>NC_066581.1:123191681-123501804 GCF_024323335.1 Lathyrus oleraceus | reverse complement strand
CTAAGGACCATCATGGATGACATGCGTGTGGCCATCAGACCTGCCACCTCAATTAATGAGGGAGATCTGATGGCCCTTATTTTTCTGATTTAGTATATTTTCCAATTTAATTTTTTAAATACCATTTTCTTATAAAATTTACTATAATTTAAATTTTAATCCAAAAATTATGGGACAACCACTAAAATTTCATAAATAATTTCATCTTCACATTTCTGGATTAAAATCATTATTTGGATTGAGTTTGATATTTTTAGTGATTTTTGTGATTTTTGACTTGTTTTAATTGATTTTTAAATACTCGTGACTTTCAAAAAATGCCAAAAAAATAATCAGTGGTCCTTTGACCTTGTTTTCCCTATGATAAATCCCTTGGCCATTTATTTGGTGATTTGAAGGGATTTTAGGTTTTTGACCTTGTAAAATGTATTTTTCTTCATTTTAAAAATTGATTTAAATTGTTTTAATTGCTCTAATATTTTGTTGCGCTATTTTATTTACTTTGTATTAACTAAAGTTCTGTTTAGCCTTGGTCTTCGTTGAATTGGACTTTAATTTGGTCAATACCATTGGATTTAGGGGGTTGATGAAGTTTGAACTTCATCCCTCAAGATGAATGGATGGTATTTATCAAATGAGATTCATCCCTTGATTAGTTTGGGGTCTTTTTCACTTCATCTCTTCATATTCATCTCACTTCTTCCCCAATCCATTTCATGGCCAATGACTTTTCATAGATCAAATGCTAGTTGATTCATCAATGACCTTGTGTCAGATGAATCAACATGAGCTTGATTGAGATAGGTCAATCCCCTTTTATTTTTGTGTGTGGTATACTTTAGGAGCTTGGTCTTGATACCTTGTCTCTAGCATGCATTAACACTAATATTATTATTGTCCGACCTCAGATAGTTGTGACTTCTACATAAGTCCAATTAGATTGTTTAACATAGCCTTAAATTTATCCCGAAAGCAATAGCATTTTTGCAAGTGAGATTGTAAGTCTCCTATTCCTCATGGTATTATATGAAGATTTTTCCTTTTTTACATTTGTGAGAGGTAGTGACATACTTGTTGATTTTATTGATGTTAGATCCCTTCTTAGGAATGATGTCTAGGTTCATATCTTCATGCTTGTGAGTGGCTGGTTGAGTGTTCTCCAAAAAATGACTTAAAACAATTTCTTCTTCCACTAACATTCACTAACATCTCTTTGTATTGACTTTATTTTAATGTCATTTAATTTAATGCAATTTAAATTCTTGCACTTTATCATTCATTGTCATTTACATTCATGCAAATTGTTTATGTTTCAGTCATTTTCATTTTGCTCACTTGAGGCATTGTTTTTGTGCCTGTGATATATTTTGTTCTTGTGACTTTTTTTTGCTTGTGGTCTTCGGACCTTAAAACACTAAATAAAAACAAAAACCCTAAAAAATACATTGGTGTACTGTTGGACCTCTATTTGTGACTTGGCTTGGGCCTATGGACTTAGAGTAGACAACATCCCTGAGCTATGGAAGAACTTGGCCAATGCCATTAACTTGAGACCATTTCTTGGCCAATTTCATTCATCTGATATAAGCCTTGATAAATTCCCTTTGGTTTATTTGATACAATATTTCTTCCTTATCTGAATTGTCATTTTGATCTTATTGATATCATTTGATGCTTTCTCTTTGAGTGTGTTTCAAGGGACTTTTCATCAGATACATCTAAAGGACATTGAAGATTGCTTGATTTGGAGTGCTTGCTTGGATGTTTGGTTATATTTATTTGATACCATTTGGTCTTCTTATTAATTGCTTGGATGATTATGGCTTTGTTGCTTGCTTAACAATCTAAAGGAAATGGGTTTATAAATGACACTTTTGTCCTGTGGATGCTTCCCATGGGTTAGATCTTTTCAACTCTAAACTTTTAAATCTTGTATAGGATAGTCCCTTCATCTCCTCCTCTTTCTTTAACTTTAAAATCTCTCTCTCATTTTTAAAAACTTCTTTGCTTGATGTTTTCAACTTAGACTTGTTTTAATGAGTAGAAACCTTGGCCTTATGCCATTGATTTTCAAAACATTTTTTTAATGAAACTTGTAAATAAACTTAATCACATTGACCTTATTTTCAGAAAAGACAAAAAAGAACTAACAACCTCATCTAATCATTTTGGCCATTTTGTGCCTTTTCCTTAAAACTTTTTCAAAAGAGAGCATTTGGATTTGAGTTATCCTTGGTTGAGATATAATTCTCCCATTCCATGATATATTGATTGTAAGACTTCCCATTTATTAGGGGTTAGTGGCATACTTGTTGATTGAATCCAAGTTGGATCCCTTCCTCTTAAATGTTGTAAAGCCCTCATTATTGGTGGATGTTTGGTTGAGTATTCTCTCATTGATAACAAAAGATCTTTAAGCTTTTGTTAAAATTATTCCACCCATCTTTGAAATTTTTACCACAAACTACGAGGTTTTGATCCCTCATTTTTATGTTGGTACGTAGGCATAAGACCAAAGGTCTTGTTAAACACAAAAAAATGTAAATAATGAATTCTTTTTTCATCCCCTTATTCTATTTTTTATCAAACATTTTTTTCAACAAAAACACGTGCACACAAAAAGGGCTCCCTAGGAGTACCTAGGACACTTTGGGTGCTAATACCTTCCCTCTGTGTAACTAACCCCCTTACCTATAATCTCTGACATAGTTTTCATTTAAAAACTTCTTATCTTTGGGTTTTGTTCGTACTTTTCCATTTTCCTTGGAAACAATAAAAGCGCGGTAGAGGCTCTTGTTTATTGATGTTGAGTTAACCAATAGCTCAATGGTCATGAATTTACCGTTGCCGAAAGAAAGTGGCGACTCTGCTGGGGAGTAGTCCTCACTGGGTTTAGCCTAATTTTTTGTGCGTGTTATATTTGTTGATTATTGATGTTTGCGTATTTGTATATATTATTGTGTGATACTCTCTGTCTGTTGTGCTTGGTGATCTCTGAGTGGTGAGATAAGTTCTAACCCGAACTTGAGTGCAATCTAAGATTGGAGGAGGGTATAGTCATGTTCGACACAACATCATTATAAGAAATGTTAAAACATAACAAAAGACACATTGTTCCAAATTCCACGGTGTTACACATCAGAGTAGACACCGACACTAGAATAAAATGGAAGACTTCATCTTCCACTCTCATATGAGCTCATATTACGGATTATTTGTATGTTATCCACGTAGAGGAAACATTCGAACAAAAAGGATGAGATATCATAATTATATAAAGGAAATCATGATAATAAATAAGCATCAGATTATCACAAGCCCATCCCCCATTCCACAACACAATTCCACAGAATCCACACAATAGATATTCGCACATAATAGCAACATCACAACTATCCATACAGAAAAACGACACAACAACTATCCAAATAGGATAGAAACATAATAACCATCTAACATAACAATAACAACATAAAAACCATCCAACATTATAATAACATAATCAACCATCCAACACAATAATAAATGCAACTAACGTACAATGCAATAAGACTCAACAACTCGACTCAATGCATGTGGTACCAATATATGAATACTCGGGTTCACCGATTTGAACCTCACATCCTAGGATCAAAGCCACCAATTCTTTACCATCACCTCTGATAACGACTCATTAATTCCATTACCTTTGAAATCAGCTACCAACCCAATCCACACGATGGGATTTAAGGCTCACTAACAACGGCCATTTGTCCAGTAGCATGAATGCATACAACATATTATACATGCAACAAAAACATAATGCACAATGATCCACCTCCATAGTCAATGTACACCGCCAATACTGGCCATCGTACATCAAACACATGTTATACAGCTCAACAACATCAACATCCAACATAACAAGCAACAATAATGCATATAAGGTTATGTCACACCACCACATAAACATTACAATGCATTTCAATACCATCACATAGAAAAATATGTATTTTCAAGTACTAAAACCAATTTTAAATGAAAGTACACGCTTGCAACTTTCTGATGATTCAAACGATACTCGAATTGAACACCCGAGACAAAAGTTATGATCAAAATCGTGTTGAAACCAAAATCTGCCTGGCCGTGATGGGGAAGCTTCACGCGCATGGCTTCCACCACCAGGCGCTTCATGGCGTCCTCCATGGGTTCATGGTGTTCGCTATGAACCTTCAGAATGCATATTTTGCATTTCTCGCCGTTGGAGGCCTTCCGGACCTCCGATTTCGATTTCGTAAAAAACTCTAATCTCAGAATTCGACATACATAATTATTCAATGATTAAAACAGAAAATTCAAATTATATCACAGATTAGCATAAAAAATCCATTCATTCTCATCAGTTCATATGTACCCCAAATCTTCCAACATCAACAATTGTCATTCCAACATCAGTCACAACATCATCATACCACACACACACAATTCAGCAAGTAATTGGTCAATTCAATCATTAAAAATTATCACAATGATCATGAATATAGATAAGAGGAGCACAAAACCTACATGACATAATCTATCCACCATCATCATGTTAATCATTAGATAATCGTAACCCCACCCTTACCTTAGAGTTCCTAGCAATTGATTATTTGACCTTCAACAATGGTGAATTCTCCTCTTGAGCCCTAGCCCATTCTTCTCCCTTGCTCAGTTTCTTCTGTGTTCTCCCAAATGTTACGTGTTCTCTGTTTCTCTCCCATTATCCCCTTTTCTATTTTTTTACATCTCATATTTTTAATATTAATCCCACTAAATAGAATAATAACTACCTCTAATTATTTATTAACTTAGTACTATTATCACTAATTTCCACCTATTAAATAATAATAATAATAACAATAGTAATAATAATAGCCCATTCAATTAACTAATTAAATTAATATTCAATTAATATTAACTAATTAAGTAAATAATAAATAATATAATTAATTAGTTTTAGTCACTACACCACCCTTTCTACATTTTTCCCCAATACCTTAATTTCTATAATTCTAACACAACTGACCCACATCATGGGTAACACAATGTAGCGGGGTATTCGTTACCTTTAGATTTATTGACTAAATCAAAAGTAAATCATACAATTCAAGTCGCCACCGCACTTCTACTTATCCAAAGGAAAGGTTAGAAAGCGAACAAAAACCAAGAAGTTTTATCAAATCAAAAACTAATAAAAATGTCAGAGATCTGGGTAAGGGGGTTGGTTATGCAATGGGAAGGTTTTAAGCACCCAAAACATCCTTAGTACTCTAAGGGAGCCCTTTCTACAAAGTGTATTGTAGGTCGGTATTTGTGAAAATATTTGTGCAAACAATATTGGGGAGATGAGAAAAGAATATACATATTTACAATTTTGTTGTTTGAATGGATGAACTCGTTGCCTATGTACCATCAAAGGTAGGATCAAAACCTCGTAGTTCAGGGTAAAAATCTCAAAAGAAGTTGGTGAATTGATTTGTCAAAAGCCTTAAGGTCTTTTGTTATCAAAGGGAGAAAACTCAACCTAAACCAACAATCCACCATGTGAGGAGAGCTTCAACATACTAGTGAGGGATCCACCCTATAATAAGTATGGAAGACTTATAGTCCAATCACTAAGGATAAGATGAGGTTTACATCAACCACTATGATAACTCAAACCTATGGCTAATGTTTATGAAAAAAAGTTTTAAGAAAGATGGTCATTGGAACCACAAAAAATCACTTGAAGTGAGTTGTACTTACAAATTAGAAGTATTCACAAAAATGAAGTTAAAGTTAACTTAAGATTCAATTCAAAATAAGTATTAATGAAAAGTGTTTGAAAAATCAAAGGCATATGGCCTAGGTTTCTAGTTTTTGAAAACAATGTCAGTGTTTGCACAAAATGAGTTTGGATTGGGTTAGAGTGGAGAGAAGAAGAGAAGGGCTAGTCCTAAACATGCAAAGATGAGGGAAGAGATAAAACACTTGGAGTTCCTTTTCTTAAAATCATAAGGATGATTCAAGATGCTCCTTTCCTTTGGAGTTAGCAATCAACGAGCAGTCAAACAAATATTCAATCAAGCTCCTAGGATCTCCAATTGGCTTGTCTCTCTTAACTTGGATGCTTATGACAATGGTCCTTCTAACTATCTCAAGTTTGTAATCCCTATCACACAAGAAAAAACAATCAAAAGGTTCACAATGCAATAAGAGGAATGAACAAGAGAGAGTTTAGATTAGGGGTCCTTTGAAGACAACTTCAAAATTTAAGCATTCTAAAGGCATGAGGCCTAGTTGCTCTTGAACTCCATTAAACATAGGTAAGGTCAAAGAGTTCAGAAGCAAATTGATGCGGGGTTTCTGGTGACTTCTACATATCCTCAATGGATGGCCAATAGTGTGCCTGTGCCTAAGAAAGATGGAAAAGTCTGAATGTGTGGGGACTATCGAGACTTGAATAAAGCTAGTCCGAAAGATGATTTTCCTCTACCACACATTGACATGTTGGTAGATAATACAGCTAAATTCAATGTCTTCTCATTTATGGATGGATTTTCCGGTTATAACCAGATTAAAATGGCACCCGAGGATATGGAGAAGACAACATTCATCACACCTTAGGGAACATTCTGTTATCGAGTGATTCCCTTCGGTTTGAAGAACGCCGGAGCCACGTATCAACGTGATATGACTACCTTGTTTCATGATATGATGCACAAGGAGATCGAGGTATATGTCGATGATATGATTGCAAAGTCGAAAATGGAAGTTGAACATGTAGAGCACTTGTTGAAGCTTTTTCAGCGTTTGAGGAAGTACAAAGTCCGTCTAAATCCGAACAAGTGTACATTTGGAGTAAATTCCGGCAAGTTATTGGACTTTATTGTTAGTGAAAGAGGTATTGAAGTTGATCCTGCCAAGGTCAAAGCAATACAAGAGATGCCTGCGCCCAAGACTGAGAAGCAACTCCGAGGTTTTCTTGGCCGCTTGAATTATATTTCCAGATTTATATCCCACATGACTGCCACATGTGCACCTATATTCAAGCTCCTCCAGAAAGATTAGCGTCATGACTGGACCGAGGATTGTCAGAAGGCCTTTGACAATAATGTGCTCAAGTGAGCAAAAGGAAAATAGCATAAACATAAACATGAGCTCAAATGAGCAAAGGGAAAAGGCAATATGAATAAATGAGCAAGAAATTAAATTGCATAAAAGTAAACTGCAAGAATTAAATGCTTGAATTTAAAGTTAGTAATTAGTAGTTAGTGTTAGTGTGTCATAAGGCAATTTAGCGCTATGTTAAGCAATCGTAAGTGGACTAATGTAGTAGTCACACCTATCTGAGGCCGGTCAATAAAACTATAGGAAAATAAACACAAATTAGAGATCATGACTAGTAAGCCAAGCTCCTACAACTTGTCATGCCAAAAGAAAAGAAGAATGACCTTGTATGGAATTCAGGTTCTTTGCTTGATCAAGAAGCAACCTATCTTGGACACAAAGCAATTCACTTGATCTTTGATCAAGTTGAATTTGATTTGGATCAAAGAAGGTTAAGCCTCTCATATGTCAAGGCTAACCACAAATCATTAACTCATTGGTCAAAAGAAATAGAAGAAGATGAGAGATGAAAATGGAATGTACAAAATGAAAATTCAAATGACATAACCAAAACAAAATGATCAAATATGAACGGAATCAACATCAATCAATGGTAAACAGAAGTGAAATGAAGATTAGAAGTCAAGAAAGGTCAAACATATTTTTGGTATTTTTTGGAATTAAAACAATACATAAAATAAAATGAACAAAGTAAAGTCAAACTTCAAATCCAATTCAAATCAACTTGGATAAGTCCAATTGGATCATCATAAATCTAACATGGTCAAACTAGGTTTGAAAAACTTTCTCAACATTTTTTGAAAACAAAAACTATTTTAAAATCAATTAAAAGCATTAAAATATAACACAAATGAATTAAAATCTCAAATAAATCTCAAATCAATTAAGAAATTGATGAGAATATTTTTCATAGACTTATCATGATCCAAATGTGTTAAGAAAATATTTTTGGAATTTTTTAATATCTAAAAGTATTTAAAATGAATAAAAAACAATTAAAAACAAAATAATTCACAAAACATATTAAATGGAATCACAAAAATAATTAAAAATCAGATTATGAAACTAGAATTTAAGAGAATTTTTTTGCAATTGGTCCCATATTTTTGTGATTCCAAATAAAAGAGTTATGAATTTTTGAAGATAAATGGATTTAAAGAAAATAAAAACAGAAATTAAAAAAAAAGAGAAAAAATCTGGAGCGCATGATCCATCCTCATTAATTGATGTGGACCATCATGTCGCTCAGATACGCACGCTCACCATGTACATGAGTCAAGCGCGAAGTAACATGAATTAAACGAAGTCAAACAAGGGAAAGGCTAAGAATAGATCCTGCAATCACCATCCAATGGCTCAGAGTGATTCCACGTGGGGATGGTGGTGAAAACCACCGTCTTCTCCAGTGAGCCAACGAATTTCGGCCACCAGTTGCAGGTCTTGCAACCTCAACCAAACCACGCATGCCTTATATCAGATTAAAGCTGAGGTGATGTACATCACCCCTGTAACCTTGGATTTCACTCAAGATCCCTATGGAAGGAGAAATCTGAGATGGAAAATCCAGGTGTTCAATCTGCAGTTCATCAATTCATGAAATTAAAGCCACCATTGGCTTGCCTCTCACATGAGGACTTCAAAAAACCAAGCAAACTCAAGAAAAGCACAATATATGATGGGATTTGAAGCAAAACAATTGAGATGGAAACCTTTGAAGTGCAGCTTTGATGAGCACGATCCAACCAATCTCTTGCTTGCAGCTTGATCTTGAGGTATGGTATGAATGCAAGGCTTAGGAATTAGTATTGAAGATCAACTGATGTTGTTGAAAATCAAACTTGAAAAGTGAAATGAAAATGCAAAATTCCTTTGGTGTAAGGTTGGGATTAAATTCCAGCAGAGTTTTAGGCGCCTTCAGGTTGAGAATTGAATGAAGTAATGCATCTATTTATAGCTGAAGCTGCAAGGAGAGTGAATGGAACTCGTGTGCATTATCATTGGGTCCTCCATGCATGGGCCTGTACAGGCGCATGTGAGGCCCAAAACCAATTGGAATTGCAAGCTGAAGTGATTTGGAGAAGGTTTGGACGTGCAGATTGAATGGCAATTGCTTGTGTATGAAGTTTCATCATGAAATGCATAAATGATCAAAATTATTCCTTTCTTCGAAAGTCCCATTTGGAAAATCCAAACATAGGCATGTGAGTAATGGTTGGAAAGGTCTTGACATAAGGAACAAAAGCTATGTTGAACAAAGATCCATTTGGATTTTTGAAATTTATGAAAACTGGCCGTGAAGTTTGCTGTACAAAACATGTCTTGCCAAAAGTGACCAACTTCAAGCCCTTCTATTTCAATGGTGCAAGCCTCAAATGGAAAAACATCAAACACCAAAGCTATATATATTTTTAAGAAAATCAATTTGGACTTAAGTTTTGCATCATTTGGATTTTTAATGAGAAAGATATGGGCACTTGAAGTTGGACTTTTTCAAGTTTCAATGGCTTTGGTCCAAAGTGACCTACAATGTTTTGTATTATCACATGTGTTTCTTTTAGGATTATGAAATTTTGTAAAACATAATATTTGAAGCAGACATCTTAAGATTTCTAATTCAATTGGTCTCACCTAAAAATCATAAAAAATGAGTGAGTTAGGTCCTTGGGAAGTTGACCCAAAATTAGGGTTTCAGTCAAAATGACCTATAATGTTTTCAAATGAATGATGGCCTTCCGAGTTTCAAATGAATTTTTGATGAACATGAAAGTTTTTCATATGGTTCTTAAGAACATTTTTTCTCTTGGGGTCATCTTCATTTGACAAACACATCAAACGTTAGGTCTCAGTGGATTTCAATTTAGTCAGATGATTTTACTGGTCAACTTCTCAAGTCCAAACTTCAAATCTTAATGAATAAATGATTGAGGATACTCACATAGGCTCATATATGCATAAAATGATGAATGAAAGAACTTCCCTTGATTGAATTTGATCATAGGTTGAGGTTGCTTCATGAGCAAGGCACAGTCAATGCACAAATGACTTAGGGTTTCCTTGGGAAACAATCCTCAAGCCCTTTGGTTTATCTTGATCAAATTGGAAAATTGAGATACTTGGGAGACATATATGATGATTGAGAGCTTTGGGTACCATTGTCATGCTTACTTTCATCTTCATCTGGTTATTTCAATGATCATAGGAGCCTTCTAGGAGCCTTGGATCTCATGATTGCTTAAGCTTCAAAAGCAAAACAAGTTAGTGACATATTTTTGTGCTTTTGGTTAGTAAACAAAATAAGAAAAGCAATAATGTACAATTCAAGCATGCTTGGTGGTCTCAAACCACTAACACAAGTCCCAACCCTAGGGTAAAGGAGCCAAGATGCTATGATCCTTGAGGCAAATGCAATGAGCAATGATATGATGCCATGAGGGATATTAGGGTCAAAATTAGGGTCTTACACACAAAACATCAAAACACCAATCAACATAACACAACAACAAATATCATATAATTTGATCACGAAAAATAATTTAAATAAAATTGGGTCGTTATAGTGGACATTATCAAGACTTGGAGTTCACAGAGGTTGTTTATGGAAGTTCTTATTCCTCAACATCGATAACTCAACCAAGTATTTGTGGTAGATGCATTCATAGGAAAATTCCAACAATCTTGACAGTCACAACTAGCCAAGAGGATCGTTTCAGATGATTGAAGGATTGTGCTCCCTGATTTCCCAACACTCATCTCGAACTTAACAATCGCTAACGTATGGCAGGGTTTTCTTAAGCAACTTGAAGGCATAGAGAGGACTTTCCCTATGTGGCTCATCATGCCCCAATCTTCTAGGTCTTTGAAAATGTTTCCCCTTAAAAGTAGCTTGTAAAAAGCATGTCATCATATGACCTTGAGAGGCTTGCCTCAATGCTTGAATCTTGTAGCATTCTACCTATGATTATCTAATTCTTGAAATGGTATGCTTCAGATTGCCTGACCTTTGGAGGGTTGGACTCATTGATCTCTTTGTGACAACTTTCCCTAATTTGAGTCTTGAAGCGATTTGGTCTTGACTAACCCATTCTTGGGGTGATTTTCTTGGATTGACCGATAGTCAAAGATATTTTCCCCTTACTACACTTTTGTCACATGTTTATGCTCCTCGACCGACTGTGCATTATTGAAATTCCTTTGATGCTAAATGCTGACTTGCAATTAAAATTGTTCATTCAAAAATGGTAGTTTTAATGCAGTTTTTATGATGGTGATATCCAGTGAACGAGTTAATGATCAGAACACAATGTTGATCTAACCATTCATAGTGTGAAAGGTGGTGTGATCAACACAAATGATCAACAAAGAACTTTTTGAGTCAGGTTAACACAATCTTGTTGTAGTATGATTTCAAAATAAACCATGCTTCAAGTAGGTCTAATAAGGGTTGTAATGTGGTCTAGCTCACGAATTTTGAAATAAAGGATATAGGGCTCAAAAATTAATTTTAACCCAACCCTTCTTCTTGATGATATGCAATCTTACATTCAATTAATTCGGCATACACATCCAAATCTCAAGAGAGTTTGACAATGTAAGGGTAAAGTTGAGGATTCAATATGATATTTTCTTGAAATAACAGTCGCCTTGTTTATGTTTTTCTTTTTTTAAGGGTTTGGATGAACTATTTTGATTGATTTTTATCCCTACTTTTTCCTGGACCACTGCTCTAAAAAGTTTGGCCCACCGGGATGACCTGATTTTGCCGAAGTCGTGTTTTGTGGTGTTCGACTTAGCAGGGTCTTTTTTTGAACCATTTTCATAGAAATTTATTCTTTTGCTGAAAAGGTTATGACTTCCATATTATTGGTTATTAAAGAACAACCATTATAATTTATCTTGGCTTTTCACGACTTTTTCGACACTTTAAGATGTGCGTGAAGTGTGTTGTTAATGCTTGGGTGGGATGTTCCTCTTGAAAGTTGAATGCAAAGTCAAATTAATTGAACGAAACTACCCTATACATGGTTAAGATTAAGGGTTTTTTAATTTCAAAATAAACACCAACTTCTAGGCCCAAAATTGTTGACTAGATATTAACTCCTTATCTCTTTGGTGTTTGGAGATTTGAAACAATGCCTTATATCATCAACAAGGTTATATTCGAAAGCATACCGTATTAATTATGGGTATTTAGGTTTCGTCATCCTCCCTCCTGTCATACCCTAATTTTTAACCCTAGGATCCCACATCTCATTTGAATTTTTGCATACAATCAAGGTCACATTTTGGTCCTTCCCTTTATCCATCTTTGGGTTTGCTTTTGTAGGGATCACGAAGCACCTGTTTATTGGTGTTTTACCTTTGTGTTTATTTGATTCATTGTTTATCTAACCCCTAATCAAAATACAAAAAATATTTCTTCTTTCCCTTAAGTTTATTATGCAAGGCAAGGCTCCTCAAGTCAAAGGCATCTCAAAGTTTGATGGCTTACTTCTGAAGAAAAGTCAAAGGTTCATGTGTTTATTTACATGCCTTCTTCAACAAGAAACTTCAAGCTTTGAGAAATTTAATCAATTTTAAATCACGTAAATCTCATCTTGAGTTAATATGATGACCCATGTGCTTTGAAATGCAAGGAAAGTCCAAGTGTACAAGCTTGTTCCAAGTGGTTTGACCTAAAACCAATATTTTGAAGTCAAACGTTCCAAGGATCACAACTACTTCAATTCTCAACATTTTTGAATGCCCATTTTTTAGTATGGAACCAGTATTTTATGCCAACTTCAACATAACACAACTTTGTGCTCAAACATTAAAATGCAACCTTTCTTGGCACATTGTAAACTTGGACTTGATGTTAACACATTGCAAAAATAATAGGATCATAAAGCCTCTTGAGTAGGATGCCCCATTGAGTTGAACATGGTAACTTGAAACTGATAAAATCACCATTGCCCGAAATTTGATCATGACGAAACTAAATTCCAAGCCAAATTAGCAAGTGTTTTGGTACTAAACATGTTTAATTAAACCTCCAGAAGTTAATAGACACTTAAAACGCATCATTTGGTTGAGTTTTGATGGATTGCAAGTCACACTTTCCACGCATTCTGAGAAAATTGGTTTTACACGAATTGAGCATCATTTGGCACGTATGAGATTACCAATTGCTTCCTTAAAAATAAAGGAACTTGTTGCCTTAATTTTCAAGCTTTGGAGCCAAGAAACCCATGCTATAACTTGAAAATTTTCCAGAAAAATCAACTATTGTGTTTTGAGTTTAAGCCAGTTTCAATCCATTTTCATGATTCCATTAGCTCCATCGGCATTCTTTTAAACTTTTGCAACAATTCCCAAGCTTTGAGACCTTCTGAATTGCTCCAACCAGATCGAACTTCATCAACTTATGATCACCATCTGGATAAGGTAGTTCTTAGCAGCATTTGAACTCAAACAAGTTACCACAATGTAGTCCTTCACTCTCTAATGTTTTCCCCTAACTTATCTAGTGTTAATTGATTGGGTTCATCATTTAATTTTACTTTTCGTGTTTTGCTTGTTATTGAAACTTTTTTTAAATTCCCTTTGCTCAATTCACATAAATGAATTTGAGGCATAAGGTGGAATTCGTTATGAGAAGAGGATCACAATGGTGGTGGTCTCGTGTCTTTAAGTTACTAAACTATGAAACTTCGATGAGAGCTCTCCAGAGAAGACAATCGGAGTATCTCTCAGGTGGTCTGAGTTTGGACCAGACACGTTGGCATTTTGAAATGTTTTGATTGGTTAAATTCAAACTTGATCCTATGTTTGGCTTGCAGTGTGTTCCATCGTGTTTCTCATCATTTGGAATGTTGGATTTTCCGCATCAATTAATGAGACGTGATCCAATGCTCCTGGTTTTTTCTGATTTTAAATTTTTTTCTTTTATTATTTTAAATTCTTGTTTGGTTAAAAATTCGTAGTAATTTCATTTTTTATCAAAAAAATCCCAAAATAATTTCTAAAATTCTCTTTTATGTTTCTTCATATGATTTTTAGTTTTCCAAATTTTGTTTAATTGACTTTCTATTCTTCATAAATTTTCTCTTTTCTCCCTTGTTTTAATTGGTTTAAAAATACTTTTCTGCATTTTTAAATTCTCAAAATTTTATTTTATGGTTCTCATTTTATTTCTAACCTTCCATAATTTTCTTGGCCATTTATTTGGTGTTTTGAAGGAATTTATGGATTTTCCATTTTAAAAGTCATTTAAAAATACCTTTAATGCATTTTTATTTAATTTAATTGTATTTTATAAGTGAGATTGTATGTCTCATATTCCTCATGGTATTTGTAATGGTGCATTCGTGACCATCGAGTTATGGATAATCCCGACGTGAATAAAAATTCATAGTCGCCACCGCGCTTTATTCGTTTCCAAAGGAAATGGGAGAAAGTACGAACAAAATCCAAAGATAATAATTTTTCAAATAAAAACTAATAAAATGCCAGAGATTACAAGTAAGGGGGTTGGTTACACAGAGGGAAGGCATTAGCACCCAAAGTGTCCTAGGTACTCCTAGGGAGCCCTTTTTTGTGTGCAAGTGTTTTTGTTGAAAAGATGTTTTATAAAAATGGAGTCGGGGATGACAAAAGAATTCATTTATTATTTTTTGTGTTTGACAAGACCTTCGGTCTTATGCCTACGTACCAACATAAAAATGAGAGATCAAAACCCCGTAGTTCGTGGTAAAAATTTCAAAGAAGTTGATGGATTGATTTTAATAAAGGTTTTAAAAGAAAAGAGCACAAAACGGAAAAATGATTTAAATGAAATTTTTAATTCTTTTTGTCTTTTGGAAATTTAGTTCAATATGATTAAATTTATTCACAAGTTTGATTTAAGAAAAAGTTTGAAAATTCATTGTCGTAAAGGCAAAGTTTCTACTTATTAAAACATGTCTAAATTGAAAACACCAAAAAAGAAGGTTTTTGAAAAGAGGGAGAGATTTTGAAAATTTAAGAAGTGGGAGGAGATGAAGAGACTACCCTAAAAAAAATTAAAAGTTACGAGTGGAAAAGATTTGACCAATGGGAAGCAATCTAAAAGACAAGAATGTCATATAAAAACCCATTTCCTTTGGACTTTTGAGCTTATAATACGCATAGGCAATATCCTAGCATTTATACGAATGACAAGGCATCAAATAAAGATAGTTATAATATCCAAGTAAGCATTCCATTAGCAAGCATTCTTCAGTATCTTCAAATGTATCAGATGAAATATTTCCTTAGCAAACTTATAGAAACAATCATTAGGCATCAATTAGAATAACAACAAAACAATTAAGCACAGAGACAAAGGGACAGATGAACCAAGAGCACTCAGGGTTTGCATCAGATGAAAGACTTAGTCAAGGATGGTTCAGTCTCAAAATAATGACATTGGCCAAGTCCTTCAGAGCATAGGGGATGTTGGCTACTTCTAAATCCAAAAGCTCAAGTCAAGTCCAACAACAAAGGTCCAACAGTCCACCAACATATTTTTTAGGGTTTTTTGTTGTTATTAAGTATTTTAAGGTCCTAAGACCACAAGCAAAAAATATATACAATCACAAGATATGGCTCAAGTGAGCAAAATGAAAATGACTGAAAAATAAACAAGTTGCATGAAATGTAAATGTCAATGAATGATAAATGTACTGAAACTTAAATTACATTAAGTAAATGACTTGAAGTAAAGCAATGTTCATGAAATGTTAGTCAAATGTTAGTGGAGAGTTTAATTATTTAAGTCATTCTTTGTAGAACACTCAATCATTCATTCATAAGTATGAAGACATGAACCAAGACATCATCCATGAGAAGGGCTCCAACATGAATAAATTAACAAGTATGCCACTAGCTCTCATGAATGGAGAAAAGGTCAAGTCTTCACACAATTTCATGAAGAATGGGAGACTTACAATCTGACTTACTAGAATTCTAGGCCTTGTGGGACAAATTTAGCTATATGTTAAGCAATCTTAATTGGACTTATGTAGAAGTCACAACTATCTAAGGTCGAGCAATAAACATATTGGTGTTAATGCATGTTAGAGACTTAGTACAAAGAACCAAGCTCCTAAAACATACCACACACTAAAATAAAGTGGGAAGGACCTATCTCAGTCAGGCTCATGTTGATTCATCTGACACAAGGTCATTGGTGAATCAACTAGCATTTGACTTGTAGAGAACTCATTGGTCAATAATGGATTGGGAAAGAATATGGATGAAGATGAAAAGGGAATGGGAGATAGAAACCCAAATTGATCACAGGAGGAAATTCGTCTAATCAATACTATCCATTCATCTTGAGGGATGAAATGTACATTTCATTAACCCCGTAAATCCAATAGTATTGGTCAAATAAAATTTCAAATCAACCATGATCAAGGCCAAACAGAAAGTCAAACATCACAAAGTCAATCAAATGGCTCAACAATGTTTTTAAATAATTAAACAATTAAAAATCAAATTTAAAATGAATTAAAATGCATTTTTAAATGGAGAAAACCTTAAATCCCTTCAAATCACCAAATAAATGGGGATTTATCCTAGGTCAAACAATATCAAGGTACCTTAGAAAAAAAAATTAGAATTTTTGGAAAGTCAGAAGTATCTAAAAATATTTAAAAACAAGTCAAAAATCATTTAATTCATAAAAAATATCAAAATTAATCCAAAAAAAGATTAATTCAAAATATGGAGAGGAAAATATTTAAATATTTTTGGTGAAAGTCACATATTTTTTGGATTAAAAGTGAATTTATTATGAATTAAATAAAAAAGCTAATTAAAATAAAAAAATAAGAAATTAAAAAAAATGAGAAAAAACAAGGGCCATCAGATCTCCCTCATTAATTGAGGTGGCAGATTTGATGGCCATGTGCTTATGGTCCACCATGCGCTTTAGTCAATGCGCTTGCAACATGAGTCATTTGAACCAATGGTCAAGATTAGAACGTGGGAAGATGATATGATGGATAGGACTTTGCCACTACACCATTGGAGCTAGGGCTCCGGTCATCTTCTCTGGTGGACCTCACCAGACTGGTCCACCACCAACTTCCATGAAAATTAAAAGTGCATATACTAATTTGAAGAGAAAATGCCAGGAATTCAAATCTGCCCTCAAAACTCCAATTCTCACTATATTGAAGGATATGTGGAATTGAAAATTAATGAGTATGAACTGAGTTGCTTCGATTTGACCTCAAAGCAACTCAATCTTGTTGCCTACATTGGTAGGACTTCAGCCAACCAAAAATCAAGTGAAATGATGGAGAGTTGAAGAAGAAAAGTTTCACAAAATTCACCTTCTGTTTGTAATGATGAAGCTCGATCTTGATCTCAATTTGCTCAGGCTTGCTTCTACTAGCTTGCAGGAGATGATTTGGATGGAAAAGGGCTTTGAATTCTTGGAGTTTGAATTCCAAAATAGAATGGGAATCAAAACTCGATTTCAAGATAATCTTCAAGAAATTCTATCATTGGAGGGTGGGAGTGTTTAGAGGTCAAAGCTTGGGCCAAGGTGGATCCATTTCTGAGCTCAAGGCACTTGTATTTATAGCATGAGGATTGCTTTGCACACACTTCCATCAAAAATCCATAAATAGAAATGCTCTCATGCAGGCTTGTATGAGCGTGTACGAAGCCCATCAAATGATGTAAAAAGGTCCAAACTCATATACAAACTAACCTGAAACAATAGCATGAAGTCATGCATTAGTGAAATGGAAATTGATCATGGAACTTACCAAATGGAGCCATGCATTACACCCATGCACAAATCACTCAAAAATGCTCCAAATTCCATGATCTTGGACTCTTTGGAAAGCTAACATAAAGGGGAGAAACTTTTATGTTGAAAATATTTTCATTTGGAGCTTGGATCATGATGAATTTTTAGGTATAAGTTGGAGGAATCAAACATAGTTGAAAACTTTCTATGTTAAAAGTCAAATGACCACTTTTTCCACCTTGAATAACTTTTTCTATGAGCTTCAAATGAAAATGGCTCCTTATTCAAAGTTGTAGATATTTCATTCCGATTCAAGTTGGTCACAAATTTGGAACCATTTGAATCTTGAATGAGGTAGTTATGGATTTCAGAAGTTGAGAAAATTGTTTGTTCAATGATGATGGCCCAAAATGACCTATAATGTTTCCTCTTGGTACATGCCTTTGCAAGTTGAATTGGACATTTATCAAAGAATAAAAGTTGTATAAGACATCTTTAAATTAACCATGAAACGTGGATGACCTTCATACCACAAAAATTGAGAAAGTTATTGTTCTTGGAAGTTCACCCCCTAACTAGGGCACATACAAAATGACTTATAATCGTTCACCATAAAAAATGACTTTCCTAGAAAAACTAGCTCTTGATGTTAAAATTAAAGTTTCTTGGAATGTCATAAAGAGTAACTTTGATCTTGTAATCCATTTCATATGACAAAAATTATAGGAGATTGGGTCTAGGGAACCCTAGTTTTGACCAGTTGACTTTCTCTTGTCAACCTCTTTGAACCATCTTGCAAACTTGAAGTTACTTTGCTATTAGGGGCTCATGGAGAATCATATATGCTTGATATCATGTATAATGAAGTATACCTTGAAAAATATGATCAAATGTTGTAGAAACTTGTTGAGGAAGTCACACAAGATACCTAGATGAACTAGGGCTTTCCAAGACAAACAAGCTTCAAACTCTTGATGCATTATTGATCAAATTGACAAATAAAGTACATGGGGATCAATATATGATGATTATAACCAATGTGAAAATTTCCTTAATTTATCTCTTGCATTGAGGGTCTCAAACCCTAGATGTGAACTTGTTAAGGCTCAGGTGGACACACACACCTACAAAAGAAATGAAATTGTAGTAGACATATTTTTGGTATTTTGGTTAGTAAACAAAGGAAAATAAAGTATGATACAATCAAATATGCTTGGTGATCTCTCCCAATGCAAACCCCATAAATGAAGGGTGATGAGGATACCAAGGTGTGATCCCAAAGCCAGTGCAAATGATGAGATAGCATGAGGGATCTTAGGGTCAAAATTAGGGTCTTACAGCTGCCCCTATTTAAGGACATTCTAGCTGAGGATGTGAAGGTTAAAATATTCGTATAAACTCGGTATGATGGACTTAAATAACAACATCAAGAAACGAATTTTGGTCCCTAAGAGACCTCATGATGTATATGATATGAATGTAAAAATAATCTTTGTGGGGAATATATTGCCACAAAGGAAAAGAATCCAGAGAGACTGAAAGACCATAGGAGCACAATGCATTCCATAAGGAAAACTCACTGGGGAGACAAAGACTCTAGGGGGTAAAAAGATATGCCTATATCAGGCTACGACTTGGAAATTGTTGGAGACGCGAGGGGGATTTCCATGAAAATAAATCAATGGGAAGAATCAGACTGGGGAGAAAGTTATCCTCAGGGGACAAGAATAGATCAGAACAAGACCAAAATACTCAAGCCAAAAGGAAATTTGATTTCACAAAGAAATATGAACCCAAACTCAAATGGGGAAGAAAAACTTCAGCATAGGAGTAAAAAAAGATATATTATCTACCATCGGTTACTGGGTAAGAAGATAATACACTCAGACATAGGGACATCCGTTTCCAATTAGGGTAAACATATCAAGGATGACTCGATGAGAAAAATGAGGAATATTCATTATCGGTTACTGGGTAAGATTAGCCTACTAGGAAAAAGAAACCAAATAGGAATTACAACTACCGATCACTGGGCAGCAGACCAAAGAGAAAGTATTTGTCACCGGTTAAAGTGATTATATCAAGGATAAACTCAAAGGAAGAATATCCACCATCGGTTAGGATGAACATATCAAGGATAGACTGCCAAGAAAAATGGTAATTACAAGTATCGGTTACTGGGCAGAAGACCAAAGAGACAGTACTTGTCACCGGTTAAAGTGAGCATATCAAGGATAAACTCAAAGTAAGAATATTTGTTATCGGTTAAGATGAACATATCAAGGATAGACTCAGAGGGGAGAATAGGATTTATAGCTACCATTACTGGACAAAATACCTCAAATAGGAATTACAACTACCTTTTTACTAGGTAGAAAACCAAAAAGAAGAGAAAATGTGTCACCGGTTAAAATATACATATCAAGGACAGACTCTCTGGGGAAATAATACGATTTATAACCACCTTTTTACTGGGTAGAAAACCAAACAGGAAGAATATTTGTCACCGGTTAAAGTGAACATATCAAGGATAAACTTGTTGGGGAAACGAAAAAAATGAATTCGCTGGAGAAATAAAAGGAGTAAATTACCTTTTATCAATTACTGGGTAAATAACAGGTAATAAAAACTCAATATGAAGAACGATATTACCATTTCTGGGTATTAAACTCTTGGGGAACCAAAAGATTTATCTAGGTAAGAACTAGAAAGAAACGGTCAAACAAGATTCAACCCAATGAGGATATAGCTCAAGGGGAGTGGTCCCATCCAGATAACGAACTGGGGATGGAGTTGAAATAATAATCATCCACGAGGAAATAACCCAGTAGGGAGGGAAAAAGGATAAACTCCGCTTAAGGGGATGGCACTCTATAATTGAGGGAGGACGAACATACCAAATTTGCATGGGCGAATAATATTACCAAAGCAGGGGATCGGAAGCAAGGTCAATGTGATAGAACACACAATGAAATATCTGATGCAATGTTTATGCATGAACATGCATGAGTATGTGTATGATTATGCTAATAAATGAGCATAAATGATACAAATAATAAGGATCTGAATCATCACAACCGGATACTCAACTAATCTCAACAAGATGGGAACACCAACTGGAAAACCTGCTAGGGATGAAAATATATCATAAAGGATAAAAGTCCAAGCTGCAAAACAAATTCAACTTTGGCTGGGGAAAGACATGGAGAAAATGTGTCTAGCCACATACTCCTGAAAAACTCAGCGCTCTAAAGAGATTATATATATATATATATATATATATATATATATATATATATATATATATATATATATATATATATATATATATATATATATATATATATATATATATATATATACGGAGCAATTAAAAGGATAGACAAATCCAACTCAAACTCATCTCTCAGAAGAGGAGGAGATACTTCTAGGGGATAATCCAAGATCATCAAAGATCTTGCTTAAAATTCAAACTCTCTAGGAGAGGAGAAGATACATACTAGAAAACTCTGCGGGGGACGAAAGCACTGCTGAAAATATCAACTGATATGCTGAGGATAAAGAAATCTGCTGAAGATCCATATCTCAAGCTGAGGGATAATATATATATATATATATATATATATATATATATATATATATATATATATATATATATATATATATATATATATATATATATATATATATATATATATATATATATACTTCAAAGCAACAACTCAACACTGCGGGGAATTTTAGGTCAATACTATATCAAATGGGAGACAACCCTGCAGGGGAAAACATCAATACTGCTCAGAATCAAAATATTGTCTGAATGAAGAGACTTTCTATCAGAAGATGAAACTTCACCGGAGATTTCATTAAAAATCAAACTCTGTGGGTGATCAGTCACCATTTTCACTATATTTTCGTTCCTTATCTGACAAGAAACCAAGTATTTTGAGACACTCTGTACGCATTATGGTACCTGTAAGACCCTAATTTTGACCCTAAGATCCCTCATGGCATCATATCTTTGCACATTTGCATTTATCTCAAGGATCATAGCATTTTGGCTCCTTACCTTTGGGTGGGACTTGTGTGAGTTGGTTTGAGACCACCAAGCATGCTTGAATTGTATATTATTTCTTTTCTTATTTTGATTACTAACCAAAAGCACAAAAATATGTCACTAACTTTGTTTGTTTTGAAGCTTGAGCAATCATGTGATTCAAGGCTCCTAGGAGGCCCCTATACTCATTGGTGTGGCAAGATAAAGTTGAAAGCAAGCATGAAAATGGTTCAAAAATCTCTCAATCATCATATATGCCTCCCAAGTATCTCAATTTGTCAATTTGATCAAGATAAACCAAAGGGCTTGAGGATTATTTCCCAAGGAAACCTTAATTCATCTGTGCATTAACTGTGCCTTGCTCATGAAGAAACCTCAACCCATGATCAAATACAATCAAGGTAAGTTCTTTAATTCATCATTTTATGCATATTTGAGCTTATGTGAGTGTCCTCAATCATCAATTCATTAAGATTTGAAGTTTGGGCTTGAGTAGTTGATCAGTCAATTCATCTGACTATTTTGAAATCCACTGAGACCTAACTTTTGATGTGTTTGTCAAATGAAGATGACCCCAAGAGAAACAATCTTCTTAAGAACCATATGAACAACTTTCATGTTCATCAAAAATTGATTTGAAGCTTGGAAGGTCATCATTCATCTCAAAACATTATAGGTCATTTTGACTGAAACCCTAATTTTGGGTTAACTTCCCAAGGACCTAACTCCTTCATTTTTCATGATTTTGAGGTGCGATAAAATGCATTGGAAATTTTAGGATGTCTACTTAAATTGTTATGTTGGACAAAATTTCATAATCTTAAAATAAACACATTTGATAATACAAAATATTGTAGGTCACTTTGGGCCAAAGTCATTGAAATGTGAAAAAGTCCAACTTCAAGTGCCCATAACTTTCTCATAAAAAATCCAAAGGATGCAAAATGTAAGTCCAAATTGATTGCCATGAAAAGATCTACAACTTTGATGTTGAAGGTTTTGTCATTTAAGTCCCGCATCATTAAAACAGAAGGGCTTGAAGTTGGTCCATTTTGGCAAAATTTCCATACACATGTTTTGTACCTTGAACTTCATTGCCTGTTTTCATAAATTTCCCAACACCAAATGGATTTTTGTTCAACATAACATTTGTTCCTCATGTCAAGACCTTTCCAACCATTACCCACATGGCTATGTTTCATTTTGGCAAATGTTATTTTCGAAGAGGAGAAGATTTGTGTTCAATTATGCATAACATGATTAAATTGCTTGCACACCACATTGCCTTGCCATGTACACGTCCAATTTCATTTGTTTCATCATCAGCATGCAAAACCAATCAAGTTTGGGCCTCCCATGCGCCTGTACAGGCCCATGCATGGAGGACCCAAGCTCATGCACATACGAGTTTGCCATTGCTTACATCATCTCTTGCTATAAATACACATGCCTGGCTTCATTCAAAACCACCCTAAAGGCGTCTGAACTGCTGCACAAGTGAAATCCCAACCTCCATTAAAAGGAATTCTGAGTTTTCTTTTCCAATTTTCAAGTTCAATTTTCAACTTCATTCATTGATCATTGAGCTTCAATTCCTAGATCTTGCTTCCTTGCCATCTCAAGAACAAGCTGCATCAAAGAATTGGAGTGAATCAAGTGTTTGAAAGCTGCTCTTCAAAGGTTTTCCCTCAAACTGTTTTCATTCGAAACTCCTTGGATATTGATCATTTCTTGTGTTTATTGGTACCTCTGAAGTCCTCATGTGAGAGGCAATTGATCTGTGCATTTAATTTCATGAATTGAGCAAGCTCAAATTGAACACCATAAATTTCTATCTCAGATTTCTCCTTCTATGAGAGTCTAGAGTAGAAATCAAGGTCACAGGGGTGATGTACATCACCCCAGCTTTCCAAAGATATATAGATCGTGCATTTTGGTGAAGCTTTTAAACCTGCAAATCTTGGCCGGAACTGTGAATCTCGCCGGAGAAGACGGTGGTGTACACCACCGTCCCCACGTGGATGAGCTCTGGACCATAGGATGTTGTTTCCAGATTTAATCCCAGCCTTTGAATGTTATGACTTTCATTAATACCATGTGTGATGCTGTTGACTCAAGTACACCATGCGCGCGTGTTTCCCTGCCCTCAGATGCGCCACGTCAATTAATGAATTCAGATCTAACGCCTCTGGATTTTTGGCATTCTTAATTTCTGATTTTTATTTTCTTTTATTTCAATTATTTTCAAAAATTCATAACTTCTTCATTTTTAATCCAAAAAATATGGGACTAATTCCATTATTTCCCTTTTCAGTTCTAGTTTCTGAAAATGATTTTTAATATTTTTTATGATTCCATTTAATATTTTTTGTGAATTTTCTCTTTTCTGGTTATTTTTAATTCATTTAAAATAGTTTCCAATATTCAAAAATGCAAAAAAATATTTTCTTAACATCTTTGAATGATGATGAATCAATAAAAAATATTCTTATTAATTTCTTAATTGATTTGAGATTTATTTGAGATTTTAGTTCAATTATGTTATTTTTTCTTCATTTTTAATTGTTTAAAATTAGTTTCTGGTTTCTAAAAATGATGAAAAAATTTGTCAAACCTTGTTTGACCATGTTGAACTTAGGATGATCCATTTGGACTTTTCCAAGTTGATTTGAAATGGATTTGAAGTTTGACCTTTATTTATTTATTTTAATTCAAGTATTATTTTAATTCCAAAAAATACCAAAAATATTTTTATTGTTTCTTGACTTCTAAGCTTCATCTCACTTCTGTTTACCATTGATTGATGTTGATTCCATTCTTGTTTGATCAATGTGTTTTGGTTATATTATTTGAATTCCATTTATGTACATTCCATTTCTTTTTTTTTTTTTTTCTTTTTGATCAATGAGTTAATGATTGGTGGTTGGCCTTGACATATGAGGGGCTTAACCTTCTTTGATTCAAATCAAATTCGTCTTGATCAAAGATCAAGTGAATTGCTTTGCATTAGAGATAAGTTGCTTCTTGGTAAAGCAAAAAAAGCTAAATCCATACAAGATCATTCTTCTTTTCTTTTGGCATGGCAAGTTGTAGGAGCTTGGCTTACTAGTCATGGTCTCTAACTTGTGTTTGTTGCCTATAGTTTTATTGACCGGCCTCAGATAGGTGTGACTACTACATTAGTCCACTTACGATTGCTTAACATAGCGCTAAATTGCCTTATGGCACACTAATACTAACTACTAATGACTAACTTTTAATTCAAGCATTTAATTCTTGCAATTTACTTTAATGCAATTTAATTTCTTGCACATTAATTCATTTGTCTTTGCCCTTTGCTCACTTGAGCTCATGTTTATGTTAATGTAATTTTCCTTTTGCTCACTTGAGCATATTATTGTGTATATACTATTGTGTTTGTTTTGTTTTGTTTGTGTGAACCCAATGCAAATGGAGAAAGGACTTAGATTTAGGACCTTACCCATGCTAATGGAGTTTGAAGAGCAACTAGGCCTCATGCCTTTAGAGTGCTAAAATTGTCAAAGAGCAACTAGGCCTCATGCCTTTAGAATGATTAATCTTGAAGATGATTTGAAAGGATCTTTAATTCTAAACTCTCTCTTTGTCCATTCTTTTATTGCATTGTTGAATTTTTTGATTTGTGTGTTATTGTGTGATAGGGATCCTAAACTTGAGCTATTAGAAGGACCATTGTCATGAGCATCCAAGATAAGAGAGACAAATCCAATTGGAAGATTCCTAGGAGCTTGATTGAATATTTGCTTGATTGCTTGAGTTAATTGCTTATTGCTTGCTAAGTCCAAAGGAAAGGAGCAACTTGGATCATCTTTATGATCTCAAGAAGGGAACTCCAAGTGGTTTTATTTCTTCTCCCTCATCTTTGCATGTTTAGGACCTAGCCATTCTCTTCTTCCCTCCACTCTAACCCAAGCCAAACTTTTGTACAAACACTAACATTGTTTTCAAAATTAGAAACCTAAGCACTATGCTTTTGATTTTTCAAACTCTTTTCATAACACTTATTTTGAATTGAATCTTAAGTCAACTTTGTCCTTATTTTGTGAATACTTTTCATTTGTAGATATAACTCACTCAATTGTTTTTGTGGTTCCAATGACCATTTGTGTTAAAGCTTTTCATAAACATTAGCTATTAGGTTTGAGTTATCCTAGAGGTTGATATAATACTCACCTATATCCTTAGTGATGGACTATAAGTCTTCCATGCTTATTATAGGGTTAACCCCTCACTAGCATGTTGAAGCTCTCCTCACATGGTGGATTTGTTGGTTTAGGTTGAGTTTTCTCCCTTTGATAACAAAAGACCTCAAGGATTTTGTCAAATCAATTCACCAACTTATTTTGAGATTTTTACCCCGAACTACGAGGTTTTGATCCTATTCTTTTTTTAAGATGGTACGTAGGCAATGGGTTTATCCATTCAAACACAAAATTATAAATAACTTGTATATTCTTCTCTCATCTCCCCAATCATGTTTGCACAAATATTTTTCACAAATACTAACCTACCTTACAACACATGTAAAAAAGGCTCCCTTAGAGTACTAAGGATGTTTTGGGTGCTTAAAACCTTCCCATTGCATAACCAACCCCCTTACCCAGATCTCTGAGATTTTTATTAGTTTTTGATTTGATAAAACTTCTCGGTTTTTGTTCTCTTTCTAACCTTTCCTTTGGATAAATAGAAGTGCGGTGGCGACTCGAATTGTATTGATTTACTTTTGATTTAGTCAATAAATCTAAAGGTAACGAATACCCCGCTACAGTACCTTTAAAGTTAATTTTCATTCCTGTAAGTTATTTAAGCAATTTTATTAATTATCAGTTTTATTTTATATTTTCGTGATTTTACGTGTAGGATGTCTGTGTTTTTGTCCAGCAGGTCCAGGTGGAAGAACGGAGGAACTTAGAGCGAGATAATGCGGAATTCCGACAAGCAGAGGAATGGAAAAATCCCAGTACAAGAGGCCTGACACGGCCATCCGTGTCACCTAACATGGGTCGTGTCAGGCAAAAGGAGAATGAAGCAAAAAACAGTAGCCTGACTCGCCTGGCCGTGTCAGGCCTTATCCCATATCAGGTCAAGCCCCATGGGCGTGTCAAGTGAAGCAGTGAGCTGTGTCAGCCCAAGCCTAAAATTTTTTCTTTTCATCGGGCTTTTGATTATCGGGCTTGTAGAGAGATTTTTGGACATGTCCATCTATTGCTTGGAATTTTCACTATATAAGAGTACCTTTTATCAAAGAAAAGATCATCTTGGAACAAGGCAAAATACAGTATTATGAAGCAATCAAGTATTAAAGAGAACAAGGAGTTCGGAGAGCTGAAAGTTTTCATGAGCGGGAGAGATTGAAGATCAAAGTCATCCAATTACTTGTAATGTGTAATTTTTATCTTGCATTTGTTTTAAACAATATGAGTAGCTAAACCCCCCAATGCTAGGGGATGTCCCTACTTTAGAATTGTAACGAATTTGAGTTTACATTTGCATTTATAATATTACTTTTACGGTAACCTTTTGATGTGTTTATTGTTTTCTCTTTCAGACCAATTGAGATTGATTTGTGGTTATCAATTAGGCTGGACCGCCATTGATAAGGTTTTCAAAAAGTTACTCTATAATAGATATCACCTAGGACTAGGGATACCCTATATGAACCAGAGTATTCTTGATATTATAAAGCTTAACTTCACCTTAATTGGCTATGGACATAGAAACTAGGGTAGATTGATTAAAGGTTTTCTCACCAAGGACTTGGGAGAAAATACCCTTAAGAACTGGTAGTAATTGCTATTTGTTGATGCAATAGTGACTCAGAGTTGTTACAGGGATAAATCATACACCTTCCCTGGCATTGTTCCTTTTTCCTATAAACCTTTATTTTCATCCTTATTTTCTTTTACCTTTATTCTTATATTTTTACACCTAAAAACCAAATTAATACTTTTTGTTTAATTGAATGATAATTTAAACTCGATATTGACTTGCAGTCCTTGAGATCGACATTCGGTGAATTTCCCCATTATTACTATAAAAGGCAAAATAGTCCACTTCCTATTTTCCTGATCAAGTTTTTGCCGCTGTTGTCGGGGATTGCCAAAATATAGAGTTTAATTTTTAGTTCAATTAAAATTTTGTTGCTTTGCAATAAAATTATTTTTCTGTCATTTATATAATTTAATTCACTAATCTTTGTATGCGAGGAGAGGCCTCAGCAAAATTTATTTTTGACGCAGAAATCGAGAGAACCTTTCACCGGAGACGTAGAAACACTAGATTGGATTCCAAAGAAGAAGTTCCCTCCGATCACTTAGATTCAGAAAAAGAAACTATGGCTGAAATTCCTCTAGTTCCACCGCTTCCACCTCCGAAAAGACTCTTAGGTGACTATGGAGGTGCAAATGCGCCAGGTGGTAGATTGACCATTGTCAACGAACCGGTGAATGTGACAAACTTTCAACTGCATCCTAGCACAATCAATTAACTCGAGAGAAAATATTTCACCGGAAAGGTTAATGAATTTGCCAACAAGCACCTGCGGAGATTCATGACCATGAGTACTACTTTGAAAATTGATGGTCATATTGATGAAGCAAAGAAGTTAAGAATGTTCCCATTCATCTTATTTGAAGTGGCAGAATAGTGGTTCTACTCTCTTCTAGCTGGAAGTATTACATCATGAGAAGAGTTAGAAACAGCTTTCTTAAATGAGTATTTCCCTGCATCAGTATTTATGAAAAAAAGGTATGAAATCTTGAACTTCAAACAGAAAGATGGTGAGTCTTTGGGAGATACCTAAAAAAGATTCAAAAGAGTCCTAGTAGCATGCCCAACTCATAATCTGGACCAGACTGAACAAATGCAGATGTTTGTGAATGGGCGAAAAATAAAGACAAAACAGTTAATTGATACAGCAGCCGGTGGCTCAACAAATTTCTCAACAACCACCAGTATTAAAAGGATCATTGAAGCGATAGCCGCAAATGAGCATCTGGAATTATATGATAGGTGTACAAGCAAACCTGAAGGAGTCATTGACTTGAAAGTAGAAGCAAATAAAATCCATTTGGAAGATACGGTCGCTGCTGAAGTAGAGAAGAAATTAAAAGCAATGAATATAGGTACTCAACAGGTAGCTTAAATTCAACCTGCTCAGACCATCACGTGTGAAATCTGTAATGGACCTCACCATACTGTGTATTGCTTTGCAACTCCTCAATAAATTGAAGAGATAAAATTCTTAAAGCAGAACAACCCCTACTCTAACACTTACAATCCAGGTTGGAAGAATCATCCAAACTTCTCCTGGAAAGATCAGAAAGGGAATGTTCCACAACAGGGTCAAGGTCAATATCAGGCTCAATATCAACAACAACAAGCTCCAAGGAAAGCAGACTGGGAGATTACCATTGAAAACATGGCAGTTCAAAATAGGAAATTTGAAGAAGAGACGAGAAACAATCATAAAAACACCACCGCCTCTCTAAAGAACCTTGAAGTTCAACTGGGGCAGATAGCATAACAACTAGCATGTTCTCGAACACCAGGTTCCTTACCAAGTGAAACAGTTCAAAATTCGAGAGGTCAAGAGAATATTAGTATTGTCACGACGAAAAAGAAAAAGGCTGCTAAAAAGAAAAAAATTATATCATCGGGCGAGCCATTTGAAGAGGAAATTACAAAGGAGACTAAACCAGTGATTAAGTTGACCTACCCTCAGAGAGTCACAAAGAAGGAACCAAGTGAGTCAGACTTAGAGAAATCCATGACAATGTTTAAAAAGGTTGAGGGTCATATGTCTTTGTTTGAAGCACTCGAAAGAATGCCCATGTACACGAAATTCATGGAAGAGGTAATGGCTGAAAAGAAACCAACAGCAAAATAACAGGTAGACTGGAAGGAAAAGTATAGTGCAAATTCACTGGAGCAGAAAATTCCAAACAAACAGAATGATCCTGGAACGGTAACAGTACCATGCACAATTAAAAGAAGAACCTTCAAAAGGGCACTAATAGATTCTGGAGCTAGTGTGAGTTTGATGCCATTATCAATCTATCACAGATTGGGTATTAAAAATGTCAGTGATACAAAGACAAATCTGAAGTTTGCGGATCACTCGAGAAAGGATGCATATGGTATAGCAGAAGACGTACTGGTAATAATAGAGGACCTAAGTTTTCCGGTTGATTTTGTAATCCTAGACGTACCTGAAGATGATGAGGCACCCATCATTCTGGGTAGACCTTTCATGCAGACAAGTCGATGCAATCTCGACATAGACCATGACACATTAACCTTGAAAGCTCACAACAAAGAGATAACATTGAATACTATTGAAGACCAGGAGCTAGATGAAGATACATAATCTCACTATCAAGTAGGCGTAATCAGGACAGAGGAGAGAAGGCAAAGTAACATGCCAACATCAGAGAAAGATGCAGGAAGGCCCTCTTGACTCTCGTTACTGCCATTAGCCACCCTGAATGGAAAGACTCCTATCTCCATTCCAAAAACCAAGAAAAAGAAAGAAAAAAAACGAAAACATGGTAAGGAGATGAAGGTTAAAAAGGACTTATGGCACAAAGGAATCCATACGGATGAAAGAGACAACTTCCTAGTTTCGGACAAGAGATGCAACAAGGTTTGGAGGCTGAAGTACCCCCCGTAACAAGGGGGATGAACCATCGAGCCACGCGACGTTAAACGAAGCACTTCGTGGGAGGAAACCCACGCGTTACTCGTTCTAATTTTTGTTTGTTTTTGTTTGTTATTTTAGGTTTGCACAATGCCTTGCATAAAAGGGAGAAGGTACTCACATGAAAAAGGTTGAAAATTTTGAATTTAGTATGGGCATGTTGCACTTTCTGTCCCATCCCCCTCAGTGGGGCACTCTGAGTCACCCTCCTTCTATACTATTCTAAAACATTGAGGTCAATGTTTAGTTAAAGTGTGGGGAGATTTTCCTATTCTTTTTACATTTATTTTTGTTTTGTTTTATGATTTATTTGATTAGTTCCCGATTTTTACCGTTAACATTTGGTTTATTTTTACTGTCGGGTATCATGTGTTGCATGTATTTCAGGCTCTTGGTATTATAGTTGGATGAGGTAATGATAAATACCGGTAATGGATGAAAGGATCACTCCATTTACTACTGCTTGTTGCGAAGGATCTTCCCAAAAAGTCGATACTGCTGAAGAAAATATCGGACGCGATTTCTAAGGCTTAACTAAAGTAGGTTCCCTATGCATTCTGAGTTGAGTAAGAAGTCGCACCATACTCGAAGTACTATGGATGCTATCAAGCTTTACCTGACATGGTGAGTGCATAAAAAGCCAAACACATTTGTCATCATGAGAGATATTCAGGTATGTCTTATCACTCTAACTTTGCGTAGGTTCTCTGGGAGTTTCACTTCATGTATACACACACTGAGACACATTGTTTGTTTATAGCCCTGAGCCTTTCTAGCCATCCCGTTAATATTATCCTTTGTTAACCCCATTTGATCATGTACCCTTTGTTTGTCTAACCACATAAATGTAACCCGCGGCCCAAAACACTTCCTTACCCTAATCAGAGTCAATATGATGTCATTAAGTTATGTTAAATTCTAAGTTTGGGGTAAACCCCATAAGCATCAAAAATCAAGGTGCGTACAAAAAAAAGAAGAAAAAACGAACATAAGAAATTTGAGAAAACAAAATATAGTTGATGGTTCGAAAGAAGCACTCACCGAAGGAAGAATACTCAGTTAGAAAAAAAAAGTGAATATCAAAGAAAAACTGAGCAATTGAAAAAGAAAAGAATAAAACACAGTGAAAAGAATATAAACATTGACTCTGAACCCAAAACCACTTGTTTTCCTTTTTGTTTGTATTTACCACACCATGACCCAAGCCCCGTTACAACCCGAAAGACCTCAAAAAGTGTGTGTTGTGTGTAATTGATATGAAAGGAGAAACTATTCAAACTTATGAGTTGATATTGCATATTCTGAATTGGAAGTGAAAACACTTTAACCCCGAGAGACTTGGTGAGATTATGATATAAGTTGACATGTGAAGCGGTACCTCGATGAGGAAGTGCGGCAGAAAACTCATTAGGAAAAGCAGGAACTATAAAAGGGAGAGTGAAGGCGTTGGCGAAAGATCTCAGTAGTATCATGGTAAGAATACAAATTTTGGGAAGTGACACTTTGTCATATAGGACATTACTTGAGGACAAGCAATGAGCTAAGTTTGGGGTTGTGATCAGTCACCATTTTCACTATATTTTCATTGCTTATCCGACAAGAAACCAAGGATTTTGGGACACTGTGTATGCATTATGGTACCTTTAAAGTTAATTTTCATTCCCGTATGTTATTTAAGAAATTTTATTAATTGTCAATTTTATTTTATATTTTCGTGATTTAACGCGTAGGATGTCTGTGTTTTTGTCCAACAGGTCCAGGTGGAAGAACCGAGGAACTCAGAGCGAGACAATGTGAAATTCCGGCAAGCAAAGGAATGGAAAAATCTCTGTACAGGAGGCCTGACATGGTTCGTGTCAGGCAGAAGGAGAATGAATAAAAAAATAGTAGCCTGACACGGCTCATGTCATGCCTTATCCCATACCGTGTCAAGCCCCATGGGTGTGTCAAGTGAAGCAGTGTGCTGACACGGCCACCCGTGTCAGCTGACACGGGCCGTGTCAGCTAACACGGGCCGTGTCAACCCAAGCCCAAAATTTTCCCTTTTCATCGGGCTTTTGATTATCGGGCTTGCAGAGAGATTTTGGGACATGTCCATCTATTGCTTGGAGTTTTCACTATATAAGAGAACCTTCTACCAAAGAAAAGATCATCTTGGAACAAGGAAAAATACAATATTATGAAGCAATCAAGTATTACAGAGAACAAGGAGTTCGGAGAGTTGAAGGTTTTCATGAGCGGGAGCGATTGAAGATCAAAATCATCGAATTACTTGTAATGTGTAATTTTTATATTGCATTTGTTTTAAACAATATAAGTAGCTAAACCCCCCAATGCTAGGGGGTGTCCCTGATTTAGAATTGTAACGAATTTGAGTTTACATTTGCATTTATTATATTATTTTTACGGTAACCTTTTGATGTGTTTATTGCTTTCTCTTTCGGACCAATCGAGATTAATTTGTGATTATCAATTAGGCTGGACCGCCATTGATAATGTTTTCATAAGGTTAATCTACAGTAGATATCACCTAGGACTAGGGATACCCTGTGTGAACCAGAGTATTCTTGATATTATAAAGCTTAACTTCACCTTAATTGGATATGGACATAGAAATTAGGGTAGATTGATTAAAGGTTTTCTCACCAAGGACTTGGGAGAAAATACCCTTAAGAACTGGTAGTAATTGATATTTGTTGATGCGATAGTGACTCAGAGTTGTTACAAGGATAAATCATACACCTTCCCTGGCATTGTTCCTTTTTCCCTGTAAACCTTTATTTTCATCCTTATTTGCTTTTACCTTTATTCTTATATTTTTACACCTAAAAACCAAATTAATACTTTTTGTTTAATTGAATGATAATTTAAACTCGATATTGACTGGCAGTCCTTGAGATCGACATTCGGGGAATTTCCCAATTATTACTATAAAAGCCAAAATAGTACACTTGCTATTTTCCCGATCAGTGGGGCCTTACCGGGGATACACAATCTTCCAGGAAAAATAAAAGGCCACACGAGCATGCAAATCAACAACAAATTCCTCAAAAGGAAAGATACAATCATCAGACTCTTATTGGAGATTGAGAAATAAACCAATTCCAAGGTACAAAATACATTAACAAGATCTGCAGAATCACGCAGGGGAGAAATTGCCATGGTTGTGCAACAACCAAATAAAGGTGCTAGGGACCTGGAAACCAAATAAAGGTTCCACGGAGATCCAGGGTTCATTCAAAAACACAAATGCAAATGGATATCATAAATCCTCAGCTGGGGACAAATGATGAACTACAAAGAGATCAACATATCAACTCTACTGGAGATAAATGATGAATTGCTTGGGGGATCAGCCCGTCAACTCTACCGGGGATGAACGACGAACTATGGGGGAGGCAAAATAACCAACCAAATTGCTTGGGGAAGACAATAATTCTTCATACATCAAGAGTTTACCATTCTTATATTGTTGTTGACATTCCGTTTGAAATCGTCTCTTCTTAAAGTAAATGCCTTATTATTTCGGAAAAATGATTATTCATTGATTTATTTATTTCAAAATTATCATCATAAAATTCAATTTTAAAAACATAAACAAACAAGAATGAGAAATAATTGGATAAAAAGCTCAACTTTATTTAATAGAATTGTAGTCCGCAAATGGCGGGACTCCATGGATCTTTATAAAGTTTGAAAATGGTAATTTATATGGAAAAGGGCTACATTTAATACAATGACCACTACTCTCCCTACCAACTTTGAAATCCACCGTGCTATTATCTTGGGTTGAGAATGATGAATCAGAACCAAATGACTGCTCAAAACTACTTCAGGACCGGCCAGATGTAGTTACTTGCCATAAATTCCTAATTTTTTCCTAGATTTCCCCAGGGCAGGGTACTCAATCTACCGGGATAATTTCTGTTTTATGTCTCTAACTTTTGCCTGGATCGCCCTTTCGGGTTTTCAATCCACTGAGACACTCATTTTTCCCTAAGCCGCCCTTTCGGGTTTTCAACTTAGCGAGTTGTTCTTTTCTTTTTTAGGTGAAGTATTTCTTGACTGCATTGGCATTCACAAGACGCGCGAACTCATCACCACCCATAGCTGTAAGAATCAATGTACCGCTTGAAAAGGCTCTCTTAACAATATACGGGCCTTCATAATTAGGAGTGCATTTGCCCATAGCATCAGGTTTAAACGATAGAATCTTCTTGAGCACGAGGTTACCTTCTCGGAACACACGAGGCTTGACCTCCTTATCAAAATCTTTCTTCATTCTCTGTTGATATAACTGACCATGACACATGACAGTCAATCTCTTCTCTTGAATAAAATTGAGCTGGTCAAACCTGGTCTAACACCATTCAGCTTCAATCAACTTGGCCTCCATCAAGATACGCAACGACTAGATCTCAACTTACACGGGGAGTACAACTTACATTCCATAAACAAGAGAGAAAGGGGTTGCCCCTGTTAAAGTGAGGACGGATGTACGGTACCCATGCAAAGCAAATGAGAGCATCTCATGTAAATCTTTGTATGTCACAACCATCTTTTTAATAATCTTCTTGATATTCTTGTTCGAAGCTTCAATAACCACACTCATCTTAGGTCTTTAGGGAGAAGAATTATGATGTGCGATCTTGAATTCTTTACAAAGAGATTCCATCATATTGTTATTCAAGTTCGATCCATTATTAGTAATGATATTACTTGGCATACCATAACGACATATAATCTGATTCTTGATAAACCTTATAACAACTTGCTTGGTTACATTTGCATACGATGCCGCTTTGACCCATTTTGTGAAGTAGTCAATACCCACTAAAATGAAACGATGTCCGTTTGATGCTTTGGGCTCAATCATGCAATCATATCAATTTCCCACATGGAGAAGAGCCATGGAGAGGAAATTATATTCAATAGTGTCAGAGGAACATGAACCTTATCCCCATAAATTTGACACTTGTGGCATTTCTTCATAAACTTTAAACAATCAAATTCCATTTTCAGCCAATAGTAATCTGCTATCAACATCTTCTTTGGTATAGCATATCCATTGGAATGAGTACCAAAGAAACCTTCATGGACTTCAGTCATCAACATGTATGCTTTGTGTCTATCCATGCATCTGAGGAAAACCATATTGAAATTTCTCTTATAAAGCACATCACCATTCAGGTAGAAGTTAAAAACTAATCTTCTCAAAGTCTTCTTATCTTTCAAAAATTCCCCAGACGGGTAAGTTTGACTTTGGAGGAAACATTTGATATCAGAATACCATGTCTTTTCATCTTTGATGTCTTCAACCGCAAAAACATGAGTTGACCTATCAAGGTGCATCACGGGAAGATTAGGAACTTCATTCCAATATTTTACCATGATCATGGAAGCCAACGTTGCAAGAGCATCTTCCATCCGATTTTCATCTCGAGGGATGTGATAAAATTCAACATTTGTAAAGAAAGTTGACATCCTCCTCTCATAATATCTATACGGTATCAAACATGGTTGATTCATCTCCAATTCACCTTTGAACTGATTAACAACCAAAGTTGATTCTCCATAGACATCAAGATATTTTATTCTGAGATCAATGGCTTCTTCGATCCCCATAATACAAGCTTCATACTCAACCATACTATTTGTACACTTGAAGGTCAATCTAGCTGTAAATGGAAAATGAGTGCCTTGGGGAGTAATAATCACTGCCCCAATGTCATTACCATATGAACTAACAGCTCCATCAAATACCATGCCCCAACGGGAACCAGGCTCTGGCCCTTCTTCAAGGCATTGCATTCTAGTAAGTGAGATTATAATTCTCCCATTCTTCATGGAATTTATTGGAAACTTGACATTTTCTCCTTTCATGAGAGTTAGTTGCATACTTGTTGAATTATCCAAGTTGGAGCCCTTCTCATGGAAGATGTCTTGGTTTAAAGATTCATACTTGTGAATGAATGGTTGAGTGTTCTCCAAAGAATGACTTAATCAATTAAAACTCACCACTAACATTTGACTAACCATTGACTAACTCTTATTAATATTGCTTTACTTTCAAGTCATTTACTTTATGCACTTTAAATTTCAGTACCTTTATCATTCATTTACATTTACATTTCATGCAACTTGTTTATGTTTCAAGTCCTTTTTCACTTTCCTCACTTGAGCCATATCTTGATTGTATATTTGGTTTGCTTGCTTTTGTTTTGTTTGAGGTCTTAGGACCCTAAAACACCTAATAACAACAAAAACCCTAAAAAGCATTTGTAGGGTTGTTGGGACTTGATCTGAACTTTTGGACTTAGAACTAGGCAACATTCCCCATGCTAAAGAACTTGGCCAATCCCAACATCTAAGAATGGGTTATCTTTGACCATGCCTTCATCTGATGCAAGACCTTGGATCCCTTGATTCATCTGCTACTCTGTCTTTGTGTTTAATTGTTATCTTGCTATTATTGCCTATTTTTGGTATTTTGTTCTGAGTTGATCAAGGAATATCTCATCTGATACAAGGCAATTTCCTTCTTAAAACTATTCTTGGATATAAACACGACTCCTAGAGTCACCGACCTTATTGGAACTTCAACACACTTGTGGACTAGCCATATCATGAAGAAGATTCCAAATAGATCTACTCTGGATGGAGTCTTCGTATCATTCTAATAAGGTGTAAACACCTTAGTTCGATACTACGTGACTTCCAACCCTAATAACATGTTTTTGGTTTAGGTAAGGTTCTTAGAGTCACTGATCATATCCGAATTTTAAACGCAATGGTCGGTTAGCCACATCATGATGAAATCAAAAATTGGTCTACTCTAGGTGGGGTGTTCATATCATTCCAACGAGGTGTAAACCCATTGGTTCAATATGACACCACCAATTCTAAGATACTTATTGAAGCTTCTTCTTAATAGATCCCAACCCCATAGAGTATATATACAAAAATAAATACAGTAGCAATGCAATATAATAGGAAAGAGAGAAAACACAAGAAGAAAACAAGACAAATACAACAAACATAAACACACAACAACCTAACTAGGCTTGACTCTCTTTAGGGAGTTAGGATCCCGAACATAGTTGTCATCTGTTGCACCTCATAAAAAAGAATACGATGCTCGCGAGATGGACTAATAGAGTCGCCACCGAACTTTATTTATTCTCAAAGAGGGAATGACAAAATATCGATAAAACCCCTACAAGAATGACAATGATTATGGTCTTCGCAACCAAATCAGGGTTCGTGAGTCGATTACACAAGGGGAATGTATTAGCACCCCTCACATCTGTTGTACTCAATGAGAGTCATTTGTTTAGTTGTACACGTTAGTGTTAGCTTAGAAATGTTAGGTTTTTTGAGTTATTGAAAGGAAAATGAATAAGAAAAAAGTTTTATTTTTTATTAGGGTGTCTGACAAGACTTTTAATCTCGCTTCTACGTATCTCATGGTGCGATGGAGAACTAAAGACTACATTGTTCTGGGTATAAAATGTTTGTTGTTGGTGGATTTTAGTGAAATCTATTTTGTTTCAATCGACAGAAAAACGTTACTTGCTACCCAAAACAAGTGGAGAAAGGAACATGTGTATCAGGGTAGAATGGATTTACAAATCAACATTCACGGGAAACGTCACTAGTTTACTCACACATAAATGGATGAAGCATTTTCTCGCATCATCTTGAGACAAGATATCTTTTATTTATGAAAAGGGGTTTGAAAATCACTGCACGGTGACGAGAAAAGAGTTTGATGCATTTGATTGTTTTTAGGAAGGCGACGAATAACTGAGCAACGAAATGTAAGCCCACCAACTGATTATTTGAGGAGCAAGAAAGTGTAAACCACTCATTCTTTTTCGTCCAAGTTATTTTAGGAAAATTTATTAGTTGAACTTAGGTATTTTACTCGAATCATGAAAGATTCAGCAATATGTTGTAAGCCACTCGTTCAATCATTCGAGGTTTATGAAAGTGTAAATCTCTCATCCCTTCTTTTTCCGGTTTTTATTAAGAAAAAGGATTGAAACGCTTCAAACAAGCAAGAGAGAAAAGCTAGATGTTGATCGAGAGTTCGACGTATTAGTGAAAATGGTTTTATGAAATGGTTTAAGGGTTTGAAAATTATTTTGAAAATAACTTGTTGTTGGATCAAAGATTGGACTAGCATTGCAAAATAATTTGGAAGTGATTTGAAATGGTGGGAAAGATTGTTAAAAATGATGGATACAAATAGTAACGCAAAGGGTGCAAATTGGATCACAAAGGGTGCGAGTTCAAATGTAGTGATGTGAACTCAAGCACAAGGCGTAAAGTAAACGCCATAAGAATAAAATTGAATATACATACAAGGATTCAACATGATAAAGGGATACAAGATTATACATAATATTTACATCACACATCCACAATAAATAAATCGAAAATGTAAAAGAAAACATGCACGGATTAAAATCATGACGCAAAGATGTGAATCAAATATGTGTACGTGAAGACGTGAAAAGGCTACTGTTGAAAGTATATTTCGTGTCGGGTTTTTGTTATCGTATCCACAGGGATTGTAAGATATCACCGCCGTTCGATGGTTGTATTAATCTTAGCTCAATGTAACAATAGGGTTTTGGTTTTAATCAAGTTATCTTGCATAAAAAGTAATAAATGGCGGTAAAAGTTTTGGTTTGAATAAATGAGAAATATTGCCAAAGTTAGGTTTCAATGATCACTTTGCATGTATTTGCTCAGTCAACAATCTTATAAACTCCTTTAGATGATAAATCATTTCACAAAGTCCTCTCAATATGTTTCTCTCGAACACACATTGTGAGTTTTGCCATTTTGATCCATTGTTTCTCTCGAACACAATCTATCAAAATGACAACTTTTTGGTTCAACCTTATGGTGAACAAAATCATTCATTACTATCTCTAGCTAACAAACAAGTTTGGATGAAAACCTAGGTCAAGAGTCGGTAAACATCTCTCGACCATAAACCAACACAAAGAGTTTTAAATAGAAACAAAGTTTTCATCATATATTTACCATTAAAGAGTTTACATATGAGGATCCTTACATTTACACACAAAGCTAGTAATCACCTACATCTAACCTTGACAAATGGATGACTTAGCTACTCATTTTCATGGTAGCTTGGTCGGCAAGTAAGGAAAGAAGGTTGATCAACATCCAAGTCGGATAATCGAAGTTGGATGGGAATCCACCTTCTTTTTGTAGAAGATGGTTCTAAGATGAAGAGAAATGAAAATTAGGGCATAAAAGATCCCCTAGAACAATGCTGTAAAATATCTCTCCAAAGTACAAAAGTGGAAAAAGTTGGTAAAAATTAGGTCTGGTGCTCAAAAGTGGCACCTGCTACTTATAGACCTCTGTTGGGCTGTCATGCTCGCTAGGCGAGCAGAATGGCTCGCCTAACGAGGGTCTAATATGGGCACATAAGGCACCTGCGCCCAGAGAAACAGGGTCTGCTGAACTGTCACGTTCGCCTAGCGAACATACCTTCGCTTAGCGAAGGACACGCTTCAACCTTCGCCCCAGCGAGGTTGAGAGGTTTTGCTACTGGAATGCTCGCTGGGGACTCGCTAGAGCTTCGCCTAGCGAGTGAGTGCTGGCTGCGCTTTTCACCAAAACAGAATGAACTCGCTACCATCTTCGCTATCAGCTCGCCTGGCGAATTTATTGACAATTTACTGGAGCTTTTCGCTTGGCGCTCGCCTAGCGAACCAATGCTTCGCCACAGCCCTCGCCTAGCGAGCAGGCTGATGAATGCTTGTTTGCTTTGGTTCCTTTGCCAACTTTCTTGTGTCTTCAATTTCAATTATTTCATGCCTTCTTTCTGCATAATAACACACAAATCAAAGGCACCAAGCTTGTTTATCAATGTAATGCATTTCATCAAAAACCAAGGTGATTTTGACAATTTTAGCAGGGAAATAGAGTGAAAGATGCCCACATATGATAGCTCAAATAAGCACTTTTGGGCATCTAACAACTCTCCCCAACTAGATTCTTGCTTGTCCTCAAGCAAAGTATGCCTCTTGAAGGACAAGAGGATTTGCTTTAAGAAAATGGTTTCTCAGAAGTTGGATAAACGGCTCAAACACAAGCGAAATCAGCAAATACAAGTTTCCAACGGTTTGAATAAAATAATACACAAGAACTAAAACTTAAATAGCAATGCAAAATATTTATCTATCTACAACAGTACTATTCTGAATGAATCATCCTATCTCTCCTCTTCGAATAAGGAATGAAGATTTTACGCGTTTGCAACCGCGGGATTAATCTCACTCTCTAACAAACAATGAAGAAATCAAATAGATTCATACAATGTCTAACAATTATAAATGGTACTGTGGAAGCATAAAGATCACTAAGGGCTTTTCGGTTGAAGCTTGGTTAGGTTAACAAACAAGGGTCATTTCTAAGGCCATTGAAACGAAAGTGCCGATGCAAAAGTGACATTCACAGTATTATTCACACTACTCGACTTTGTTTCATTTGTTTCTTATTTGAAACCTTCACAACACATATTCCACAACTCAATTTTTATTTTTCAGTATTTTTCTTCCAAGCAAGCATTCATTTTCATTCTTTTTATTTTTGTTCTTTTCTTTCACATCATATATACAAAACAGATGTTTCTTTTCTATATTTTCTATACATATATTTTTCTATGCTTGCTCGGTTTTTCTTTTCTTTTTCAAGAGTATGCTTGCTCGGTTTTTCTTTTCTTTTTCAAGAGTTGTGGTACTTACCGATTCTTTTTCGTTCTCCCCAACTTATTTCTTACTCACCCTAAGTGAATGCTCTTAACTTTTTACGGCAAAAGAACAATAATCAAGATTTTCCGGGTTGTAAAAAAAAAGATTTTTGAGATCTCGCTTTATTTCAAGCCGAGATTCAACTGTTTAAGCTCAAAGGGGTTAACAAATACTCTCTCTGCTCACAGGTAAGTTGTTTTTGGGTGTAGTTGTGCTCAAAAGAAAACAAGTGCCTTGATCATTTCTAATTGCTTCCACAATTTCACAATAATAAAAGACAAAGCATGAATCTCATGAATCAACAAAACTTATTAGAATCCAGCATTTAAGTGTACAATGGAGGTTTCCTCACAATTTGTGGTTTTAAGTTCTAGATGAAACATTCATTCAATTATGTTGCAAAAAGACAATATTCAATTTACCAAAAAGAGTAAAGTTCCTAATGCATTCTAAAATTCTAGCCGAAGGTAACCATGTACCTTAGCTTCATTCACTTGTTTATTCTTATCATTGCCATCCAAGCTCGGATGCACCTTCATTGGGTACTTCTTGAGGAGCAACCAATCTAGAAGGGTTTGCCACTCAATCAACCAAAAATTTATTAAACACACAAAATTGAAAACATAAATAATTAACATTAACTGAAAATATAAATTTGTTCATGGGGGACAAAACACCCCAATAGTACAACACCAAAATCAAGATACAAAATCCGAAAATACAAATAGAATTGACATAAAAGCTGAAAAAATACAAAAACTTAACCCACTAAGGGCTCAGGACTCCTCCTCGCTACCGGCCTCAGAACCGGTAGCCTCATCATCAACATCATCATCATCATCAACAGCATCAGCGCCCACCCCCTCACTATACACTGGCGTGTCCACAGGCCAGTTGGCGTGAAGCAGAAACTGCTCACGCGTCATCAAAGCATGGGCACCACTTCCTTGCAGCTACAACCGCTGCATAGAGTTGTGCATATCCAACATGGCTCTCTGGGATGCCGCCATCCATTCCAAACTGTAATTGCACACAGCTTGGACGTACGGATCAAGTCTAGGAGTAGAAGTACCAGGACCATCAGAAGCCCGAGTACTTCCTGAGGCTGCACTGCCACCGGTAGTCTTTGCTCTACAATATTTGGCCACATACCGATCATCGATAGGTGACGGGATCCTTACCTGCCCACGAGACGGAAGTCTCACCCTTGCCTGAACGCATAAACTCATGATCAAACACGGGAAAGCTAGGGGACAATTAACACGAGCCCCCGACTTAAGCCCGCTCTCGACCACGGACTTCAGCTCATTTGCGATGATCCTCGCCACATCGATCTCGACATTGGTGAGGATGGAATGGACCAAATGTGCCACTGGGATCGGCACAGTAGAGGTGTGTGATTTAGGCTGGATGTTGGTCAAAACCAAGAGCAGTATCAGTTGAGCCATGGGAGTCATGTCCTCCCGGTGATACCTCATTGGAACCCCAGATGGGTTCAGCTCAACCGATTTCCCTGGTAAAAGCAGGGCGGCAGTAATGGCAGGAACATCACGGTGAAGCCTTAGGTCAATGTGGTATTGGTCTCTCTCTTCAGCTCCCAGCTGGAGTGGTTCCCCAAGGATTCGGTTGATAGCATCCCGGTCAAATGGAATTGGACGCCCGGCAACTCTAGATACCCAAGTAAAGGGCTCGTCGTCGTCGGGTAGTGCGTTAGCATAAAATTCACGCACTGTCGCTATGTCGTAATGCTCTAAGGGATTAATCAACCTATCCCAATTCTTCGCGTCAATCAACCCGGCAAAATTTCTGTAAGTGCCCTGTGGGTTGATCAGAAATCGCTTCTCTGGAAGTATTTTTCGCTTCTCCAGAGCGATGTACCGTGCAGCCTGTTTCGGGCCGACAAACTTGTCTTGGTCAAACTGGATAGGCACTGTCCGAGAAGTAGTCGCTCCCTTTCTTTTCTTACCCGCTCCAGACCTTGACTCCATTCTGCAAAATATGAGAGAAAACAACACACACCAAACAAACAGATTAGACATCAAATCATAATTTAAAAGACTGCCATGCTCGCTGCTGCTTCGCCTAGCGAAGTGGCAGCGAACGCTCGCCCCAGGCTCGCCTAGCGAGTGCTAGCGAACCTTACGGGTTTTGGGGTTTTTCAGCATGTTCAGATGGTTCTCCCCCAAAACCCATACTCAATTGGTTCCAACATCAGAACCTAATGATTTCTCAAGCAAATAATCGTTCTATGCTATTGGGGATTACCTATTTGCATGCAAAACCTAAAAATCCCCAATTCCTAAACCTAAAATCCCAATTTGCAAAACCCTAAATACCACATGCAAAGCTAAAGTTTCCCATACTCCACTCATCCTAATTGTTATTCATATTGGAAATTTAGAATTCAAACAACAAGAAAAATGTAGTAGGGCAAACCTTAGTTACACGGATTCGGAAATGTGAAGAGAGTAGAGTTTGCAAATGACCGAATAGAGCAAGTGTTGGTGATATAGATGCAAATGAGAGAGTGTGAAGAGCTTATCAAAAATTCCTCAGCAGAGCCGTACAGAAAATTTTTGAGTTTGGGGCAAAATGGTTGCCCTGCTGATATTTAAATACAAACTGTCATGCAGCGCTCGCTGCTGCCTCGCCTAGCGAGCAGCTAGCGAACTTGCTCGCTACTGCCTCGCCTAGCGAGCTGCAAGCGAGCATGACAGCAAGTGCTTTTATCAAATGCAGCACTTGCAAGTTCATCCAGAACAGTTTTATCACAAGGTAACCCAACACAACACAACACAAAAACAGTAAATACTTACAATGTTGGGATGCCTCCCAACAAGCGCTTGTTTAACGTCGGCTAAGCTCGACGGTGCGATGCTCACAGAGGAGCATCGAGCGGTAGAGCACAGCTCTCGCGATCCACATGACCGCCGAGATAAATTTTCAATCGTTGGCCATTCACTGTCCAACTATCTTTCTGGTCTATGTCTTCAATGACAATAGCCCCATATTCCTTTACTTCTTTCACCCGAAATGGCCCCGACCATTTTGATTTCAACTTCCCGGGAAACAATTTCAACCGGGAGTTGAACAATAGGACCAATTGTCCGGGCACAAATTCTTTGTTACGGAGCTTCTTGTCGTGATACTTCTTTGCCTTTTCCTTGTACAACCAACTTGAGTGGTATGCGGCATTGCGCATCTCCTCCAACTCCAGTAGTTGTACCTTCCTTTTGTTACCGGCCAACTCATGTTCAAAATTTAAAAACTTTAGGGCCCACAAGGCCTTGTGCTCCAATTCAACCGGCAAATGGCAAGTTTTACCAAATACCAATTGAAATGGAGTTAGGCCAATTGGAGCCTTAAAGGCCGTACGGTAGGCCCATAATGCTTCGTCCAATTTTTGGGACCACTCCTTTTTTGAATTAGACACGGTTTTTTCGAGGATTCTCTTAATCTCTCGATTAGAGACCTCAGCTTGCCCGTTAGCCTGAGGGTGGTACGGAGTTGTCACCCTATGCGATACACCTTAATGTTTTAAAATAGTTTCCAAAGGTGCATTACAAAAGTGTGACCCTCCGTCACTTATCAACACTCGGGGGGTTCCGAAACGGGAGAATATGTTTTTCTTCAAAAAATTTATCACCGTTTTGGCATCCGCCCGAGGTGAGGCGATCGCCTCAACCCACTTAGAGACATAATCAACAGCGACAAGCATGTACTCATTCCCATAAGAGGGTGGGAAAGGTCCTACAAAATCTATGCCCCAACAATCAAATACTTCCACTTCTTGGATATTTTGGAGAGGCATCTCATCTCTCTTACCTATCCCACCGCTTCTTTGGCAACTGTCACAACTTTGCGCATGGGTATGTGCGTCTTTGAAAATAGTTGGCCAATAAAATCCCGATTGAAGAATTTTAGTGGCCGTTCTAACCCCATTATAATGTCCGCCATAAGGCGAGTTGTGACAATGCCAAAGGATGCTCTGGGCTTTATCACCAGTTACGCATCTCCTTAATAGGTTATCACTACCCAACTTAAACAAGTATGGGTCATCCCAAACATAATACTTCGCATCCGAAAGGAACTTCCTTTTTTGGTTCGAAGTTAGGTCGGCAGGCACAAAACCACTAGCCTTGTGGTTCGCAAAGTCTGCAAACCACGGCCTAACTTGAACCGTAAACAATTTTTCATCAGGAAATTCTTCCCGGATTTCCTTTTCAGACGCGGTAACCTCCACGTTCACTAATCGGGATAAATGATCCGCTACCAAGTTTTCCGACCCCTTCTTGTCTTTGATTTCCACATCGAATTCTTGTAACAAGAGGATCCAACGGATGAGCCTTTGCTTCGAATCCGGTTTGGTTAGCAGATATTTAATCGCCGCGTGGTCGGTATACACAACGACTTTAGACCCTATAAGATAAGACCTAAACTTTTCTAGCGCATACACTATTGCAAGTAGTTCTTTTTCCGTTGTGGCATAATTTATTTGAGCCTCGTTAAGAACCTTACTCGCATAATGTATCGCATGGAAAGTTTTGTCTTTTCTTTGGCCAAGTACCGCTCCAACAGCATAGTCACTCGCGTCACACATTAGTTCAAAATTTTCATTCCAATCGGGGGCGACTATTATTGGAGCGGTAACCAATTCTTCTTTTAAAACCTCAAAAGCTTGCAAACAATCTTCGGTGAAGAGAAATACCTGGTCCTTGGCGAGCAAATTGCTCAAAGGCTTAGCCACCTTTGAGAAGTCCTTGATAAAGCGCCGGTAGAACCCCGCGTGCCCCAAAAAGCTACGGATGCCCTTCACATTCACCGGAGGGGGTAATTTTTCAATTACTTCAACCTTAGCTCTATCCACTTCAAGCCCCCTTCTAGAGACTTTGTGGCCTAGCACGATCCCCTCGGTCACCATGAAGTGACACTTCTCCCAATTAAGCACCAAATTGGTTTTCACACATCTTTCCAACACCGTCTTCAAATTTGCCAAGCATAGACTAAACGTCCCACCAAATACCGAGAAGTCATCCATGAAGACTTCCATTGTTTTCTCTATCAGATCGGCAAAAATGGCTTGGACACATCGTTGGAAGGTCGCCGGTGCATTGCACAGCCCAAAGGGCATTTTTCGGTATGCGAACACTCCAAACGGACACGTGAAAGCCGTCTTCTCATGATCAACCGGGTCAACCGCAATTTGGTTGTACCCGGAGTAGCCGTCCAAAAAACAATAGTATTGTTGGCCCGATAGTCTTTCGAGCATTTGATCCATAAATGGGAGTGGAAAATGGTCCTTTCGAGTCGCGGTATTCAACCGTCTATAATTTATACACATTCTCCACCCCGTTGCAACTTTAGTGGGGATCAATTCGTCCTTGTCATTTCGGATTACGGTCATTCCACCCTTCTTCGGAACCACGTGCACGGGACTAACCCATGGACTATCCGAGATCGGTGTCATACCCCGATTTTGCTCCTGATTTTTTTTGGCATGCTTGGCCTAACCTAATTTTGGTTTTACATGAGGTTTGGTTTTGATCCAAAGTCATGGTGTTGTGATTGTGGATACCCCTATGGTCTGGGTCATCTGAACAACCAAGTTTCTTGTGTTTCTAGCCACTTGTCAGTCATGTTTGTTGGTTCATGGATACTATGTCAAAACCCTAGCCTTGTGGTCTCATTTGATGTTTTTGTTCATATATATTATTAGTCAAGTTATTTTCTTTTTCAAAGTCAAGCACTCAAGTCATAAACAAAACAATTTGGAAACCAGCTTCAAACCATTTTGTTAATCCATTTCCATTTATTTCATGTCTTTGTAAACCATTACATGTGAATCCCTACAAAAAAATATGAAATTTGGCATTTTTGACCAACTGTTGACTTTGGTCAACAGTTGACTTTTTGGTCAACTTTGACCAAAGTCAACCCAATTTCATTAAACCCTAAATTCACCCATAATTGTCCATTGAATTCCATTTACAAAGAAAATACAAAAAGAAAATACATTTTAACCATTTGTTGACTTTGGTCAACAGTTGACTTTCTGGTCAACTTTGACCAAAGTCAACCTTCCCATTTTTTTTGACCATCAAAAACCTAACCTAACCTAATTTGCCTTGATTCTTCATCCAATCCCCATGCTTGGTGAGATCTTTCTCTTGTTTGCTTCCATTGCAAGTAATGCATTTTTGTATACCATGTCACTTTGGCATTTTGGAACCATTGACCCTTGGCTTTGGTTGGTCCCTAACAGATTTCCAAAGAGTTCCCTAACAACGTGAGTTTGTCTCTTGCCCATCACTCTTGGCTTGAACCTGAAACAATGCAGCATAACCATGCAAATACATGACCTAACCAATGGAGACACTATGCTACCCCTGCTGCTGCAGCAGTTCATGCTACAACCTACTGCACACACTTTGCCTTGTCTATTATTCTGTAGCAGCACCATAAGCACATAACCAGTGGAGCCTATACTTGACTTTGAGTTTGTCATGATGATAATGGCATGGAAGCTGCAACCTGGAAACCCCTGCTCACAATCCAACACAACAATGGCGGTTTCATGACGGTTAACAGCTGAATGGCTAGTGGGGTTTTGAACTGTCTTCGGCGGATGAATTTGAAGAGAAGTTTCCACCTTTGGCTGGCGGCATCGCATTCAGAAGAGCAACTCCTACATGGGCCTGCTTTAAAGCTCCAACATCATTGGTTCCATCCCCGCACATCAATGTTACCCGTCCAACTGTTTTGAAAGTGGTCAAGATAAGTTCCTTTCGCTCAGGAGCAACTCTAGCAAAAGAAAAACTTTCACATAAGGGATGACCAGAAGATGAGCTGATGTTTGTTGCAACATCTCAACGCAATCAACTCCAACTTGCAATAAACCAACATTACCACATAAGCATAAAACCAACTGCAGCAGCACCACATGAGTGTGCTCATTCCTTGCTCACAATACACCACATTACAAGGCCAAATCTCCATGATTTAACCAACAAAAGGCCATAACAAACCTACAATTGGCCCTGCAGTAGACAAAAAAAACATGAATGGAAGCCACAATAGTTTTACCCAAAACCGAAACTATTTGTAGATTGAAACAGGCAAAATGAAGACTTACTGGTTTCACCGTGGCATTAACAATAGGCTTGATGAATATTGTTGGTTAAGAATCAGATGAAGTTCTATTACGGTTATTTTACCCTTCGGCTGGAAATTCGAGATTGGTTCCTACTGTCATGAAATTTTCCAGGTTGGATTTCTGGTACAGGCATTTATGCAAAGGTTTGAGTTCAGTCCTAATATTGCATCTCATAGCCTTCAGTTAGGTCCAGAAAGTGAATCAAATGAAACTAGAGCTGATGTTGAGTCTCACTTGCATTCATCAAAATATGATAACAATGGTAGCCACTTTCAGAGGCTGCAGTATCAAGTAACAAAATTGTTTAAGGGCTTTTCAAGTCCACCTGATGTTGAAAATGAAAACATGCCGGAGTCAAACTATGGCCAATTATCAATCTACATCAATAGCAGGAAAACAGCCGAGTAAGATTTACGGTGCATGAGCTGAAGGTTACGGTCATTACCTATCAAAACAGAAGCGGAACGGTGAGGTAAAAGTTGAAGTCAGCCGCCAATTCGTGTCGGCATAGCAGCACCCTGCAATACCAAAGCCATTCATTAAAATTTCCCAAGAGTTTCGGACATCCAGATTTTCAAAAGTTGAATTCAGAACTAGAGCCAAAGCAACAACATACCTGTAACACACTTGTTGTAATGCCATGAACCAAATATAATACAGCCTGCTGCAACCATGTAAAACCCGTATCAAGTTGATACCAAATCTATCAAACCAATAACCCAATAACCATCATGGAATCCTGTCACGATTTCCCCTACAAATCCAGCTGCAATGCCCGTAACGGTTCCTTCTCCTATACCTGCTGTTACAATATCCTGTCAACAAATTCCTACAAAGCCTTGGTCCTGCCGCCAAGCATCAACAGCCTGCAAAACCGACGAACACATTGTACACCAAACCAACAGCCTCTTCTTTTTAGATCTTACTACAAGCTTTCAGCATTGTTGAAAATGACTTCAGACAGAACAAAGGTGGTTCAGTTCCAGCCACACACAATGTTCATCAATAGGGTTGGATGTAGTCTCTGCCTACAGCAATCTGATACTCAGTCTGTCGTATGGATACATCCCACTGATCCTCCAAAACCATTTGAGTGGCAGTCGTCAGCTAAAGTTGAACTTTTGAAGTTACGGATAGATGGCTACAAATGGAGTACACCATTCCGTGTAGGTTATGAAGGTATAATGCACATTAGTTTGGAAAAAGATGTTGGAGATGAAACAATGCAATTAAGGGTTGCAGTAAGAAGTGGTGCTAAGAGATCACGATTTGAAGTGGTTTTTCGTCTGAATTCATTGTCAAGTCCTTACAGAGGTGAAAATCGTTCGATGTTCCTACCCATTCGTTTTCGTCAAGCTGATGGTATCGGTGATTCCTGGCAACTGCTGCTTCCAAACTCTGTTGCTTCTTTTCTGTGGGAAGATCTTGGTAGGAGATGTTTGTTGGAACTCTTGGTAGATGGTACTGACCAAATGAAATCACTGAAGTACGATATCGATGAAATTTCTGATCACACGCCTGTCCATGTAGCAGAAGGACCAACCAGAGCGTTGCGTGTTACAATTGTAAAGGAAGAGAAAACCAATGTTGTTAGGATCAGTGATTGGATGCCTGAAACTGAACCTATAGGAGTTATGAGCCGAAGACATTCATCATCAGTGAATGATTCTCAAAAGCAACAGCTAATGTCAGATACGGACTTTGAGTTTCACATCAATGTTGATCTTGCTGAGTTTGGGGTGTCTATTGTTGATCATACACCAGAGGAAATTTTGTACCTGTCTGTTCAGAATCTTGTTCTGGCATATTCAACCGGTTCGGGATCCGGAATCAGTAGATTCAAACTCAAAATGTGTGGGCTACAAGTGGACAACCAACTGCCATTACCTCAATTTCTTCCGTTTGGTAATCCATAGACAGTGTGAGGATTTGGATTGTCTTGGCCAATGGCCAAACAATCAGATAAGTTACAGTTGGAATGTATGGGGACTGGTTTATGCATTGTTGTCTTTGTTTTAACCGGCGCCGAAGTTCTCACTGTTTGAACTTGTTGGTGTCCCACTGGAGAGAATTATGCAGGGTATGCTGAAGTTTACGTATGTGGATTGTTTGTGCAGATTGTATGCGGCATGGATGCCGTGATGAGTATGCTTGCTTCAACTTCCTGCTGGAGCAATAAACCAACTGGGAAAGGCCATATTGACGTATTTGTACGCGACAATTGAACCGAAACTACTTTAAGTCAGCCAATGTATTACAGACATCCCCATGAAATCCAATCCGTGTTTTAACCGTAACCTTCCATGTTCCATTTTGATCCTTGAATAACCAGTGATGAACCTGTGAAACCATGACAAAACAATGCATAAGTTCAAAATTAGTATGGCTACATAATGCACATCAAAATTAAGACATGTCCACAACCTACCAAACATGAATAAGATTGCAGCAAACCAAGCTCACCATTTTTTTTACTGCGGTAAAAAAGGGGACACATTAATCAGTCAATTTGCAAAACCTACAGTGCAAAATCATTAACCAACAGTCAGAGGGCAAAGTCCAAAAACATCCCAAATTGGTATGAGGTCAAAGCAGAGAGGAAAGTTTGTGAAGGATACCTTTTCTTGAATCTAACATGGATAGGGCAATTCAATTTCTGAGCATCCAAAGTGCTTTGCAGAGCTACTTTTGAACACAAGGGCACCAATTTGTAACCCTAATTCACAGAAGTATAAAGAGCAAGGTAGAATCAGTAAAAGAGGACAACAAAACCCTAGAGAGAACACAGAGAGCTGGAGGCGAAAATCTGAGAAGAAACCCTAAAATCCCAAAATCAATTACCTGGAGGCCAGCTTCTTCGTGTCCTTCACCACCACCGCCGTGACACTTTATAAGTACTTCTCGTTCTTTCTTTTTATCTTTCTCATGTGCTTGTTGTTGAAATTATTGTGTGAGCTGAGAGTGATTGAGAGGGGTTCGTTGAGAACGAGAGTGGCATTGAGAGAAATGTGAAGTTTGGTGAGTGTTGATGAACATTACCGAGAGAAGAGAGAGTGAAGGAGTGAGCTTGGGAAGGTTGAGTTCGTGAGGTGGGGAGGAAGATGACGATGAAGACGAACCTCTGTATTTCCATTTTCTTTTTTCTTTCTTTTTAATTAATTCTTTTATTATTTAATTTATTTCATTTTTAACACAAAAATCAGAAAAATGTATATGCTTTTATTTTCTTTTATTATTATTATTTACTTTTTATTTATTTAGCTTATTTTGTTTTTTAACCGAGATAATAAAAAACCCTTAAAAATATTTATTTTGTTTTTTTTATTTTAAATCTTTTTTTTAGCCCGGTTCATATATTTAACATAGTATATCAGTAGCAAATATTGTTGAGTGGTCTAGTGGAAAGAGGTTAGTTTTATAATATTAAATGGGGAGGGTTCAATACTCATGTGTGACACTTTTTGCTTTTTGTTTGATTGTATTTTCCTTTAGCATTTTTATTCTTTTAGTATTTTGTTAATATCTGTTTTTTATGTTTATTATAATTTCATTTGTTAATAATGCATAGTTATTGTATTTGAATTTAGTTCAAAAAACCATTTTTCTCAAACTATAAAAATCATACTTTTCTCGATTTAATATCGAGCCCATTTTTTCCACCCTTTTGTAAGTCGATTGCTTTTAAGCATCGCCATCAACCTCACATAGCTTACTCTTGGGCTTTCTTACAATGAGCCGGTTCCCTTACACTTACACGTTGTTTAATGCTCATTCATTTCTTTTCTTTGATTATTTGATTTGATCACATGTTTGTTTAAATATTTTACTTGTGTGATTAACTGTGGCCTACTTGTATGGTGTATGAGGCATATACTTATATTGTTTGATTGCCATGACAACCCCCATTCATAACAAATGTATCCCTCTCCCATGAAATGTATAATATTTATTTTTTTATTCTTTATTCATCTGTTAATACAAGAATTAAAATGAACATTCGATAACCATTTCAAAGCAAGATCAAAACCTCGATCCAACGTCGAGTAATCATTTTTTCAAAACCTAACAGAACCTGCACGTATTCATCCACCCTTTTGTAAGTCGATTGCTTTATGCATCGCCATCAACCTTGTAAGTCGATTGCTTCATGCATCGCCATCTACCCTTATCCCTAACACTTCTCCTCGCTCCTTTCGTCGATTCTTGTTCCGATTAGGTAGCACCCATTAGATAGAACCCTTTGTATGATAACATAGGTAGTTTTCCCATATCCTTTTGTATGATAACATAGGTAGAATTCCCATTTTCTTTGCATGCTAACATTAGGTAGATGTTCCCATTTGTAAATCCTAACACTTAAGTACATATTGCATGACAACTTTAGGGCAGAGCTTCCTCACTTCTAGACCTTTCTGAGCGTCTCCGATCCTGTGGCATGTAGTCCATCCTATTGCAAAGAGGTAATTGCCTAAGACTCGATTCAGCGAGCTGCGACACCTACTGCTAGGGCGTGGACACATTGCCCACTCTCTTTTGACACAACTGGTGTCCTCCTTATCTAAGTCCATATTCAGATGGCAACCCCTATGTAGGGGAACTACATCGCCCTGATCCTTGTTCCAGACGAGGTATGTACGCAGGTGGTCGTGCGAGACCACTCCGGGCACCTTTCTTTTTTCTTTTTGTGTGTGCTTGACAGTTATAGGCTCGAGTTCCCGACTCCCTATTAACTTGTTTGGTTGTTGTGTGCTTGGAAGCTGATGTAAGTCCATTAAGTGGCATTCGGGTTCCAGTGTGGTTTTGTTGGGTTCGGATGCTGATGTAAGTCCAGTGATTGGCAGTCGGGCTCCACGTTTGCCTTTTGTGTGTGTTTTGGTTCGGATGCTGATGTAAGTCCAGTGATTGGCATTCAGGCTCCATGTTTGCCTGCTTGTGTGTTTGTTTGTTTTGCCCTTTGTAGCCGAACTACGGCAACTCTGATTCTCATGTTCAGATGAGATACGTAGGCACAAGATGCGATGTCTTGCCGAGTTTGACTAACGACTAACAACTAATCCTTGTTTTCTTTCGCCCTCGTTGCGATTCTTTTCTCTCGCCCTCGTTGCGATCGAGACCTTCCCTTTCTCTTGCCCTAGTTGCAATCGAGACATTTGTTCCCGTAGTTAGCTGAACTACGTTTTGCTCTGATTCTCATTCCCGATGAGATACGTAGGCATAAGACGCGATGTCTTAGCGAGCACACTTATCCTTAACCCCTAGGTAGCCGAGCTACGAAGACTCTGATTCTCATTCCAGATGAGATACGTATGCAGTGGATGCGACATCCGTGCGAGTCATTTTTCTTTGACCCCTTCTTTTAGTAAATAGTACATTAGATAAACATACACCCTTTAGACAGAAACAACAAGAGTGGATCCCGTAGAGTACTACGGATGCGTAGGGGTGCTAATACCTTCCTTTCGCATAATCGACTCCCGAACCCAAGATTTGGTTGCGAGACCTTGTCTTTTCCTTTCCTTTTCTCCAGGTTTACTTCGAGCGTTTCCTTTCCCTCCTTTGGGATAAATAACGCACGGTGGCGACTCTTCTGTCATTTTCTTTCGCCGGTTGTTTTTTTTCGCAGACCGTATTTTTCGGGTTGCGACAATCGGGTAAATCATTCCCGCATCCAATAGCTTCACCACTTCCTTTCTTACAACCTCCTTCATCGTAGGATTTAAGCGGCGTTGTGGTTGAGCCACCGGCTTAAAATCTTCCTCCATCAAAATCTTGTGCATACAATAGGATGGACTAATTCCTTTTAGATCGGAAAGAGTCCAACCCATAGCTTCTTGATTGGTTTTTAGCACAATGATTAGACGGGCTTCTTCTTCTTTTGTCAAAAGGTTGCTTATGATGACCGGCTTTGCCTCGATCTCATCTAGAAACACATACTTCAAAGTCGAAGGTAACACTTTTAATTCAATTGGCGCTTTTTCATCAATGACCTCCTTCTTCAAGTTTTCCTCCTCTACTTCCCATGGTTGTAGGTCGTCGAAACTATCAAGTTCCTTTAAGCATTCCTCAAGAGCTAGCTCTTCTTCCACAGTGAAAACCTCCAATGAGTCGTCAAGAGCTAACTCCATAAGAGATATCTCATGAATATGCTTTGAAACCTCCATAATAGCGTCTTCGATCACATCGATGCGAAAGCTATCATTTCTATCTTTGGAATGCTTCATTGCCTCGAATAGATCGAATGTGACTTCCTCATTTTGAACTCGCACCTTCATTAAACCGTCATCAACATCTATCATCATTCTCGCGGTCTTCATGAATGGTCGGCCCAAGATGAGCGGAGCATCATCATCTTCCTCCATATCAATAACAATAAAATCAACCGGGAAAAAGAATTTGTCGACCTTCACCAAAACATCTTGGGCTACGCCATGAGGATGGGTTGTCGATTTATCCGCCAATTGCAACGTCATTCGGATGGACTTAATCTCAATGTTGCCAAGCCTCTTGATAATTGACAAAGGTATAAGATTAATGCTCGACCCCAAGTCAATAAGTCCCTTCCCGACATACACGTCACCAATTTTAACCGGCAATGTAACTCTTCCTGGATCAACCTCTTTCTTAGGAAGCGTCCTTTGAATAATGGCACTACAGCTCGCATCAAGGACGATGGTCTCCGGTTCCGTATACCTCCGCTTTTTGGTTAGTATGTCCTTCATGAATTTAGCATACTTGGGCATTTGTTCCAAGGCTTCGGCAAACGGAATGTTGATTTGCAACTGTTTAAAAATATCCATGAACCGGGCGTAATGCCGTTCATTCTCCCTTTTGGAAGGAGCATGAGGATAAGGAAGGTTTTGGATAGGAGTAGCGCTCACTACCTCCTTTCCCTTTGCAATTCTAGCACTCTTCCATCTAGGCTTTTTCACTACCTCCCTTATTACCTCATCACTTGTATTTTTTTCCATCTCCACACCTTTCTCTTTTTCAAATTCACCATTATTTTTATTCTTTTCAACTTCTTCCTCATCACTCCACACTCCTACTTCACCATCAACATTTTCCTCCACTATTTCCTCCTCAATTTCTTTTTCTTTCTCTCTTTGTTCACTCTCAACTCTTTTTTTATTCTCACTACCCAACTCCCTCCCACTTCTCGTCATAATCGCCTTACAATGTGCATTAGGATTTGTTTGCGTGTTTGCCGAAAAGGAAGGACCGGTTTGTTGTTCCGCGAGTTGCTTAGCAAGTTGCCCAACTTGAGTCTCGAGATTTTTTATGGCCGCGTCGTTGCTCTTTTGGTTAGCCATTGACATTTGCATGAATTGCGTCAATGTCTCTTCCAATTTAGAAGTTACGACCGGCGGTTGTTGAGGTTGAGGTTGATAAGGATTTTGGGGAGGGTTTTGACGGCTAGAAGAACCACCTCCATAACCTTGGTTATGATAATAGTTGCTTCTAGGTTGGAACCCTTGGTTCCCTTGGAATTGTTGTTGTTGATTTTGAGGGTGCGGTTGATAAGGTTGTTGTTGTTGTTGTTGTTGTTGTCTCGGTTGATAGTCCCGTTGATTGGCCATGTAGTTTACTTCGTCAAAACCGGGAGGTGGACAAAATCCGGTGTCATGTTCACCTTTACAAAGTTCACAACAAGCTATTTGTTTAGCTTTTGACGGTTCTCTTAACTCTTTGATTTGTTGCGTTAAGAGTTCCACTTGTTGTGAGATGAGCTTGTTTTGGGCAAGGATGGCATCGTTCGTCCCAAGCTCAAGCACTCCCGCCTTCTTCAAAGAATTTCCTCGACTTTGAATCTAAAGATCATTCAAAGCCATTCGATTTATAATGTTCGTGGCTTCTTCGGCACTTTTTGACAATAAAGAGCCACCCGAGGTAGCATCCAACAACGTTTTGCAGTTTGGTTGAAGTCCATTTCTGAAGATATGGATTTGAGTCATTTCATCAAATCCATGCCCTTTACATTTCCGAAGCATGGACTTGAATCTTTCCCACGCTTCATTCAAAGATTCACTGGTTCCTTGTGAAAACACCGAGATGGCCGTCTTGGATTCCATGAACCGGTTATGGGAGAAGAATCTTTCTATGAATTTCTCTTCTAAGACGTTCCAGTCTGTCATTACGGCTGGTGTTTGATCTAGGTACCAATCCTTTGCTTTACCGAGCAAAGCGTGGGGAAATAATTGTCTGAACAACGGAAGCTCCTGAGCCTGATCCACTCCGGCAGCCAATGCTATCTCATAAAATTTTGTGAGAAAAGCAAATGGGTCTTCATGGTCCATTCCGGTGAATGAACTTCCATATAATAGATTTAGAGTTCCCGTTTTCATCTCAGCTTGCCTTCCGGTGTGGTTGGCAAACTGAGCGGTGTTCCTTGGACTATTGATGCATGGAGTAGAAATAGGTGGTGGTGGTTGTGGCTCCATGTTTGGTATGAATGGTGGTGGATTTGTGGTTGAAGAACTTTCTCCTTGCTCTTGGCGTTGTCTAGCCTGTTGCCTCCTACGTCTCGTTTTGCTATTGAGCCTCCTTGCGGTTCTCTCGATCTCAGGATCAAAAAGAAGTTCGTCCACAGGGATTTGCCCTCGCATAAAACGTAAGTTGCACACTAAACCAAACAAATTACAAGCACAAGTCAAAAATTCACAAGCTAAAACTTAAACAACCATTGCGATGCTCGCAATATCAATTTACAATCCCCGGCAACGGCGCCATTTTGTTGAAAGTATATTTCGTGTCGGGTTTTTGTTATCGTATCCACAGGGATTGTAAGATATCACCGCCGTTCGATGGTTGTATTAATCTTAGCTCAATGTAATAATAGGGTTTTGGTTTTAATCAAGTTATCTTGCATAAAAAGTAATAAATTGCGGTAAAAGTTTTGGTTTGAATAAATGAGAAATATTGCCAAAGTTAGGTTTCAATGATCACTTTGCATGTATTTGCTCGGTCAACAATCTTATAAACTCCTTTAGATGATAAATCATTTCACAAAGTCCTCTCAATATGTTTCTCTCGAACACACATTGTGAGTTTTGCCATTTTGATCCATTGTTTCTCTCGAACACAATCTATCAAAATGACAACTTTTTGGTTCAACCTTATGGTGAACAAAATCATTCATTACTATCTCTAGCTAACAAACAAGTTTGGATGAAAACCTAGGTCAAGAGTCGGTAAACATCTCTCGATCATAAACCAACACAAAGAGTTTTAAATAGAAACAAAGTTTTCATCATATATTTACCATTAAAGAGTTTACATATGAGGATCCTTACATTTACACACAAAGCTAGTAATCACCTACATCTAACCTTGACAAATGGATGACTTAGCTACTCATTTTCATGGTAGCTTGGTCGGCAAGTAAGGAAAGAAGGCTGATCAACATCCAAGTCGGATAATCGAAGTTGGATGGGAATCCACCTTCTTTTTGTAGAAGATGGTTCTAAGATGAAGAGAAATGAAAATTAGGGCATAAAAGATCCCCTAGAACAATGCTGTAAAATATCTCTCCAAAGTACAAAAGTGGAAAAAGTTGGTAAAAATTAGGTCTGGTGCTCAAAAGTGGCACCTGCTACTTATAGACCTCTGCTGGGCTGTCATGCTCGCTAGGCGAGCAGAATGGCTCGCCTAGCGAGGGTCTAATATGGGCACATAAGGCACCTGCGCCCAGAGAAACAGGGTCTGCTGAACTGTCATGTTCGCCTAGCGAACATACCTTCGCTTAGCGAAGGACACGCTTCAACCTTCGCCCCAGCGAGGTTGAGAGGTTTTGCTACTGGAATGCTCGCTGGGGACTCGCTAGAGCTTCGCCTAGCGAGTGAGTGCTGGCTGCGCTTTTCACCAAAACAGAATGAACTCGCTACCACCTTCGCTGTCAGCTCGCCTGGCGAATTTATTGACAATTTACTGGAGCTTTTCGCTTGGCGCTCGCCTAGCAAACCAATGCTTCGCCATAGCCCTCGCCTAGCGAGCAGGCTGATGAATGCTTGTTTGCTTTGGTTCCTTTGCCAACTTTCTTGTGTCTTCAATTTCAATTATTTCATGCCTTCTTTCTGCATAATAACACACAAATCAAAGGCACCAAGCTTGTTTATCAATGTAATGCATTTCATCAAAAACCAAGGTGATTTTGACAATTTTAGCAGGGAAATAGAGTGAAAGATGCCCACATATGATAGCTCAAATAAGCACTTTTGGGCATCTAACAGCTACCAGTACCACAAAAAATTAAATCTGATATAAACATAACGATGTGGGGTCGTTGAATCTTAACGTAAATCAAAATGACAAATTGTTAACGCATAATCGGTCATCGCAAGTCAAATCAAGAAGAAACAATATAATAAAATCAAATAGAAACACAAAGTTGCAAATCAAAATGTGAATTGGTAAGCACAAAAAAAATGGATTACCGCAATGCTAAACCATCGGACGCATGTAAAAATTGAAATGCAAGATAACTGATTGAAAAATCGCACGTAAGCCAATAAAATTAACCATTAGCTTGTTACACTTAACGTGATCATCGCAAGACGGATCTAAATCTCACGACAACCAAATTAAAAAACAATAAGAAAAAACACAAAGCCGAAATACAACACGTTAAGCAAAAAACCAACAATGTTGCTAATGTAAGAATGCGATCATCGTAACCAGATCGAAATGACATAAATGTCACACATCATGCACACATATACGCAAGACATGATTAGATCCGAACAACATAATCAAAGCATAAATAAAACAACAGTATCTCATGCAGATTTTATATTTCATTATTCAACAATGTTAGAGTATTTCTACGTCAGATCAACGTAATCGAAAATAAAAAAATAGCATAACACACACGCATTATCCAATAAAATTCCGCGTCGTTACCAAATTGAAACAAAACTATAAAAAAATAGCATCAACAATATATATATATATATATATATATATATATATATATATATATATATATATATATATATATATATATATATATATATATATATATAAAAGAACATGAAAACATGAGATCATGAGATGAACGATAATTCTGCATATAATAAAAGAATTAGCAAACTTCAAACAAACCAAACAATAAGATCAAAGTCAATATCCTTCTGCACGTCAAACCCTTACTGAAAGCCGCTTTGGTCTCTTTCCTTTCCTTTCAATATATATATATATATATATATATATATATATATATATATATATATATATATAGATATCAACTCGGATCAATGAATTTTTTTAAATGACAACATGGCCTTCTTAACAATTTTAGTGTAAAATATAATGACAAACTAATTAAAATTAATAAAATAAAATATATTAAAATAAATAGAATAAAACTGAAATGAAACTACAATTAATTCTATTTAATTATTTAAAATATTTTGATAAAGAAAAAAATGAATAAAAAATCAGGCATGAAAATGCTTGAAAAATTAAAATGAATGCATCAAAATGATCAGCGTAAAATAAACTTCTCGGATATGTACATGTTTTTATCAAGTTTTGAAATAAAAAAATTATCGGTTAAAAAACCCAGATTGATCAAAATTCGATCAAAAATGAGTCAAAAAATTAAACGAGCACGCCATGTTAAACTACGCGAACCATAGATTAATAAAACTGGCGTCTGCAAGCTAAATTTTGAAATTTTCGCTCGCTAATTTCACGTAAATTTGAAAATTGATTTAATCGACTGAGTATAAATCCGAAAATTTATTTTTTTGACATTTTGGGCATTCTACGAGATGAAATGCATGTCCTTCTATGCAAGTGATGCAAATGCCATGATGCATGTATTGACTCAATGATTTAGGTCAAAATTAGAGTGTGACAATTGGATGACTTGAATTTTTTTTACCAATCGATTGACTTTAGTCTCCAATCGATTGGTTAGTTCAAAAAGTATTTTGAAAAGATGTGGGACACTTTCTTAATCACTTAGATTTGTTTTGAAAACATTTTTAAGTTGTAAAAAGATATTTAAAAAAGTATGATTTCTTGGACCCATTTTTAAATCTTTTTAATGTCAACTTTTGTGTTATCATCGTTTAGATATATGTATCACTATTATGCATAAAGATATTTAGAAAAGTATGATTTATTTTACACATTACATATTCAGTTTTCTCAACCTTCATCAAATGATATTCAAACATACATGCAAAATATGTTAATCCAAGAGAAAATAAATTATTACCTAGGACCGTTTATCAATTTGTAAATATATATTATTTTTGTTTTCTCATATTTAATATTCAATTTTTTTACCTATTATTAATTTTTCTGGATGTTTATGTCATGTTCATTGCCAACGAATAACTATTTGTCCCTAAAAAAATTGATTAATAATGCTATACTCGTTACATTATAGTCTTGATTCAATGATGAAAGAAATTATTAGCGCGTTAGTGATATTCTTTGTAAAATGTTACCCTTACAATTGAATAATTTTTATTTATGTTGAATTTTTTTCAACATGTAGAACTATGGAGGAATACAACCTTATGTGCCGTAGTCAAAGAAATAAAAATATAAAATTATATTTTTCAAAAGTAAGTGATATTATTTGTGACATTCTTAAATTTTTTATAATTTATCACTTGTGCTTTGTTTGAATTAACCACTATATACATATTATTTTTAGATGCGGAAACAGCCAAACAAATACGTGTTCGGATATTATGTTAAGAAAAACTGGTTGGATATTGTCTTTGAAGATATTAGGGATTCATGAGGTAAGATAATCACATTATCCATATGCATAAAATTTATTTATATTAGTTAAATTAATTTGTTGTTGTTAGCTACTAAAATATTTATGTTTTTGTTGTTTTTGTTGAGATTGAAAATTAAATGTTATTGTTGTTGTGTTAACATAATTTAAATTTTGTTCAAATTATAAGTGTTTAATAATGTGACACCTTTCACACAAGAAGATAAAGATGGCATTCGTTCATTTTCTAGATTATTATGATTTAAACTAATTTATTATGGATTGATGTCTAGTAATACAGATTAATATAATGTAAATGTATGTGTGTCATTTTGAATTGGTTTTAACATTATATTTTTGTGTATATACAATGCTCCTAGTTTGTTGCCTTGGTGAAATCATATATATATATATATATATATATATATATATATATATATATATAATACAACTCAAAATGAAAAATATGTAATATTTAAAAAATTAATATTTTTCTTCTCGATCGGAACTCCCATTTGAGATAAATACTTTCATTTCACCTCAGATTATAAAACCAACGGAGAGGAAAACTAACGTGCTTCATTTCACCTCGGATTATAAAACCAACAGAGAGAAAAACTGACGTGCGTTTTTTCAATTTTAAAAATACAATAATATTAATGATGGGGAATGAACACGTGACAAGTACAACTCTCTCCTCAATGGACATACACTGACGCACTTTCCACTACACCGTTTTTACCTCCCCTAATAAATAGGAGTAAAACCCATTTTTCATCTAATATGAAATTACTATTTCTTAGTAGTGAAGTTTCCAACAGATGAATAAATCAAAAGGAGATGCCTCTCTTTTCCTTTCATGTGTTCAATTTGCGAAAGTGAACTTGAAAAAACATATCATTTGTTTTTTATTGCATCTTTGCTGTTAAAATTTGATAGTGGTTAAGCAACACAATCGGTCTTAATATTCCATACCAATCCACTTGTAGTCTTCGGGATTTCTGTGACAATAGATACCCTCAATGTTCAATCATTTTGAAAGATGCCACTTTTTTTTATGATCAATGATATCTAGTCCTCTAAAAATTCCATCAGGTTTCATGGCCAAAAAATAAACTTCAATTAGTCTGTACACAAATCTTAGCTCATATTAATATCACAAACTCTTTTATGGATTGCTCTTAGATGTGTAGAAATTGCATATGAAAAAGATTGTTCTAGGTTATGGGTTAAACTAAATCAGATTCCCTCAATGTGATGCATTTGCTTCTTTTAATTCAAACTTGATTTCTTGACAACTTAGATTTAGATGACATTTTTGCTCTAACCTTATTTTTAACATGTCATTTATCAATTCAAAATTCTAACTTTATTAAAAAACATTGATAAAATAGTCATTGATGTTGTATTACATTTTATTAGTATCACTTTCACGTACAAAGTAATAACTACAAGTTTCATGAAATTAAAAAAATAAAATAAGAAATTCAATTATTGAATGCCAACATAATATCTAATTGAAAGCTGGTGAAATATATAGTCTTATTGTATTTAGTCACTTGGGTCTGATGCTGATACTAATAACATACACAAAAACCACGTTCACAACTTCGTCTAAAACCAAGAGTACACAAAGTTTTAGGACATTCTTGACGTTTTGCACATGGAAAATCTGTCACTGTAATAAAAATTGATAGAAAAAAATTAAAGTACTAAAATAGTAGAAAAAAATATGAATAAATTTAAAAAGGTTTAAGAAACGGCTTACCGTAAGATTCCTTTGCATCAACAAATAGAAAAATAAAAATAATCATAACATAAACAAGTTTAAAAACCTTAGCGATATTTTCTCCCATTTGTATGTTTCAAATAGAATATGCTTGTATCACTTATAATTAATAAATTTCGTGTTTTACTTATAGATATTTTATCTTGACGTATAGGAATTAAAGTTTTAAGGATACACATCTTAAATTTTAAATATGTATAAAATGTCTTTTGGGAACATCAATGTGTTGGGTATTTGTCCATTTAATAAGGAAATAAATTTAAAAACTTATCAATCTTCAGAATTGATTATTTTCTTTAACAGTTTTAACTATTGTATACCCTTTCATGAAAGAAAAAGGAAAGCCATCAAATTAAATAATATAAGTTAGTAATTATTAAATTTTAATTATTATTATTATTATTATTTTAATTAATTATTAAATTTATCAATCTTCAGAATTGTCCTAAATGTTATTTTTTTATTTATCATTTTAAATTTAAATTCTTTATGAAAATAATGCGTCATGTGGATTTTTTTTATTATTATCAAGTATTATGTCACATGAATGAATTTATTAAACATTATTCGTCTGAGTAATAGAAATGAGTGTAATTGTATTGATTTGTGTTATTATTTTTTTTATAAATGAAAATAAAATACAAAAATAATAATTTTTATTTGAAACACAACCCCGCAAACTCAACTGAACTCAACCTATATAAATAAGTGAGTTGGTTTGACTTGATTTTGACCGTGAAATTGTGAGTTGAACGACGAATCAAACTCATTGAAATTTGAACGGGTTGAATAACAGGTTAGGACAAACTCAGTCAAATTCAACCTAGATACACCCCTAATTATTAGTGATAGGACTAAATAAATTTCTCATTAACAATAGGTCAAATTATAACATTTATTCTCATAACTTCATTGCTAATATGTTGAGAGTTTCACTTCTCTAATTGATTATTGATGAAGTCGCATGTCTCTAATAGATTAAGGGGGGAGAATCTCAATACAACTTTGTTGTTGTCTCTTAAGCTTAATTTTATTTCGTTATTATTATTATTTATTGAATCTCTTCTTTACTTGTATATCTTTGGATTAATTTTTTGAATCCACACATTTTGTCATGTATAATTCAAGTGTATACATTTGAGTATGATAATTATATTTTATGTCAATTAATTGAGTTAGTGGAACAAGAATCATATTTGATGTTGGCTCAAGTTATGTGGGAAGTGGAATCTAGATTTCATGTGTTGACTCGAATCACTCACAAACCATGATTTAAATCATACAAATTCCTATTAGCCACTGCCTAGTTTGATTTGAATCACCACTCACATATTTTCTCACATTTTTGAGATTGCCTCTGTTCAATTTGATTCGAATCACATGTTCTGCAAGACTCGAATCATGACCCTTCATGACTCGAATTACAGTTATAACCTGACTTGAATCACATGAAAAATTTGTCACTTATTTATGTTGATATAATCTAACAACCATTTTTCATCTACTTTTCACACACACAAACACACATACTCTCTCTCTCTCTCTCTCTCTCTCTCACACACACACACACACATACACACACATACATACATACACACACATACACACACGCACACACAAACACACACACACACACACACACACACACACACGCATGCATGCACACACAAACACACACATACTCTCTCTCTCTCTCTCTCTCTCTCTCTCTCTCTCTCTCTCTCTCTCTCTCTCTCTCTCTCTCTCTCTCTCTCTCTATCTCTATCTCTCTCTTTTTCACACTCTCTCTCTCACACACACACACACATAAACACACACACACACATAAACACACACACACACACTTTCACTCTCTCTCTCTCTCTCTTGAATTTTAATTTTGTAGGTTATGCATGCTTAGATAATTATTTATTGGTATAGTTTTTCGTTAATTCCTATTGGTAGAGATTAATTACATAAGATTATGTTTTGTTAGAATCAAAACATTTTTGTGTTTTAGTGCTGATTAAAATATGCAAATTGTGGTGTTAGAATCCTGTAGCAATTGGATTTGAGAAAGAACACATCTCGTGTAATTCGCAAATTGTAAATTTATTGTAGTTTGTAACTCTTTGGATTTAATCTTTAATCAATCTGAGATAGTTGTTGATTGTGTAACTATATCCGTGATTAATTTCCAATTCAAGTATAAAGTCTTCATTTTTCGCTATAAGACTTCTGCATCGAAGACTCTGACTTTTCATTTTGAAAATTTGTCAATTTTTTAAAAGGCCTCCTAGATTGTTGTAATTCACCCCTCCCCCCCCCCCCCCCCTAGATTGTTTCTCTACTCCATGTTACCAGACAACAATTGGCCTTAGGGCTGGTCTTCTGATCGAGTCTAAACAACACAAAAGTTTGGGAATATTGGTTACGGTGATCCAAAGGGAGCGTATAATAGAGAACCAATTTTTAAAGGCGATAATTATGCTTATTGGAAAGAAATCATGTATGTAAATTTACTATCAGTTGACAAAAATCTATAGGTAGCAGTTATTGATGGGCCTTTCATCCCTAGAAACGAATTCGATAATGCTATTAAACACCCAAAGGATTGGTAAGATGTTGAAACTAAAAAGGCTTCATAGGATTTGAAAGCTAGGAATATACTTCTCTCAGCTTCAAGCGTGAAAGTATTCTACTCAATTTCACGTCATAAGAGCGCAAAATCTATGTGGGTCTTCAAATCGTTTATGAGGAAAGTGAAGACGTCAAGGATTCTAAGATCAATATGTTAACATATGAGTTCGAACTTTTCCATATGGAACCTGAAGAATCCTTGGAATTGATGTTGACTTGTGTCATTTATTTAATCAATAAATTAAACAACTTAGGAAATTCCATTTCTAACAAAGATTGTGATAATAAAATATTTACATCTTGTATAGGGAATGACAGCCGGAGGTTATCGCCATAAAAAAATCTAACAATGTTAATACTTTGGACATCACAAAGTTGTTTGGGAAGCTTACTGAACATGGGAATGAGCTGAAAAGACTTGTGGATAGCAAAGTGAAGTCAAAAAAGAAGGAGAAAGGTAACTAAGAGAAAAAGGATCTTTCTTTGAAAGCTTCATCATCTAAGGCGAAGAAATCAAAGGAAAAAAGTGATCATTCTGATGAAGAATCTCCTAAGGAAGAGGAGATGAGGTTTTTCGTTAGACGCTACAATTGATACTTGAAAATAAACAAGCTAAATCATTCTTGAACAAAGTTTGATAAATTTCAAAAAGTCTCATTCGCCTAAAATAAAACATAATAAAAACGATGAATACATCACATGTTATGAGTGCGGATGATCGGGACATTATAGAACTACTGGTCCAAGTCTCACTAAGCATCATGAAAATAAGGATAAGGAATTTTACAAGACAAATGGATAAAACTCCAAAGGCCGTAGAGCCTCGTGTGGGAAGAAGAGGATGAGAGCTCCTCCTCAAATTTCTACTCAAGCTCGGATGATGAATATTCTAACCTATGTTTAATGGCACAAAATAAAAGTGAAACTCATAGGTATACTTTTTTGATCCTGAAGATTAACTTTCATATAGAGAATTGTTGAAAGATTTTAAAGAAATGTATGCGGATTTTTTAAATGCTCCTAAGAAAATTTCTCTCCCAAAGAAAGTCATTTTAAAACTTAAAAAGGACATTAATGATCTTAATATCACTTTGTATTCCTTAAGGGAAGTGCCTACATCTCTAGTTGATGAACATTTTAATGTTTTTAACACTTTAGTTGAATAGGTAGAAGAAGTAGAGTGTGTGACATGTCCAACTTTAAAATTTGATATTGAAAATCTCAAAGGACAATTAACAAATGTTATTTCACTATCTACTAAGATTTCTACTAATTCAAGTGATAGAGGGACCGTTTCTAAGAAAAACCATCACGTTACTAGAAGAAATAGAAAGAGTATTTCATCTAAAGTTGTATGTCATTATTGTGGGGATAATTGTCACATTAGACCTCGTTGTCATATTAGAAAAGTCCATGTTCCTAATGGTAAAATGACATGGATACCTAAGTGTTCCTTAACCAACCCCAAAGGACCCATTAGTTGGGTACCTAAATTGCTTATTTCTTTGTCTGCAGGAAAGTTTTGTCTCCGCCAAAAGGTTATGGTTCCTAGATAGTAGATACTCAAGACACATGACGAGATATGCTTCGAAGTTCATCAAGTTTGAGAAGAAAAAAAGTGGTCACATCACATATGGGACAATACAAGAGGCAAAAGTTCACTGGACGGTGTTATCGTAAATCCCTCCGTAATAACCATAGAATGTGTACTTTTAGGTAAAGGGATTAAACACAACTTACTTAGTGTTAGTTAATTATGCGACAAAGGATACTCCGTGGTTTTTGATACACTAAGTTTCTTAATTGAGCATAAGGCATGTAAATACGTTGTGTTTAAGGGTTCTAGGATTGATAATATCTATATGCTTGATTCAGATGATGTATCAATGCATGGAGCTAAATACTTAGTCACCAATAGTGAAGAATCTTTATTATGGCATAGGCATTTAGCTACGTGCATTTTGACTTAGTCGATAAAATAGCATCCAAGAATCTAGTGATTGGTATTCCAAAAATTAAATTTTCAAAACACAAACTATGTGATGTTTTCCTAATGGGAAAACAAACGAGAGTGTCGATTAAATCGAAAAATGTTGTTTCGACATCAAAACTTCTTGAACTTATCCATCTAAACTTATTTTGCCCTTCGAGGCCAAGAAGTTTAGGAGGATAATTATTAAGGGTTTGCAATTGTGGATGACTATTCTAGATTCACTATGAAACTTTTAAGGGTTTCGTTAATTTTGCTAAGCTTTACCAAAATCTCTTCAATTTAAAAATTATCACATTGCATAGTGATCATGGTGGTGAATTTTTAAACCATCAATTTCAAAACTTTTATAACGAAAGTGGGATTACTCATAACTTTTCATGTCTAAGAATTCCACGACAAAATGGTGTTATTGAGCATAAAAAATGTATTTTAGAAGAATTCGCTAAAACCATGATAAGTGAAATGAGATTTCCTAAGTACTTTTGAGAGGATGCGATTAATATCGCATGTCATGTCTTAAATAGGGTGGTTATTCGACCAATCCTAGAGAAGATGTAACACCCTAAATTTTCCCGCATAAATTTAAAATATTTATCAAAGTAAAATAATTCAAATTGCAATTTAGAATGCTACACTACAACATGCAATCAACCTACTCAATCGAAGGACATGTAACACTTGACAATTATAAAAATAGTAGTAATAACCACATGTCTGAATGTTAACTTTTATTAAATAGCAGCGGAACAATGATAACAAACAGTTAACTCAACATATTTAACATCAATATAATATTTCATAATAAGAAATGTTAAAACATAACGAAAGACACAACGTTCCAAAATACTCAGTTTTACACATCAGAGCAGACGCCGACACTAAAATAAAACGGAAGACTTCATCTTCCACTCACATCTGAGCTCCTACTGTGGATTATCTGCATATTATCCACGTGGAGAAAACATTCAAACAGAAGGGGTGATATATCATAATTATATAAAGGAAAGCATGATAATAAGTAATCATCAGATTATCGTGTGCACACCATCCATTCCACATAATCCACACAATGACTATTCACATATAATAACAACATAACAACCATCCAACATAATAATAACATGACAAAATTCAACCAATTTACAATGCAGTGAGACTCAACAACTCGACTCAATGCATGTGGTACCAATACATGGACACTCAGGTTCACCACTTAGATTCTCACCTCATAGTATTAAAGTCATCAATTCGTTACCATCACCTCCGATAATGTCTCACTAATTTCATCACCCCTGAAATAAGCTATCGGCCCAATCCACACAATGGGATTTGAGGCTCACCAACGACTGACTATTAGTCCAACAACATGAATGCATGCAACATACAATACATGCAACAACAACATCATGCATAATGACCCACCTCCATAGTCAATGTACACCGCCAATACCGCCCATCATGTATTAAACACATGTTATACAACTCAACAACATCAACATACAACACAACAAGCAACAACAATGCATTTAAGGTTATGTCACACCACCACATAAACCTTTCAATGCCTATCAACACCATCAAATAGATAAATATTCATTTTCATGTACTGAAACCAATTTTTAATGATAGTACATGCCCTCATCTCTCTGACGCTTTGAACTGCACTCGAATCTGTCACTAGGAATGAAAGTTATGAATTTTTAAAGTTTTTAAGAAAATGTTCCCAGTGAAACCGGTTACACTACATCCAGTAGTACAACCCACACTATCTCTCTCTCACACACACACACACACGGTAATCGGTTACTCAAAAATTGGTAATCGGTTACACCCTCATTTTCAGCCCTTGTGTGGCCTCTGTTACACAGGGTAACCGGTTACCCCAAAACCAGTAACCGGTTACACCCCTCAAATTTTTCCCAGAAATGTATTTTTACATAGTGTAACCGGTTACTCCATATTTGGTAACCGATTACACTTATGCAGAAGCACTTTTCTACAACTTTTTCAAAATGAAAATCACCCATAATTCATCCCAAAACCCCATTTTTCTTCCAAATCGTTTATACCACATTTTTACACTGTAAGACCTTAATTTTGACCCTAAGATCTCTCATGGCATCATATCATTCCATTTTTTTGCATTTGCGTCAAGGATCATAGCATCTTGGCTCCTTAACCTTTGGGTGGGAACACTTGTGAGTTGGTTTGAGATCACCAAGCATGCTTAAATTGTATATCATTGTTTTTCTTATTTTGTTTACTAACCAAAAGCACAAAAATATGTCACTAACATATGTTGTTTTGTAGTTTGAGAAATCACAGAGACTAAGGCTCCTAGGAGGCCCATATGCTCATAGATTTGGCCAGATGAAGTGAAAGCAAGCATGAAAATGGTTCACAAAGCTCTCATTCATCATATATGCCTCCCAAGTATCTCAATTTGTCAATTTGATCAAAGAAAACCAAAGGGCTTGAGGATTGTTTCCCAAGGAAACCCTAATTCATTTGTGCATCAACTATGCCTTGCTCATGAAGCAACCTCAACCCGTGGTCAAATACAATCAAGGTAAGTTCTTCCACTCATTATTTCATTAATATTTGAGCTTATTTGAGTATCCTCAATCATCAATTCATCAAGATTTGAGGTCTGGACTTGAGAAGTTGATCAGTCAATTCATCTGACTATTTGGAAATACACTGGGACCTAACTTTTAATGTGTTTGTCAAATGAAGATAACCCCAAGAGAAAAACTCTTCTTAAGAACCATATGAAAAACTTTCATGTACATCAAAAATTTATTTAAAGCTTGGAAGTTCATCATCCATTTCAAAACATTATAGGTCATTTTGATTGAAATTCTAATTTTGGGCCAACTTCCCAAGGACATAACTTACTCATTTTTTATTATTGTTAGGTGGTATCAAATGCATTGGAAATTTTAATATGTCTACTTAATTTGTTATGTTGAACAAATTTTCATAATCCTAAAAGAAATACATGTGATAATGCAAAACATTATAGGTCACTTTGGACCAAAGGCATTGAAATGTGGAAAAGTCCAACTTCAAGTGCCTATAACTTCCTCATCAAAAATCCAAATGATGCAAAATTTGAGTCCAAATTTATTTACTTGAAAAGATCTATAACTTTTCTGTTTAAAGATTTTTCATTTGAAGCTTGCATCATTGAAACAGAAGGGCTTAAAGTCGGCCATTTTTGGAAATTTCCACATACACATGTTTTGCACATTAGACTTTATGACAAATTTTCACTAATTTCCCATTTCCAAATGAAGTTTTACTCAACATAACAATTGATCCTCATGTCAAGGGCTTTCCAACCATTACCCATAAGGCCATGTTTCATTTTTGGAAAAGGCATTTTCGAAGAGGAGAATATTTTGGTGCATTTTTGGAAATTACTTGAAAACTCATTGCATAAGCCAATTGCATCAATTCTGCATGTCCATTTCAACTTAGTGTGGTATCAGCACTCATTTGCAATAGGATTTGGGCCCTCCATGTGCCTGTACAGGCCCATGCATGGAGGCCTTCTTCATTCATGCACACACTCTGCTCATGCTTGCAGCTCCCATTTGCTATAAATAAGAGTGTTAGGCTTCATAATTCAGCAACCTGAAGGCGCCTGTTATGCTGCAAGAATCATTCCCTAACCATACCTAAAGGAATTAACTCTTTCATCTCAATTTTTCAGATCTGATTTTCAACTACATTGGTTGATTATCAGACCTAAAATTCCTTGGCCTTGCTTCATCTTCATCTCTAGATCACACTGGAACCAATAGCTTTGAAGAATTGTGCTCAACAGATCCACACTTCAGAGGTGGATATCCAAACTTTCCTTCTTCGAAACTCACTTATTTTTGCTTGTTTCTTGCATTTATTGGTTTGGCTGAAGTCCTCTCATGAGAGGCATTTGAACTATGCTTTTAATTCTGCAAATTCATTGAGTTCCAGTTGAACACCATCATTTTCCACCTCTGATTTCTCTTCCCATGGAGATCTAGAGTAAAATAAATGGCACAGGGGTGATGTACATTACCCCAGCTTTCCATTGTTGTATAGATTGCCTCATTTGGTGGAGATTTTTTCTCTGCAACTCTCGCCGGAATCTCTGGTCTCGCCTGTAAGACCCCAATTTTGGCCCTAAGATCCCTCATGGCCCATACCATATCATATCATGGCCTCAAGGATCATTGCATGCCCTAGCCTCCCTCCTAGTGGGTGGGTTGCCTTGTGAGTGTTGGTTCTTGATCACCAAGCATATGAAGCAATCAACAGTCAATCAGTCTAATCAGTCATTGAACAGTGGATGGTGGCCATTCTTGAAGAATTTGGGCACCATGATCATTCATCAAGGGTTCATATGAATTGTGACATCATTTGGAATCAAGATCTCAAGGGATTAGGGCTTGGAATTCATCAGAACATGGTTCAGTCAAGCAAAACCCTAGCAAAGTCAACTGAAGTCAACTGTTGGTCAACTGTGCATTTAATCAGTGATTTGATGGTGGGAATTGGTTTGAGAGGTCTCATTCATGTCCGTATAAGCCTCATATAACATGTCAAACATCATCATGGAAGAATTTGAAGTCAAACAAGAAATTTCCAAAAATAGAAAGTTGACCTGTAATTGGAATTTGCCAAAAATGGAAACTTCTTCTCCTCAAAATTACATCATCATACAAGCTTCAAATGAATTTTTGCCCAACATGAAAGTTGAAGATCTTGTTCTCCCATTTCCAAAAAGTCCAAGAACACTCAATTCCCATGTATGGTTGGCAAGTTATGATCAAATCATTCTCAAAAAATTTTGAACTTCAAAAGGCCATATCTTCCAAACCATTTGGCCAAATTGGGTGGGGTTTTTTGCTACAAGTCATATTTGATGCCCTCTTTCCAAATCTTCCATCACAATTCACCAAAACTTCACCAATCAAAATGGCATTTTTAAAGTGGCTTGAATTTAATTAAGTAAGGTAAAAAAGTTGACTTTGCAAATAACCATTTCCAACCATTTTTACCACTTGGAATTGTTCAGAAAACTCATTTAGGATGTGTACAAAGGCCTAATTCGCAGCTGTAAGCCATGCCCATACAGTTTTGAGTGGAAATCCAATTAGTCAAAACACCTCTTTTGTGCAAATTGTGATTATTTTTCCATTAACCAGCTAATGCAAACCTTAAACAGCATATATATTCTCCATTTTCTGTTGGAAAACCCTAGCCACTCTCACTCAAACAGACAAAAATCTCATATCCTCTCAAGCTCTCATTTTGGCTCATTGGAAATTTTTTCTGAAAACTCCAAGGAACTCGAGCCTTGTTTTGTTTGTTCCATCATTTGCCAACCTCTTGGAACCACTTGCAAGCATCAAAGAACAACTGTAAAGCTGGAATCTACCACTGCTACATCAAAGCTCTTCCATGGATATTTTCGAGTTGAGCCATTTCAAAGGTTGCTGAGCCAAATTCCTCCTCCCATTCACCTTCTGGAAGCTTATTGAACATCTGCTTCAACCTTTCATGGCCTAATCACTTCTGTTTCACCACTGCCCTACAGATCAAGTAAGAATTCGACTCTCTTATTTCACTAAATCATGATATGCCTTAGCTAGGTCTTACTTTGCTGGTCATTTTAAGCTTTGAATCACTGAAAATGGTTGGTTATTCTGAAAGTTATGTTGACATGAAGATTGATGTTCATTGTTGTTTTTGCATGATTCATCCATGATAACTCGATTTAATGTTATTGGTTGCTGGAATATTGTTGTGCATTGTGTGATGGTTCTATTGGTATGCTTACTTTCCATTTCTGGGCAAGAAAATTTTTCACGATTTGGATGAAGATGAATGTTGTTACTGTTGCCATAAACCCTAGTTGAAAACCCAGAAAAACGCGTGTGGTTTTTGTTTGCATGAGAAGCTACTATTCCATTGGCCATGACCAATCATCATGTGACATGCAGGATAAGTGGAACGCAACGTTCCATTTAGATGTCCAAATAATTACGAATATGCCTTTCCCGTGCCAATTATTCATTTAATCATTTTATTTTCTTAATTTTTATTTCATTTTGAACACAAACTTACAAAAATCATAAGTCATCCATTTTTGATCCAAAATTCATGGGACTTTTTGAAAAATGCTCTGCTTGATCTCTAGTTTTTTATGATATATTTTCCAGATTTTTGGCATGAGTGGATTTTTAATTGTGCTAGGGTTTTGTTCATGTGTCCATTTTTTGTACACTTTGCCAAAACAATTGTGAAATGATGATGCTTTATCCAATGACTTTGAAATTTTTTGTGCTTAAACTAGACACATTCATGGTGATTTTGGTGTAGAGTTTGTGAATTTATCATTGCTGGTTTGTGAGTTATGATTTTTTGAATTAGGGTGTGACAATTTGTGTCACACCATTGATGTCCAACTTCATGATTTTCATTACCATGCTTCATGAACTCAAATTGGCTTGAATTTTTGCATGAATGTGCTTATGGATGTCTAGTTTACATGTGAATTTTCTTGGAATTATTGATGGCATTTCCTAATTGTTTGGGATTTTCTCCCCTGTTTGATCATATGTTGACGTTTTGTGACACATCATCTCATATTGTTTGTGAAATTCTCATACTTAATTGGATGAACTTGAAATTTGACATGTGATTAATAGACATCTTAAGCTTTGTCATGGTTTTGATCCCATTCATTTCTCATATGTTGTCACTGATTTATGATTTATTGAAGTTGGTGTATGTTTGGTTGACTTCTTTGAGCATGCTTGAACTTGCTTTGACTTTCTGATTTTCATTGACCAACTTCCCTTGATCCAAATGAGCTGAAATTTGATATGCTTATCATGCTATGGATTATGTTTGATCATGAATTATTTGATGATTTATTGAGATGTTTGAGATTGGTTTTGAATTGAGTCTTGCTGTTGACTTCTATGAGCTTCCATATGCCATGCTTTGACCTAATTTGCTTATGAAATCATGATGATGATTGATATGAACATGAAACCAATTGAGTTTGTTTCTTGATTGTTTGAATATGATTTTGATTGGATTTCACTTGCTGTTTTGACTTTCTCATCCCTTTTTGACCCTAGGCTTGTCCTAGTGGTCTTGTTGCTCATGTTTGAGTTCATTTTTTCAGGTTAAGCAACAAATACCCAAAGAGATCATTACAAATTGATTGAGCTTGATTTGATTATCATGACTAACTTGTTTGTTTTGTAGGTTGCTTGGCTCATATGCTTTGAGTCTTATGCATTGCACATTTAACTGATTATGTTGACTGTTGATTTCTATCTCCTTTTGCTTTGACTTTGAGTTGTGTACTGATTCTGTTTGACTGTTTCAGGTACCTTTAGTTGCTTAGTTCTTTAAGAACTTGCTTTGCTTTGCTTTAATAGCAATTTGCATTGAGGTATAATTCCTTATATTCATGTAGTCTGGAAGACCTGGCCTATTACTTGGCCAGGCAACTGTCTGAAGTCCTCCTTAAGAGGCAATGCTTGTGTGTGTTTACATTTGTCCCAAGCAGGAAAAGTCCTTTTAATAAGGCAATTGGTAGAATCCAAGAGATAAGCAACCTATCTCCTACTATTCTGTGAGTATTCTCCTTGCTCCCATTACATGGTTGTAGCATTGAGATCTTAACCCAAGATCTATAGAGTCAATAATCTGTGGAGAGAGTTCCTACTTTCTGAACTCCCACACCTTCTGATATTCAAATGCTCTCCCTGACCAGGGATAAGAGCAATGAGGCACACCCCTCATATCCTTTCATCTGCTTCACCTTAGCCCCTCAATGGCAAGGTTAAGAGCACCATTAACCCTATTCCAGTTGGCTTCAATGCCTAACCCTTTTGTGTGAGCCTGATTGTTTGGTTATAGTGTGTGCTGAATGACTTCATTGATTGATTACTTACTTCATATGCACATGTTTTCTTGTATGCTCTATGCATTTATCATCATTAATTACTCATTAGTGCATGATCATTTCATTTGTCTCTGTGACATATCTTTGTTGTTTGCCCATTGAGGACAATTGTAAGACCATCAGTTGGCCATTGTTCCTATGATATGGAAGTGAGTATAAGACCATCTCATTGGCCACTTATTTTCTCTTTGCTTGATGCATTTGCATTTGTTGTATGTGAGGATGCAATTGTAAGTCCCTGCAAGTTGGCATTTGCTTTCCTATGATCATATGTTGGATATTGGTATAAGTCCAGACAGATTGGCATCCGGTATCCAAGTTTCATTTTGTTTTAGGAGATTAGTGTAAGTCCATTGAGTGGCCTCTGATATCCATTTCTGTTTTAGGAGATTGGTGTAAATCCATCTAGTGGTATCTGGTATCCGCTTTTTTTTTGTGAGATTGGAGTAAGACCATTGAGTGGCATCCGGTATCATTTGTTTGCTTATATTATTATTGCTCATTGCCCATTCCAAAGGACACACTTGAATCATCTTCTATATGATTTCAAGAGGTGAACCTTCTAAGAAGTTTTACAATCCATCCTCATCCATGCATCCCCATTATGTCCTAAACCTTTTCACACATCACTTTCAAACTTGAGATAGATATTGTGCAAACATCTTCATGTTTTCAAATCAAAAACCTGGACCCCAAGTCCTTGACTTTTTTCAAATTCCATTTCATAATACTTCTTTTGAATCAATCTTAATCATACTTTGACCCTACTTTCACAATCACAATCAATTAACTTCACCCATTCAATTGTTTTGGCTTTGTCCATTATTAATCTTTTCACACATTAGCCATAGGTTTCAATTATCATTGTGGTTGATGTAAACCTCACCCTATCCTTAGTGAGTCGACTATAAGACTTCCGTACTGAAAACAGGGTTAACCCCTCTAGTACGTCGAAGTTATCCTCGCATGGTGGATGTTGGTCTTGGTCGAGTTTTCTCCCATTGATAATGAAAAGCCTCAGTGCTATTGTTTAAAATTGAACTCACTAACTTTTGGAAATCTTTTAGCCGAACTACGGCGTTTTGATCCTTACCTTTGATGGAAGGTACGTAGGCAACGGGTTCATCCGTTCGAACACAAAAATAACTAACTTGTACATTCTTTTCTCATCATCCCAATCATGTTTGCACAATACTTATGTCAAAACAAATAACAATTTAGTACAACAAGTGTGAAAAGGGCTCCCTAGGAGTACCTAGGACGTAGTGGGTGCCTAACACCTTCCCATTGCGTAATTTACCCCTTACCCAGACTCTCTGATCTTTTTATTAGTTTTCTACGTGTAAAACTTCTTAGGCTTTTGTTCGCTTTTTAGCCAGTCCTTTGGATAAATAAAAGTGCGGTGGCGACTCGAATTCATTGTATGCTTAGCTTATGGTTTAATCGATAAATCATATAGCAACGAATACACCGCTACAGAAAAGTGGCGACTCTGCTGGGGACATCGATCCTTGGTGGTATTGCCTACTTTTCACCCTTGTTGTGCTATATTGTTATCTGTTATATGACATATTTTTGTCCAATTTGGGATAACTGTATTGATTGTAATGTTTGAATTGCTTGATATACAATTGCTGTTTGCTTTGGTGATCTGTGAGATGAGTTCTATACCCGAACTCGAGTGCACTCTAGGATAGGAGAATGTCATAGTCTTGTTGACTGGTGTGGAGTATTCCTTAGCCAGTTGACTTGCGAGCCCATTCACTTGGTGGAGGTCATGTTGGATTAATAATGTCACACAAGTTATTTGTGGTTAGGCATTATTCTTTCAATCATGTTCCGCAGAAGCCAAGGACCGTAGTTTACCAAACCCATCTTGGCCTATTTTTAGGAACGTAGTGCGGAGGTCGTTCAAATGTAAGTTCTGATACGATTGTTACGCGATACTACACTCATAAGAGTTTCTCTTGAGAATATTCTTGGAATACGAGTATTCGTTCCTCCGATAATATTCGAGGGATGGAATGATGATTATGGGAACCTCTGGTAGAACATGTCTGGCAGGTTTAAACCCTAGTACACTCCCTTTGGGTGGTTCTTAACCGAGACTCCATGCTCGTGACTCTCAACAAACCCGTGATTCGTGGTTGAGTTGTTCAGACAACCTTAATATCAATGGAACCTGGATGTTGATCAGGTATAAAACCTAAATCCCCCAAAAAGGATGATTGATATTAAGGATGTTAGAGCCGGTTCATGTACCGTTAATATCAATGGAACTTGGGTGTCGATAAGGTGAAAACCTAAATCCACCAAAATGGATGATTGATATTAGGGATACAATGAGCTTTCCCATGACCTTTGTTTGGTGTGCTTTGCTTGATCCTTGAGTGTGATTGTTGCATTCATACATTCATGCATTCATCTGCACTTCATGTCATCAGAAAAAGAAAATTTTCAAGGAACTTAAAAGGGTTTATTTGCAAAATTTTCAGACATGGAAAGACCAAAAAGGCATACAAAGAAGTACAGCTTTAGACAGCCCGATGTAAAAGAGTTAAGGAATCTGACATCGTATGTATTAGATCCCTTGGGTTTCAAAGCTCGCTATGGGAAGCTTCTACCTCTGCTCACTACCCAGGTTGACGAAGGGTTGATGAGTACCTTAGCTCAGTTCTACGATCCGTTGTATCACTGCTTCTTATTTCCGGACTTCCAGCTGTTGCCGACTTTGGAGGAGTATTCTCATCTCATTGGGATTCCGATTCTGGATCAAGTGTCGTTCAGTGGCCTAGAGAGTATCCCGACTGCTCGAGAGATTTCCAACTTGTTGCACATAGATGAAGTGTTGATTAGGGCTAATCTGACTACCAAAGGCGGAATTCAGGGTTTTCCTTCCGAGTTCCTCATTGATCAAGCTACCTTTTATGGGAAAGCCATGAGTGTGTTAGACGGTGTGGCTAGTGATCGAGAGGGGGGTGAATAGATCACCTCTTTGAAATTTAACGGATTTGAAATTTTATCAGAGTTTTCAAAGTTGGCGGAAAAATCAGTCCCGAATCGACTTCCGTCTATTCTGAACCGCTACTAGAAAGCCGGACACACAAGTTTAATTGCTGGATTTTAATGAGAATGACAGAAACAATTCACACCAGAATTTTAACTAATTGAATGCACTTATCATTAAAGTCTATTTCCAATGAATAAAATCTAGTTAACCGTTTTGTCAAACAGTTGGTGTGTATGTGATCGATGATAAACAACAATGGAATTTGATTAAAAGTTTTCTTGCCACTGCTGTCTTGCAACAGGAACAATCACCACACACTTACTGAAATTGCGAAAACAGTTTTGAAACGTAAAGAGGAGTAAGGTAAGAATACGATACGCAGAGATTTGGTAAGGAAGTTCCCCACGTCGTCCTCGCGTGTGGGTACGTCTCCCTCTCAATTTCAAATGAAATTGAGAACTTTGATTATCAATTTTTGCCGAATCCGTTGATACAAGGTTATGATACAAAGACAGAATTCTAAACTCTAAGAACTTCTTCTTGTATGAACCTTCACTTGATCTGAGCACGATCAAGATTTTCCTGCACGAAATTGCAAACAATTCACCGGTTCCACGACCTGCTTGCGAAATCCCCCGATCTCCAAACGCAACGCTGCGGCTGAATATGTTCTGCAAACGTGACTCCCAAACCCTCAAGAACACTCCAGTTCTTGAAGGACAAACCAGTAGGTTTTTCCTAGAAACCCCCTTCAATCTTCAACTCAGCTAGATCCTCGATCGTTCCACTGCAAACCACAGCTAGATCCTTGATCGTACCACTGAACGTTATCTCGATGCTTCTTTAATCCAAAGAACAAGAATGGTTATGTGTAAATGTTCTTGAAGAAAAGTGATTGAGAAGATGAAGAAGATGAAGTCTCTTTCAGGTTTCTAATTGCTCTCAAACAATTGCTCCAACACTGCTTTTGATCTTGTGTTCAATTGTTTTCCCTCAATGAATTCGTCACTTTTCACTGCTGTCATAACCCTGTCTTATATATGCTGCAAAACAGTTACTGTTATAACATAAAACAGCTTTATGTATTGATGCATAAGAGTGTGTATCGATGCATACTGTAAGATAGGTGAATTTTTGGTGAAATTTATTAATCATGTATCGATGCATAATTCGTATGTATCGATGCATGTGATTATTTCACTAGTATGTATCGATGCCTAATGCGCATGTATTGACACACAGGCTGTTTCAATTGGTCATGTATCGATGCAGGGATCGTGTGGATCGATGCATAGAGTCTTTAGCCTTCCATGTATTGATGCATGACTCGTATGCATCGATGCATACTGAACAGAAGGGTTTTGTGATTTATCACATGCTGTATGTATCCATGCAGAGACTTATGTATTGATGCATACTGACATAAAATGCATTTTAATTGTTATTTTAAGGGAAGTATCAATGTAGGTTTATATGTACAGTTATACAACAATAGAGTGGGATGGAAAGCATAATAAAAACACAAATGTATCATGTAATGCAATGCACAACCAACATTTGGATGATGATCACACAATTTGCTATCATTAAAAATTAATTCAAGGTAAAGAATTCTCTCACAAACTCCCCCTTTTTGATGATGGAAAATTCTTGGCAAGATGTGTGATACTCCCCCTGAGTTTGTGCATATCTGCATTTTCTCCCCATTTGTCAACATCAAAAAGAGGAAGAAACAGATTTATTAAGGTAGCATAGTGTAGCAGGACATGGCAAAAAATGGATAACAAGCTATCAATCACAAAGAATGAAGCTTCAAAGTAAAGAATCATTCACAAAGAATGACGAATAAGGGCAATAACAATAGAGATAAACAGAAATAGAAAAGCATTTTAAAGATACGAACGAGTTTAAGAGTTACATAAGCTAAACCATATATTGTGCAACAAAATAAAACTTGAGCAATATGAAATGAAATGCAGTGAAATGAAAAAATGGTTGGTTAATTTGGATTGTGGCCACCACAGGACTCCTCATCATGTCTGTCAGGATCTCGGTAGCTTGGCGGAGGCGGAGGAGGAGGCATTGTGTCTGGATTTTGGCCCATGAAGGAGTATTGCCTAAATCGGTTCTGCACTTCAATGCTTCTAAAGCTGTCCATAATACCAGGATTTTCACGACAGTCGTCCATAAAGCCGGACATTTCGTTGTAGAAAACCTGATGCCATTTAACCAAGTCTTGGTGCCAAGCGTGTTGATTCTGATACATCCGTGTATGCTCATCATGCCAGTCCCGATGCTCGTTGTGCCATTCAGATTGTTGAACATGCCAGTACCGTGCTTCTTCATGGCGTTCTTTGTTGACAATTTCCATCTGTTGAAGCATATGAGTGATGTCCGCATTTGGTGTTGAGGCTGAAGTACCACCGGAGAATGGAGGGGCTGTAGGTTCAGGTACATAGTTGGTAGGAGACCACCTTCGTGGCACCCAATCACCCCAACCAGCATTGGCCTCAGCTTGTGGGGCATCTGTTTCAGCCGCATCCTGCATTTCTTCATCAGGCTGATCTTCAGCAACATGGATGCGTTCCGAGGGCATGTCAAAGTTGTAAATTCTGGTTTTGGATTTTCTTTCGAAGAAATAGAAACATTTGCGGTCCTTGTCCCACCGATATCCCATATGCGATAGAGTGGCAGAGTCAAACTCTTGAGCAGCAGATGGAGATAGGAGAGGAACAATAGGTATTGCAACTTTCCAAAACTTAAGAATTTTCATTATTTGAGAGGCATAACCTAGAGCCACATTCTTGGAGCTGTCTCGCACGAAAAATAGACGTTTTACAAAGTAATTAGCCCAATTTAAGAACACCTTATTTTGCAAAATGTAGAGAAGATGTATGATGGGCCTGTCCAACCGCGAATGTCCACTGTTTGTTGGACGCAGAATATGTGTAATAATCCAGTGAAGAATACGCGGAGTTTGCTTGATCATACCAGACGTGACGTGTTCATCATCACTCAACGGTCTGTCTATCTTTAGGATAGATGGAGTAAAGTCCTTCATGTCAAATTCAGGATCAAAATGCAGGTCATGCTAGGACTTGACAGCCATCGACGGAAGCGGCATTTGAAATACCGTTTCCCAATCAGAGGCTTCAAAGGTATATGTTCTGACTCCAATAGAACACCGGAACATATAGCCTCTACCAGTTTGTAAGCCAGCATAAAAGACCCGAATGAAATCCTCATGATAATCATCCTTTGTGGACAGAAACGACCCAAGTCTTTGTGCATGTAAGAGTTCAACCACTTCATTTAGGTGTAGGTGAATAGCATCTGTTTTATCAAAGACGTGAGGTTTCATGACTAACCTTGTCTTGAAGGATTCCTCAAATTCAGCAGCAACAACAGGATGAAGTAGCTCTAAGGCATTTGAAGGAACGTCTGGTGGTTGCTGAGATGTACCGGCTGTTTCCTTTCCCTTTCCTTTTCCCTTGGCTCTGGCTGGAATAGTGCGTGGAGGCATGGTGATGTGAGATTTAGGGTTTTAGAGAGAGAGTGGAGATGAGGAGGATTAGGGTTAGCCACTGGTTTTGGGGTTTTTGAGGGCAGATGATATGAAGTCTTGAGATGGGAAGTGATATGATTGGCTGATGTGTCGATGCATGAGAGAGAAAGAAATGCATTTAATTCAGATAGCATCAGTATGTATCGATGCAGATGGTCATGCGTCGATGCCAAATATTCACAATGGGCATGTGTATCGATACATGCGATGGATGCATCGATGCATCCTGAAGCAGTTTTTAAAATATTTGAATTTCAGAATGTATGGATCGATGCTTGCTTCGTTTGTGTCGATGCATACTGATGCTGAACTAGCTTTTAATGAATTTTAATGCAGTATGAATATGCATTATGCACTATGTCATGATGATTATGCTCAAGAGAGATTCAGAAGTCAGATTGTTAATGTGCACACAATATGGATAAGGAGTATATGCAATCAAATTTTATATCAACTAGAGTAAGAACATTTGTTCTAACATACACAATCACTTAGCAATAAGAAAATTGTAGAAAGGATTGATATTACCTCTGTTGGAGAACTCTTGTGATGGATAATTGACATCTAAAACAGCTCTTATCAACCATGGTGAGGTATAATATAATTAAGAGGTAACATGCTTATGACATCAATTGAGAAAGATCTAAGATTCCCAATTCGCGACGAATGTTGAAGAAAGGTTCCGTTGCCAACGGTTTAGTGAAAATATCAGCAAGCTGATTTTTGGAATCAACGTGCTCAAAGACAACGTCTTCTTTTTCAACATGATCACGAAGGAAATGATGTCTAATCTCTATGTGTTTAGTGCGTGAGTGTAAAACAGGGTTTTTAGTAAGGTTTATGGCACTAGTGTTGTCACATTTGATAGGAATACGTTTGAGTTGAATGTTGAAGTCTTGTAGTTGCTGTTTCAGCCATAAAATCTGAGCGCAACAACTACCGGCTGCAACGTATTCTGCCTCTGCAGTTGACAAAGCCACAGAAACTTGCTTTTTGCTATGCCAACTGACCAAGGAGTTTGAAAACAGGTGACATGTACCACTTGTGCTTTTCCTATCTGATTTGCAGCCAGCAAAATCAGAATCGGAGTACCCTACTAAGCTACAATCACTTCCTTTGGAATACCAAAGCCCATATTTAGGTGTTCCGTGAAGATATCTAAATATGCGCTTCACCGCTTTTAGGTGCGATTCCTTAGGATTTGATTGATAGCGTGCACACATACAAACACTAAACATGATGTCAGGTCTAGAAGCAGAAAGATACAAGAGAGATCCAATCATACCTCTGAACCTTTTGACATCTACACACTTACCGTGCTCATCCTTATCTAGATTTCCGTTGGTAGGCATTGGAGTGTCGATTGATTTTGAGTCATTCATTCCAAAGCGCTTGAGTAGTTCTCTGCAGTATTTTGTTTGACATACTGCAGTACCCTCATCAAGTTGCTTTATTTGCAGTCCTAAGAAGTAGTTCAGCTCCCCCATTAGACTCATCTCAAATTCACCCTGCATAACCTTAGAAAATTCTTCGACTAAGTGTATGTTAGTTGAACCAAATATAATATCGTCGACATAAACTTGAACTAAAAGAATGTGCTTCCCTTTGTGTTTAATAAAGAGAGTATTGTCCACTTTACCTCTTGAATATCCATGATCGATTAGGAATTTGCTAAGCCTTTCATACCAAACCCGAGGGGCTTGTTTAAGACCATACAAAGCTCGTTTTAATTTGTAAACATGATCTGGATTTTCAGCATTTTCAAAACCAGGAGGTTGTGAAACATATACTTCTTCATTTATGACACCATTGAGAAAGGCACTCTTTACGTCCATTTGGTAAAGCTTAAAATCCTTAGAACACGCATAGGCAAGAAAAAGACGTATAGCTTCAAGGCGAGCAACTGGAGCATAAGTTTCCTCATAGTCTATGCCCTCCTCTTGGTTATACCCTTGTGCTACTAAACGTGCCTTGTTCCTAGTAATCACTCCGTTTTCATCAAGCTTGTTCCTAAAAACCCACTTAGTGCCTATGATATGATGATCTCGCGGACGAGGGACAAGTTCCCAAACGTCATTTCTTTTAAATTGATTAAGCTCTTCTTGCATGGCCATTAGCCAAAATTCATCAATCAAGGCCTCTTTGGCATTCTTAGGTTCTACTTGTGAAACAAACGCGAAGTGAGAACAAAAATTACTTATCTTAGAACGAGTCATTACTCCCTTTGAAATGTCTCCCAAGATGTTGTCAATGGGATGGTCTTTTGAGGATCTCCAAGCTGTTGGAAGATCATTCACTTCAGCTGTCTTTTCTTCCTCAATTTCTTCATGACTAGTATCTTCCTCCTTCTCATGGGCAGCTGTTTTGGACTGATCAGTTTCCTCAACAGCTTCCTTGAGTATGTCTTCTGTAGATACACCTGCGTCATCAAAAGAAATACCTTTTCCGACATTTTTCGGATAAGACTCATCAAAAGAAACATGAACAGATTCTTCAACAGTAAGTAAACGCTTATTATACACTCTATATGCTTTACTTGACAGTGAGTAACCAAGAAAGATACCTTCATCTGCTTTTGCATCAAACTTCCCAATGTTTTCCTTACCGTTATTCAAAACAAAACATTTACAACCGAATACGTGAAGATGTGACAAGTTTGGTTTTCTTCCTTTCAAAAGTTCATAAGGAGTTTTGTTTAAAATAGGGAGAATTGAGATTCTGTTTAGAACATAACAGGCTGTGCTGACAGCATCAGCCCAAAAGTATTTTGGTAATCCACCCTCATTAAGCATTGTTCTTGCCAGCTCCTCTAAAACACGATTTTTACGCTCCACAACGCCATTTTGTTGTGGAGTGCGAGGGGCTGAAAAGTTATGCTCAATACCATACTTGTCACAAAACTTCTCAAAGTGATAATTTTGAAACTCACCACCATGATCGCTACGAATTGTAACTATTTTGGAGTTCATTTTGTTTTGGGACAGATTTGCAAAATTTTTAAAAGCAGAAAAAGTTTCATCTTTGCTATGAAGGAATATAGTCCAAATGAATCTAGAGTAGTCATCAACTATTACAAAGCCATAGTAATTTCCACCTAGGCTCTTTGTCCTAGAAGGTCCAAAGAGGTCCATATGTAGAAGCTCAAGGGGTCGTGAAGTTGAAATTACATTTTTAGATTTAAAAGACACCCTTGTTTGCTTTCACATTTGGCACGCGTCACATAGGTGGTCTTTTGAAAATTTTATTTTTGGTAGACCGACTACTAGATCCTTAGATACAACCTTATTTAGCAAATCGAAGTTAACATGCGCTAAACGTCTATGCCAAAGCCAAGAATCATCATTCAAGGTGACTAGACATTTAGTATTTGTTAAAGGTACATCAAACAAGTCAAGCATATAGATATTGTTTACTCTTACACCCTTAAACACAATGTTTTGTTCAACATGTTCAATTATGCAGCAAGTTTTTGTAAACGAGACTTTATAGCCCATGTCGCATAGTTGACTTATGCTTAACAAATTGTGTTTAAGTCCCTCAACTAAATGGACATTTGAAATAGTAGTGGTGGAGGGATTACCTACACTACCTTTGCCGAGTATAGCTCCTTTGTTGTTGTCTCCATAAGTGACATATCCCTTCTTCTTTGCCATGAAGTCTATAAAGAGCGATATGTCACCGATCATGTGCCTCGAGCAGCCGCTGTCAAGAAACCACCTTCTATCTGCGGAGGCAAGGCACTCATCCTACAACATCAAAAGAGAGAAGTTGGTACCCAATTTTCATTGGGTCCAAGTGGGTAAGTGCTAACATGGTTGCCTTTTGGCTTCCATTGATAAATGCCTTTAGGGACAAGAAATCTCCTAAATTTGCATTTCTCAATGGTATGGCCGGCATGGCAACAATAATGACATAAACCATGATGATGTGTTTGTTGTTTCTTGTTCATTGAATCCTTTAGAATAAAAGAGTATTTTGCATATGGAGGATTCAATGACTTCTTAAACAACTTGGGGTCAACGGCATAAGTAACTTTAGGTTGTAGCGCTTTCTCTAATTTGACCTTAAGAGTGTTTACCTCTTTTTGCCAAATATAACAAGCGTCACAATACCTAACTCTACTACATCCGTCAATGTCAATATTTTTTGAATTTTCTGCAATACTAGCTTTCAACACTTCTAACTCAATTTCAGCTTTGTTTACTTTACCTTCCAAAAATGAAAAAATATGTTTGTCGGAAGATAGTCTTTTAAAAGCATCTACACCTTCGTTATGCAGTTTTTCAAAAGCTATTTTTAGTTCCAAATAAGACATAGAAGAGAAATTATTGTAGTAGGTTTGTTTTACCTTTTTGTCATTGTTTTTCTTCTTGTGGTAGGACAAATTTTTTGTGTGAGCCATAAGGCACAGATTTGCTGCTTCATCATCATCACTTGAGCTTTGTGTGCTTGATGAATCGCTATCACTTTCCCATGCAATGTACGCTCTTCTTTGTTTGCTGTACCCTTTTGGTGAATCCTTTCTTTGATCCTTATACTTTATAGGGCAATCCGTTTTATAATGTCCAGATTTACCACAATTAAAACAGGATCCTCTTCCTCTACTCTTCTTGTTCTCTTCTTGTTTCGAATTTGTAGATTGTTTTCGAAACTTCATGAGATTTTTGTCGGAATGCTTGACTCCATTCTTTCGAATGAATCTATTGTATCTCTTTACAAACAGTCCCATTTCCTCATCATCCGAGTCTTTGTCACTACTTGAATCATTGTCGCTTTGCTCTTTTCGTGAGGACTTAGAGCTAGAGGCCACAAGAGCTATTGGCTTCTTCTCTCCCTCTTTGTCTCTTTTCTTCTCCTTTTCCTTCTTACTTTTGTTCTCATATTTTTCAAGACTTTCCAATGCTTGCTGATGTTCTTCCAGCTTTCCAAACAAAGTTGTAATCGTAAGTCTTGTTAGATCGTTGGCTTCCTTGATTGCTGTTACTTTAGGTTGCCACTCCCTGCTAAGACACCTGAGAATTTTATTAGTAGCAATTTCATTGGAAATAGGTTTTCCAAGAGCATTCAATCGGTTAGTTAGATGAGTGAATCTCTTTTGCATGTCGGAGATGGATTCTCCTTGTTTCATGCGAAAGAGCTCAAACTCTTGATTGAGTGTGTTAATGCGGGACTGTTTTACTTCAGTAGTACCCTCATGGGCAACTTCTAAAGCGTCCCACATTTCTTTAGCTGTCGTGCAATGGGATACTCGATAATACTCATCAACACCAAGTGCTGAAACTAACATGTTTCGAGCTCTCCAATCACACGACCACTTTTTCTCATCTTTCTCATTCCAATCATCTTCTGGTTTAGGTACTATGGCGCCAGCTGCATTAGTCATAGTAATTTGAAACGGACCGTTTTCAATGGCAGCCCATACTAGCCTATCCACAGAATTTATATGAACTCGCATGCAGTCTTTCCAGTAGCCGTAATTTTCACCGTTGAAAATAGGCGCTCTATTATACGCCCCCTTTGGTTCAGAATCCATACTGTTACAGGCAGCCACAGAGCACCAGCGAACCGGCGCTCTGATACCACTTGTTAGACGGTGTGGCTAGTGATCGAGAGGGGGGGTGAATAGATCACCTCTTTGAAATTTAACGGATTTGAAATTTTATCAGAGTTTTCAAAGTTGGCGGAAAAATCAGTCCCGAATCGACTTCCGTCTATTCTGAACCGCTACTAGAAAGCCGGACACACAAGTTTAATTGCTGGATTTTAATGAGAATGACAGAAACAATTCACACCAGAATTTTAACTAATTGAATGCACTTATCATTAAAGTCTATTTCCAATGAATAAAATCTAGTTAACCGTTTTGTCAAACAGTTGGTGTGTATGTGATCGATGATAAACAACAATGGAATTTGATTAAAAGTTTTCTTGCCACTGCTGTCTTGCAACAGGAACAATCACCACACACTTACTGAAATTGCGAAAACAGTTTTGAAACGTAAAGAGGAGTAAGGTAAGAATACGATACGCAGAGATTTGGTAAGGAAGTTCCCCACGTCGTCCTCGCGTGTGGGTACGTCTCCCTCTCAATTTCAAATGAAATTGAGAACTTTGATTATCAATTTTTGCCGAATCCGTTGATACAAGGTTATGATACAAAGACAGAATTCTAAACTCTAAGAACTTCTTCTTGTATGAACCTTCACTTGATCTGAGCACGATCAAGATTTTCCTGCACGAAATTGCAAACAATTCACCGGTTCCACGACCTGCTTGCGAAATCCCCCGATCTCCAAACGCAACGCTGCGGCTGAATATGTTCTGCAAACGTGACTCCCAAACCCTCAAGAACACTCCAGTTCTTGAAGGACAAACCAGTAGGTTTTTCCTAGAAACCCCCTTCAATCTTCAACTCAGCTAGATCCTCGATCGTTCCACTGCAAACCACAGCTAGATCCTTGATCGTACCACTGAACGTTATCTCGATGCTTCTTTAATCCAAAGAACAAGAATGGTTATGTGTAAATGTTCTTGAAGAAAAGTGATTGAGAAGATGAAGAAGATGAAGTCTCTTTCAGGTTTCTAATTGCTCTCAAACAATTGCTCCAACACTGCTTTTGATCTTGTGTTCAATTGTTTTCCCTCAATGAATTCGTCACTTTTCACTGCTGTCATAACCCTGTCTTATATATGCTGCAAAACAGTTACTGTTATAACATAAAACAGCTTTATGTATTGATGCATAAGAGTGTGTATCGATGCATACTGTAAGATAGGTGAATTTTTGGTGAAATTTATTAATCATGTATCGATGCATAATTCGTATGTATCGATGCATGTGATTATTTCACTAGTATGTATCGATGCCTAATGCGCATGTATTGACACACAGGCTGTTTCAATTGGTCATGTATCGATGCAGGGATCGTGTGGATCGATGCATAGAGTCTTTAGCCTTCCATGTATTGATGCATGACTCGTATGCATCGATCCATACTGAACAGAAGGGTTTTGTGATTTATCACATGCTGTATGTATCCATGCAGAGACTTATGTATTGATGCATACTGACATAAAATGCATTTTAATTGTTATTTTAAGGGAAGTATCAATGTAGGTTTATATGTACAGTTATACAACAATAGAGTGGGATGGAAAACATAATAAAAACACAAATGTATCATGTAATGCAATGCACAACCAACATTTGGATGATGATCACACAATTTGCTATCATTAAAAATTAATTCAAGGTAAAGAATTCTCTCACAGAGTGAGGACGCCTTTGAGGTTCTGTTTGTGCTGCTCATCTATGGATTGGTGCTATTTCCCAACTTCGACAAGTTCGTGGACATGAATGCCATTAGGATCTTCTCGGTTCTTAATCCAGTTCCGACTTTGTTGGGCGATGCTTATGTCTCTTTGAACTCCAGGAATACGAAAGGTGGAGGAGTTATTGTCTGCTGTTTACCCCTGCTGTACAAGTGGTTTATTTCGCACTTGCCGCAGACAGTTGCTTTCAAGGAAAACAAGGGATGTCTACGGTGGTATCAGAGACTTATGTCTCTCACCAATGATGATATCACCTGGTATGATCGCGTGTACGATACCGTTCAGATCATCGACTATTGTGGTGAATTCCCTAATGTGCCTCTTCTTGGCACATGTGGCGGGATCAGCTACAATCCCATTCTTGCACGTCGTCAGCTTGGGTTCCCCCTAAAGGATAAACCCCATAACATTCTGTTAGAAGGTGTATTCTTTCTGGAGGGTAAAGATCCCCAAGGCTTGAAAGCCAGATTTGTCCGTGCTTGGCGCAGTATTCGCAAGAAGAGTAGGAACGAGTTAGGTCCAAAGAACTGCATTGCTTTGGAGCCATACACCTCTTGGGTCAGACAGAGGGCTGCCACCTACTTGATGCCGTACGATCATCCGAGACCTACACCGTTGGATGTGGCTGGGCCTTCAACCCTCCCTACCCAACGTGTAGAGGAGTTGAGAGAAGAAAACCTTTCACGTGCTTGGATCCGTGAAAGAGAAGAATTACTGCAGCAGCTCAAGGAGAAGGACGCTATGATTGAGTTCCTCGAGCACCGAGTGATCGACGATCCGAACGACGCTTGGACTTCTCTGCTTCCTCAGTCTTCCAAATTCTGGAAAAGGAAGTATGATCGACTTGCAAAGGAGAAAGCAGACATGGAAGCGGCCTATGAGAGAGAGATCAAGAAGTTGTGCACTTCTCGTCTTCCAGCATCCCGAGCTTCTAGGGATCCATAGGATGTCATTTGCCTTTTCTCTTTGTAAAAAATGTTGTACTTCTTTGTCTCAATATATTAAATGAAATATTTTCCACGAGAATTTAAAATGCTATAATCATTCAAAATATTGCAAATAATACCCTAAGGGTTCCTTGAAAACAAAGCATCTGCACGAGCATTTCATGCATCATTTTTGCATAAGCAGGTACCCTTTGTTTCTGGTCTTCTTGTCCTAACCTTTGTTCTTCATTTATTTTGAAGACAAGCTGACTCACCGGTATTATACGCGAGTCAATTCTGCAAGAGTCATGGAGCAACTAGAACAAGAGAACAGAGAATTGAAGGAAGAGGTCGCCAGACTTGTCGCTTTGATGGAGCAACTCCTCGCTGCTCAGAATCAACCTACTCCGCCGCCCGCAACTCCTGCTCAGAGGACAGTCATCTCAGAAGTAGCCACTTCTACTGTGCCAGTCAGCGCTCATGCGCCCAATGCTATGCCGCCCGGGTTCCCTTGGGGGATGCCTCTAGGCTTTATGCCAGATCTTCCTGCGCCAACCTTTGCTCATATGCCGGTATCTAGCCCGGTCCCTGTTCCCGCTCCTCCTGTCGTGCATACCATGCCAAGGGTAGACGACACTATCTATCACTCTGAGCCATCTGAGGGCTCAGACGTTCATGAAAAGATGGATGCCATGAACGACCAATTCCTCGAGCTGAGAAAGGAATTGAGGACTCTTCGCGGTAAAGATTTGTTCGGCAAGTCTGCGGCCGAACTCTGCTTAGTTCCCGGTGTGAAGATACCGATCAAATTCAAAGTACCTGACTTTGAAAAGTATAAGGGGAACACCTGTCCACTCGTTCACCTGGTCATGTACGCCAGGAAGATGTCTACTCAGACGGATAATGATCAACTGTTGATTCATTATTTTCAAGACAGCTTGTCCGGTGCAGCGCTCAGATGGTATATGAGCTTGGACAGTGCCAATATCAGATCCTTCAATGACCTTGGTGAAGCTTTTGTCAAGCAATATAAGTACAACGTCGATATGGCGCCTGACCGAGATCAACTCAGGTCCATGTCGCAGAAGGACAAGGAATCGTTCAAAGAGTACGCCCAGAGATGGCGAGAGCTGGCAGCTCAAATCACTCCACCGCTAGAAGAGAAAGAAATGACCAAGATCTTTCTGAAGACTCTTGGCTCATTCTATTATGAGCGGATGGTAGCAAGCGCTCCCTCTGATTTCACCGAGATGGTGAACATGGGGATGCGTCTCGAGGAAGGTGTCCGCGAAGGACGGTTGGCAAAGGACGATAGCTCTTCTTCTAAACGGTATGGTGCGTTTAAGAGGAAAGAAGGCGAAGCACATGCTGTGCAATCTCAGCCCAAGCATAGAAGACCCTCTGTTCAGAGGAAGCCCGCACATCGTGCCGGACATCAGCACCAGGTGGCTCATGTAGCACCTGTCTTCAAGGACAATGCTCAGCAACATCAGCAATACCAACATCAACAATATCAACATCAGCAACAATATCAACAGCCGCAGTACCAACAACAACAGTCTCGTCCACAGCAACAGGCTTACCAGCCTCGTGGAAGTACAAGTAATCAAGCAAACATGAGTTATGATAGGAAGAAGATCAGTTTTGATCCGATTCCCATGTCTTACGTAGAGTTTTATCCCTCTCTAATAGAGCGGAAGATGATTACTCCAAGAGATCCTACGGCTATACCGGCCAACCCTCAGTGGTGGTATAAGCCTGACCTGCACTGTGTCTATCATTCTGGCGCTCCGGGCCACGATATAGAGAATTGTTTTCAGCTGAAGACCAAGGTTCAGGACCTTGTGAGATGTGGTATTCTGAGTTTTGAGGACTCAAGCCCGAACGTCACCAAGAACCCATTGCCTTCGCATGGGAAGTCTGTTAATATGATTCAGGAATGCCTTGGGAAGTACAAGGTCAGATACGTGAGCCACATCAGGCAGTCGTTGGTTGAATTACACCGTTTGCTGTGTTAGTACAACTACTTGGAGCATAACCACGACAAGTGCCGCGTCTGTTCGGTTAATCGCTTGGGTTGCGATCAAGTACGCAGAGAGCTTCAAAAGTTGTTGAATGAGGGTATCATTGAGATTTTGCAAAATCGCAATGTTGATGAAGCTGAGCCTGAAGTAAATGTCATCTCACCAGTGTTCAAGCTGCCTGAGCCCGTTGTTATTCGTTACAATAGCAACAAGCCGAAGGCTTCCCCTTCCTTGGTCATTAAACCCGCAGGCCCTGTGCCCTATTCCTCTGACCGAGCTGTGCCATTCCGATACAACCCTGTTGCTGTCCAAGATGGGGTAGAAGTGCCTTTACCTTCCACTTCCGTAACCACTGTCGCTGATGTAAGTGGGTTGACCCGAAGTGGACGTGTATTTTCTGCGCCTCCTAAGGCTGTTGCTTCTGAAGCTGCTGAATGTCCTGTGGGGACAGCTGTCAAAGTTCAGAATCCGGCACTTGATGTCGCCAAACCCTCCTCCTCCGTACAAAAAACTCCTGTTTCTTCAGTTGGCCCAAGTGGAATTGTTGATGAAGAATCTGATGAGATGCTGAGGCTCATCAGAAAGAGTGAGTACAACATTGTAGACCAGCTTCTACAAACGCCATCCAAGATTTCCATTCTTTCTCTGCTGCTGAATTCAGAACCCCATAGGGATGCTCTGCAGAAAGTCTTGGATCTGGCGTATGTTGATCACGACGTCACCCTTGAGCAGTTTGATAGTATTGTTGCAAACATTACCGCTTGCAACACTTTGAGCTTTTGTGACGCTGATCTCCCTGAGGAGGGAAGAGACCACAACATGGCTTTACACATCTCCATGAATTGCAAATCAGATGCAATATCCAATGTGCTGGTGGACACTGGATCTTCTCTAAATGTATTGCCAAAATCCACACTCTCTCGACTGTCATACCAAGGTCCTCCTATGAGGCAGAGTGGGGTTGTTGTGAAAGCATTCGATGGGTCGCGTAAGACCGTGATTGGAGAGGTTGATCTCCCAATCAAAATTGGACCATGTGATTTCCAAGTTACCTTCCAGGTAATGGATATCCACCCATCTTATAGCTGTCTCTTGGGCAGACCATGGATTCACGAGGCTGGCGCCGTGACATCCACCCTACACCAGAAGCTGAAATTTGTCAAGAACAAGAAACTGGTTGTAGTAGGGGGAGAAAAGGCTCTCCTGGTTAGCCATCTGTCTTCTTTCTCGTACATTGACGCTGAGGATGAAGTTGGAACGTCATTCCAAGCTTTATCTATTGATGAACCAATCGAGAAGAAGTCTCCTTCATTCACTTCCTACCGTGATGCGAAGCTGGCCATTGAATGTGGTGCAGTTGCTGGATTAGGGAAGGTGCTTGAACTTGAAGACAATAGATCCCGGGCTGGCATTGGCTACTGTTCTGGGGCATGTAATGAGCAAGGATTGTTCACAAGTGGAGGATTCATCCATGCTGATCAACCTGAAGAAGAGGAAGCTGCTGCTATCTTAGAAGAAGATGCAGAGGACGTGAACAATTTTGTTATTCCTGGTGGTGTCTGCCACAATTGGGTCGCTGTGGATGTTCCTACAGTTATCCATAGATCAGAGTAAATTGTTCACTTTGTTTAAAACCCTTCTCCCATGCCAAAAGGAGAAGTGATGACATTGTTGGCAAAGAATATATACAATGATGTTTTCATTCAATTAATGCATTGTTCAACATTTGTTTTTCCATTTGTTTTCACTTTTTGCTTTTTGCATGAAATCAGTGATCACAAAAAACCATGAAAAACAAAAACAGCTTTTTCATCTGCATAAATGATTTGCTTGTTTAAAATTCAAAAGCTTTTCATTATCTAGAATCATTATGCAGGGATTTCTAAACCCATTGAACATAATGATCCAACGCCATCTCCCAATCTTGAATTCCTTGTATTCGGAGCAGAGGAAGATGATGTCGAAGGGGTTCCTGATGAGATTACCCAACTTCTTGAGCACAAAGGAAGCTCATTCAGCTGTATCATGAGAATCAGCAGAACAGTCAAACTGAGGCATTACAAATGTAATGTAAAAAAAAAAAAAAAAAAAAAAGAAAGAAAGAGGGTGAAAAAGAAGAAAAAAATCAAAAATCAGGAAAAAAATTTCAAAATTTTTTCAAGAGAAAAGCATACCCTTAAAGTCCCTAGTTGACTGATGCTGAATGGATTCAGAGTCGTTACGACCAACTGAATTTGATTGAAGAGAAGCGATTGACTGCCATGTGTCATGGCCAGTTATATCAGCAGAGAATGAAGAAAGCATTCGACAAGAAGGTCAAGCCTCGTGTGTTCCGAGAAGGTGACCTCGTGCTCAAGAAAGTCTTGTCTTTCGCGCCCGATTCCAGGGGCAAGTGGACTCCAAACTACGAGGGTCCATATGTTGTTAAGAGAGCCTTTTCAGGCGGTGCTTTGATGCTTACGACAATGGATGGGGAGGATTTCACTCGTCCTGTGAATTCAGATGCAGTCAAGAGATACTTTGCCTAGGAAAAAAAAGTATATGCAAATGAAAAAAACAGAATAGCTCGCTAAGTTGAAAACCCGAAAGGGCGACTTAGGCAAAAATGAGCGTCTCGGTGGAGAACCCGCAAGGGTAATCCAGGCAAAAATTAGAGACTTGAAAAAAATAGTATATTCGCATCCCGCTAGATTAAGTACCTCACCCTGGGGCAATCTAGGCAAAAATTAGGGATTTGGCAAGTAACTGCATCCTGACAAGACTTTCTATTCGTCAGTCATCATTTCGTCAGAAGATTCTCGATTCGTCGTCAACTGAAGCTTCGGATACATCGAGATTCAAATTGGTAGAGAAAGGATCATTATGTTCAATGTAGCCCTCTTCCAATATATATCACTGATTTCAAATTTGTACAGATCTATGGAGTCTTGCCATTTGTAGGCTACCATTCCATCAAATCAATTTGAGCTTTTTATCCAATTATTTGCACTCTTATTTGTTTCAATTCAACAAATGTTTTGCATGTTTTAAATTGATAAAATGTCATTGTTTAAACAAAACAAATCTTTTCAAAATCATTTTTCAAACAAAGTGAACATTCACAAGATTGAAAGGATACTCAAGAATATCTCAGTGCTCTCCCGAGGGTGGCATGATCTCCAACAGGTAAGACATTTGTTCATATTCCTGGTTTGGTTGTATCTTCTTTCTTCAGATCTTTGTTGGGGTTGTTCCTCAAACAGAGTTGTTGTTGGGGTTGTTCCCCAGTACATTCGCAAGCAGAGTGTTGTTGAAGACTTCGTTTTCTCCAGCAGCAATTTTCCCTAGCATGGATGTCTCCTTGCGGAAGTTTCGGCGGTTGATAGTTTGTCATCTTGGTGCCCCGTCACTTTCTCCAGTGGGTCGATATCCCCAGACTTTATTTGTCTCCTCAGCACATTCGCGAGCAAAGTTGTTGTCACTCTCCCCAATGCAAGTGCCAGCAGAGTGGTCTGTTTCCTCAGCACGGTTGCTTTCTTTTTAAAAGACTCGGTAAGTCAGCGGTTTGATACCCGATACTTTACCCTTTCCCCGGCGAAGTCGTCCGTAGAATTGTTGCTATCTCTTCATCAGAGTTTTTTCTCCTTAGCAGAGCAGGATTTATTTTCCTACTCGGTGGTTGATTTGGGTTGACATCCCAGTATTGCGTCCATCTTTTCCTCAGCATAGTCTGCAGAGCGTTTGTTGAGGCAGTTTTGCCTGTTGAATACTCCTTCAAATCCCCAATATGGTCGGATGACGGCTCTAGCATCCAGAGAACGGATTGACTTCCTGACTGTTTGTGATCCCCAGTAGAGTGGCACCTATTGCAGAATCTACTTGTTATGATCAATTTGCTATGTGTGTTCTCCCCAAGTAGAGTGGCTTGTTGCAGAATCTACTTGTGTGGTACATTCTCCTTCAGTGGGTTGTTCCCCAACGGAGTTATGTGGAGTTGCTGCTACAACAGTTCTTGCTTGTACAATGCACCTTTTTGTTTCTCAGTTGACACTGGGATCCCCTGCAGATATCTTCAAGATTTTCTCTTGTTCCCCGACAGATTCGTCTTGGTGGCTGTCTTTGCCCGTTGTGACTTTCTGTACCTTGATTGGGTTGTTTCCTGATATCTCCGACCCTCTGCTTCTTCAGCAGTACTCGCAGATCGTTGCTTCTCAGCATACAGATCTCCGCAAATTGGCTCTCTAGTTGGTTTTTCCTCTGGAAGTATAATACCGGGCGTTTGATTCCTGGACTTGGTTGTGTTAGGATTGTCTGTTTTGTCAGCATTCATCAAACATAAATCACGCATATTCATGCATACTCATAAACATCCAGATATTCATGTTGCATTTCTTGCCATACATCCTTTGTTTGTTATTCCCTGCAACGGGTGATACAGATCTTCTCTATAGATCTTCCCTTAGCAGATGTCGGGTGTTATAAATCTCTCCATATATAGAGTCAGCCCCATAAGCAGAAAATGTTTGTCTTTCCTTCTGCAGTTCCCCACTGAGATATATCCTCGTGGATGACGGTTTCTTCCGTTTCCTCCCAACACATATATTGGGACGAATTTTCCTATTTGAGTTACATCCTCATTAGGACATGTCTTGATTCAGTCTGTCTTTTCGGATTACTCCCGAATTGGCTATTTGTCAAAAGTCTTGTGCTTCCCAGTGGGTTGTTCCCCAGCGGAATTTTTAGGGCCTCTACCCTCATACCGGTAGTTATAAGTCCTATTTTTCCTGGCTTTCTTGGCAGAATTTGTGGTTATACACCTTTTATTCCCCAGCCAGAGTTGTTGGTTTTCTACCTAACAGTCGGTAGTTGTAAATCCTATTTTCCTGCTCTCCAGCAGTTTGTGGTTTGTTATAAGCCCTATTTTGGTTTCCCGTGCAGATTTGCAATTTGTTCTATCCCCACGCGGAGTTGTTGGTCTTCTACCCCGTATTCGGTAGATGTAAACCCTAATTTTGTGGTTATCCCCATCAACTTTTGGCCCTCTGCCTACAAACCAGCAGTCGTAAGTCCTATCTTTGCGGTTTTTCTACTTACAAACCGGTAGTTATAAACCCCGTTTTCTCCACTAGCAGAGTTAACTTTGTTGTTCATCCCAACCGATGACGATTCCCTCTTTGTGGTTATCTCCATCTAGTCCTGGATGTTGATTTTCCTTTGCTTGGATAAGTTGCTCAGATCAGCACTTATATCCCCGGCAAGTCTTTTGCGGATAATTGCCGTATGATAGCAATTTTATCCCCAGCAGGTCCTTTCACCTTTTGTCAGTGATTGTGTTCCCCGGATCATTGATTTTCATCAATGCATTCCCAGCGAGCCTTCTTTCATTTACCCTCTTGTTTGGTAATGTCTGTTGATCCCTTTGATTGGTCATCATTATATACCTAGTTTGGTATCCCGATGCCTTTCTTTTCGGATTTTTATCCTATAAACAACCTACAACCCGGTTCAGGATAATCTTCCTTGCGAGGTTATTATTCACGTTTTGACGGCTATGAATAATATATCTCATGCACTCTTCAGTCGAAGCCTTTCGTGTTTCCCTGGTCGAGTAAGATTCGTTATTTCCCTTTGCAGAAGCGAATATTCTTTGTTGTTGGATAATTGCCGGATGCTTGCAGTTTATCCCTTCGAGGTTGTCTTTCGTTTACCCGTATGCTTGGTATCGATTGTCTCTCTTTTTGGTTAGTCACCTATTATATACTTCAGGTATCTCTGTTGTCTCTTCCTTTCGAGTATATTATTCACGGTTTGCCGGTAATGAATTTTATATCTCTTGCGCTCTTTGGTTGGAGTCCTTTGTTGACCTTCCCCCAGTCGAGTAAGTTTCGCATTCCTTGTGGAATCGAATATCCATCCTATAAACAAGTCTGCTGTTCTAGCTTTCTTCAGGATGATGAGTGTTTTGGAACACAAACCAATTCACGTCTTCGGATCTTATCCTATAAACAACCTACAACCCGGTTCAGGATAATCTTCCATGTGAGTATTCTATCCACGTTCTGACGGCAATGGATATTATATCTCGTTCACTCTTGGGTCAATCTCTTGATTGTTTTCTCCGCAGAGTAAGGTTCGTATTCCTTGTGGAATCGAATGTCCGTCCTATAAACAAGTCTTCTGTTCTAGCTTTCTTCAGGATGATGAGTGTTTTGGAACACAAACCAATTCACGTCTTCGGATCTTATCCTATAAACAACCTACAACCCGGTTCAGGATAATCTTCCATGTGAGTATTTTATCCACATTCTGACGGCAATGGATATTATATCTCGTTCACTCTTGGGTCAATCTCTTGATTGTTTTCTCCGCAGAGTAAGTTTCGTATTCCTTATGGAATCGAATGTCCATCCTATAAACAAGTCTGCTGTTCTAGCTTTCTTCAGGATGATGAGTGTTTTGGAACACAAACCAATTCACGATTTCGGATCTTATCCTATAAACAACCTACAACCCGGTTCAGGATAACTTTCCATGCGAGTATATTATCTACGTTTTGACGGCTATAGATAATATATCTCATGCACTCTCTTGTCGAACACTTTGTTTGTTTCCCCAATTGAGTAAGATTTGCATTCTTTACAGAATCAAATATCCATCCTATAAACAAGTTTGCTTTCGCTCTCTTCAGGATGATGAGTGTTTTGGAACACACACCAACTCACGCTTTGGTCGGTCACCTTTTACATACCTCAACCCGGTATCCTTGGTGTTCCTTCCTTTCTGCTCCCTATTATGACCTCGGTCCCTTGTGGAGTCAGATTTTCCTGAGTTTATGTACCTTTTCCAGGTCTTTCTCAGATGTTTGGTTGATTGATATCTCTCACCCTTATACCGGTCTTAGATATTCATTCTTCCTGAGTTTGTTACCCTTATACCAGTAACACCTCATTCTTTGGTGCTTCCTCAGTGAAGTTTCCTGTTGCTTCTCCCCAGGAGTCAGCTTGTGTCTTTCCAATGGATTTATTTTCCTTTGGAATCTTCTTTTCCCCAGTGTGAGTCCTTCACTCCCCAGTGAGGCCTCCAGTCTGATTTCATTCCCTAATCAGAGTCGTGTCTTGTGCTCGCTGTGTTAGTTTTGTTTATCCCCAACAAGAATCTTGTTAGAATCTCTGTTCCTGGTGAGTGTATTACTCCGATGGATCGTCTTTTCTTCTGTGTGAATCTTATCCCCCACAGAGTTTGTGTCTTTTGCATGCATACATTTGCATCATGAGGTCTCTCAGGGACCAAAATTTGTCTCATTACTGTTATTTAAGCCCATTCTACCGCGTCAAGATGAAGACTTCTAAACTTCACTTCTCCGGATAGAATGACCTTAAATAGGGGCATCTGTAAGATCCCAATTTTGGCCCTAAGATCCCCCATGGCCCATACCATATCATATCATGGCCTCAAGGATCATTGCATGCCCTAGCCTCCCTCCTAGTGGGTGGGTTGCCTTGTGAGTGTTGGTTCTTGATCACCAAGCATATGAAGCAATCAACAGTCAATCAGTCTAATCAGTCATTGAACAGTGGATGGTGGCCATTCTTGAAGAATTTGGGCACCATGATCATTCATCAAGGGTTCATATGAATTGTGACATCATTTGGAATCAAGATCTCAAGGGATTAGGGCTTGGAATTCATCAGAACATGGTTCAGTCAAGCAAAACCCTAACAAAGTCAACTGAAGTCAACTGTTGGTCAATTGTGCATTTAATCAGTGATTTGATGGTGGGAATTGGTTTGAGAGGTCTCATTCATGTCCATATAAGCCTCATATAACATGTCAAACATCATCATGGAAGAATTTGAAGTCAAACAAGAAATTTCCAAAAATAGAAAGTTGACCTGTAATTGGAATTTGCCAAAAATGGAAACTTCTTCTCCTCAAAATTACATCATCATACAAGCTTCAAATGAATTTTTGCCCAACATGAAAGTTGAATATCTTGTTCTCCCATTTCCAAAAAGTCCAAGAACACTCAATTCCCATGTATGGTTGGCAAGTTATGATCAAATCATTCTCAAAAATTTTTGAACTTCAAAAGGCCATATCTTCCAAACCATTTGGCCAAATTGGGTGGGGCTTTTTGCTACAAGTCATATTTGATGCCCTCTTTCCAAATCTTCCATCACAATTCACCAAAACTTCAACAATCAAAATGGCATTTTTAAAGTGGCTTGAATTTAATTAAGTAAGGTAAAAAAGTTGACTTTGCAAATAACCATTTCCAACCATTTTTACCACTTGGAATTGTTCAGAAAACTCATTTAGGATGTGTACAAAGGCCCAATTCGCAGCTGTAAGCCATGCCCATGCAGTTTTGAGTGGAAATCCAATTAGTCAAAACACCTCTTTTGTGCAAATTGTGATTATTTTTCCATTAACCAGCTAATGCAAACCTTAAACAGCATATATATTCTCCATTTTCTGTTGGAAAACCCTAGCCACTCTCACTCAAACAGACAAAAATCTCATATCCTCTCAAGCTCTCATTTTGGCTCATTGGAAATTTTTTCTGAAAACTCCAAGGAACTCGAGCCTTGTTTTGTTTGTTCCATCATTTGCCAACCTCTTGGAACCACTTGCAAGCATCAAAGAACAACTGTAAAGCTGGAATATACCACTGCTACATCAAAGCTCTTCCATGGCTATTTTCGAGTTGAGCCATTTCAAAGGTTGCTGAGCCAAATTCCTCCTCCCATTCACCTTCTGGAAGCTTATTGAACATCTGTTTCAACCTTTCATGGCCTAATCACTTCTGTTTCACCACTGCCCTACAGATCAAGTAAGAATTCGACTCTCTTATTTCACTAAATCATGATATGCCTTAGCTAGGTCTTACTTTGCTGGTCATTTTAAGCTTTGAATCACTGAAAATGGTTGGTTATTCTGAAAGTTATGTTGACATGAAGATTGATGTTCATTGTTGTTTTTGCATGATTCATCCATGATAGCTCGATTTAATGTTATTGGTTGCTGGAATATTGTTGTGCATTGTGTGATGGTTCTATTGGTATGCTTACTTTACATTTCTAGGCAAGAAAATTTTTCACGATTTGGATGAAGATGAATGATGTTACTGTTGCCATAAACCCTAGTTGAAAACCCAGAAAAACGCGTGTGGTTTCTGTTTGCATGAGAAGCTACTATTCCATTGGCCATGACCAATCATCATGTGACATGCAGGATAAGTGGAACACAGCGTTCCATTTAGATGTCCAAATAATTACGAATATGCCTTTCCCGTGCCAATTATTCATTTAATCATTTTATTTTCTTAATTTTTATTTCATTTTGAACACAAACTTACAAAAATCATAAGTCATCCATTTTTGATCCAAAATTCATGGGACTTTTTGAAAAATGCTCTGCTTGATCTCTAGTTTTTTATGATATATTTTCCAGATTTTTGGCATGAGTGGATTTTTAATTGTGCTAGGGTTTTGTTCATGTGTCCATTTTTTGTACACTTTGCTAAAACAATTGTGAAATGATGATGCTTTATCCAATGACTTTGAAATTTTTTGTGCTTAAACTAGACACATTCATGGTGATTTTGGTGTAGAGTTTGTGAATTTATCATTGCTGGTTTGTGAGTTATGATTTTTTGAATTAGGGTGTGACAATTTGTGTCACACCATTGATGTCCAACTTCATGATTTTCATTACCATGCTTCATGAACTCAAATTGGCTTGAATTTTTGCATGAATGTGCTTATGGATGTCTAGTTTACATGTGAATTTGCTTGGAATTATTGATGGCATTTCCTAATTGTTTGGGATTTTCTCCCCTGTTTGATCATATGTTGACTTTTTGTGACACATCATCTCATATTGTTTGTGAAATTCTCATACTTAATTGGATGAACTTGAAATTTTACATGTGATTAATAGACATCTTAAGCTTTGTCATGGTTTTGATCCCATTCATTTCTCATATGTTGCCACTAATTTATGATTTATTGAAGTTGGTGTATGTTTGGTTGACTTCTTTGAGCATGCTTGAACTTGCTTTGACTTTCTGATTTTCATTGACCAACTTCCCTTGATCCAAATGAGCTGAAATTTGATATGCTTATCATGCTATGGATTATGTTTGATCATGAATTATTTGATGATTTATTGAGATGTTTGAGATTGGTTTTGAATTGAGTCTTGCTGTTGACTTCTATGAGCTTCCATATGCCATGCTTTGACCTAATTTGCTTATGAAATCATGATGATGATTGATATGAACATGAAACAAATTGAGTTTGTTTCTTGATTGTTTGAATATGATTTTGATTGGATTTCACTTGCTGTTTTGACTTTCTCATCCCTTTTTGACCCTAGGCTTGTCCTAGTGGTCTTGTTGCTCATGTTTGAGTTCATTTTTTCAGGTTAAGCAACAAATACCCAAAGAGATCATTACAAATTGATTGAGCTTGATTTGATTATCATGACTAACTTGTTTGTTTTGTAGGTTGCCTGGCTCATATGCTTTGAGTCTTGTGCATTGCACATTTACCTGATTATGTTGACTGTTGATTTCTATCTCCTTTTGCTTTGACTTTGAGTTGTGTACTGATTCTGTTTGACTGTTTCAGGTACCTTTAGTTGCTTAGTTCTTTAAGAACTTGCTTTGCTTTGCTTTAATAGCAATTTGCATTGAGGTATAATTCCTTATCTTCATGTAGTCTGGAAGACCTGGCCTGTTACTTAGCCAGGCAACTGTCTGAAGTCCTCCTTAAGAGGCAATGCTTGTGTGTGTTTACATTTGTCCCAAGCAGGAAAAGTCCTTTTAATAAGGCAATTGGTAGAATCCAAGAGATAAGCAACCTATCTCCTACTATTCTGTGAGTCTTCTCCTTGCTCCCATTACATGGTTGTAGCATTGAGATCTTAACCCAAGATCTATAGAGTCAATAATCTGTGGAGAGAGTTCCTACTTTCTGAACTCCCACACCTTCTGATATTCAAATGCTCTCCCTGATCAGGGATAAGAGCAATGAGGCACACCCCTCATATCCTTTCATCTGCTTCACCTTAGCCCCTCAATGGCAAGGTTAAGAGCACCATTAACCCTATTCCAGTTGGCTTCAATGCCTAACCCTTTTGTGTGAGCCTGATTGTTTGGTTATAGTGTATGCTGAATGACTTCATTGATTGATTACTTACTTCATATGCACATGTTTGCTTGTATGCTCTATGCATTTATCATCATTAATTGCTCATTAGTGCATGATCATTTCATTTGTCTCTGTGACATATCTTTGTTGTTTGCCCATTGAGGACAATTGTAAGACCATCAGTTGGCCATTGTTCCTATGATATGGAAGTGAGTATAAGACCATCTCATTGGCCACTCATTTTCTCTTTGCTTGATGCATTTGCATTTGTTGTATGTGAGGATGCAATTGTAAGTCCCTGCAAGTTGGCATTTGCTTTCCTATGATCATATGTTGGATATTGGTATAAGTCCAGACAGATTGGCATCCGGTATCCAAGTTTCATTTTGTTTTAGGAGATTAGTGTAAGTCCATTGAGTGGCCTCTGATATCCATTTCTGTTTTAGGAGATTGGTGTAAATCCATCTAGTGGTATCTGGTATCCGTTTTTTTTTTTTTTTGTGAGATTGGAGTAAGACCATTGAGTGGCATCCGGTATCATTTGTTTGCTTATATTATTATTGCTCATTGCCCATTCTAAAGGACACACTTGAATCATCTTCTATATGATTTCAAGAGGTGAACCTTCTAAGAAGTTTTACAATCCATCCTCATCCATGCATCCCCATTATGTCCTAAACCTTTTCACACATCACTTTCAAACTTGAGATAGATATTGTGCAAACATCTTCATGTTTTCAAATCAAAAACCTGGACCCCAAGTCCTTGACTTTTTTCAAATTCCATTTCATAATACTTCTTTTGAATCAATCTTAATCATACTTTGACCCTACTTTCACAATCACAATCAATTAACTTCACCCATTCAATTGTTTTGGCTTTGTCCATTGTTAATCTTTTCACACATTAGCCATAGGTTTCAATTATCATTGTGGTTGATGTAAACCTCACCCTATCCTTAGTGAGTCGACTATAAGACTTCCGTACTGAAAACAGGGTTAACCCCTCTAGTACGTCGAAGCTATCCTCGCATGGTGGATGTTGGTCTTGGTCGAGTTTTCTCCCATTGATAATGAAAAGCCTCAGTGCTATTGTTTAAAATTGAACTCACTAACTTTTGGAAATCTTTTAGCCGAACTACGGCGTTTTGATCCTTACCTTTGATGGAAGGTACGTAGGCAACGGGTTCATCCGTTCAAACACAAAAATAACTAACTTGTACATTCTTTTCTCATCATCCCAATCATGTTTGCACAATACTTATGTCAAAACAAATAACAATTTAGTACAACAAGTGTGAAAAGGGCTCCCTAGGAGTACCTAGGACGTAGTGGGTGCCTAACACCTTCCCATTGCGTAATTTACCCCTTACCCAGACTCTCTGATCTTTTTATTAGTTTTCTACGTGTAAAACTTCTTAGGCTTTTGTTCGCTTTTTAGCCAGTCCTTTGGATAAATAAAAGTGCGGTGGCGACTCGAATTCATTGTATGCTTAGCTTATGGTTTAATCGATAAATCATATAGCGACGAATACACCGCTACATCGCCGGAGAAGACGGTGGTGTACACCACCGTCTATTTGCCAGAAAAAATCTGAGTCGTGCGACGCTTCTCCAAATATAATCTCATCCTTCCATTTTTATGACTTTTTTAATGGCCTGGTGTTTCTCATTGACCAGAGTGTTTGGTGCGCGCGCATACCTGGACCTTTGGATGTGCCAGCTCAATTAATGAGCTTCGATCCAACACACCACATTATTTAGCATTTTCCAATTTCTGATGTAATTTTCTTTTATTTCTTTTATTTCATTTTAATTCAAAAAATCACATCTCTCTCATTTTAATTCCAAAAAATATGAGACCAATTGCATTATTTCTCTTTTAATTTCTAGTTTCTAAAAATGAATTTTAATATGTTTTGTTTTATCATTTGATATTTTTTATGAATTTTCTCTTTTCTGGTCATTTTTAATTCATTTTAAATAGTTTTCAATATTCAAAAAATACCAAAATATTTTCTTAACCTCTTTGAATGATGATGAATCTATGAAAAATATTCTTACCAATTTATTAATTGATTTGAGATTTATTTGAGATTTTAATTCAATTAGGTTATTCTTTATGCATTTTCAATTGATTAAAAATAGTTTCTGGTTTCTAAAAATGCTGAAATTTTTTGTCAAACTTTGTTTGACCTTGTTGAACTTAGGATGATCCATTTGTACTTTTCAAAGTTGATTTGAAATGGATTTGAAGTTTGACCTTTAATTGTTTATTTTAATTTAAGTATTATTTTAATTTTGAAAAATACCAAAAATATTTTATTTGTTTCTTGACTTCTAAGTTTCAATTTGCTTCTGTTTACTAGTGTTTGACCTTGATTCCATCTATCTTTGGTCAATGCAATTTGCTTATTTCATTTGAAGTCCATTAATGTACATTCTTATTCATCTTCTTCTTCATCCTTTTTATTTTTGATTAATGAGTTAAAGATTGGTGGTTAGCCTTGATGTATAGGAGGTTTAAGATTGGTGGTCCGTGAGACTTATGTCTCTCACTAATGATGATATCTCTTGGTACAACCATGTATATGATGGTGTGCAGATTATTGACTCTTGTGGGGAATTCTCCAATATGCCTCTTCTTGGTACATGTGGTGGGATTAACTACAACCCTATTTTGGCACGTCGTCAACTTGGGTTCCCCTTAAAGGATAAACCTAATAACATTCTGTTAGAAGGTGTGTTCTTTCAAGAGGGTAAAGATCCCCAAGGCTTGAAGGGCAGGATGGTCCGCGCTTGGCGCAAGATTCATAGGAAGGGAAGGAAAGAGCTTGGTCCGAAGAACTGTATTGCTTTGGAACCATGTACCTCTTGGGTTAGGAGGAGGGCTTCTGAGTACCTTATGCCTTATGAGTATCTGAGACCTACACCTCTGGTTATGGCTGGGCCTTCAATCCTCCCTGACCAAGGAGTAGAGGAGTTGAGAGACGAAGACCACTCACGTGCTTGGATCCGTGAACGAGAGGAGCTACTTCAGCAGCTTAGAGATAAGGATGCATTAATAGAGTTTCTTGAGCATCAGGTTATCGACGAGCCTGGTGATATGGTGACTTCTCTTCTTCCTCGGTCTACCAAGTTTTGGAATACGAAGTACGATCGACTTGCCAAAGAGAAGGAAGATATGGAGGAAGCCTATGAGCGAGAGGTGAAGAGGCTTTGTGCAGCTTACCTTCCAGTCTCGAGAGCTTTAGATGATTGTTTCTAGGGTTTCATAGGATGTTACTTTCCTTCTCTCTTGTATTATTTGGTTACCAAGACTGTACTTCTTTGGTGTAAAATATTTTCCAAATATTACTGATATGATATTTCCATATATGTCTAAATGATCAATATTTCCAATATTTGCAAATAGGACTCTAAAGTTCCTCTGATAAATAAAATAAATCATATGCACAAGCATTGCATGTATCATGTGCATAAGAAGGTTTTGCTCCAGGCTTCTTGTTCAGTGGTCTAACTCTGTGTTCTTCATTTATTTTGAAGACAAGCTGACTCACCGGTACTACACCAGAGCCAACTTGTAACACCTCAAAATTTGCCCTCCTTTCTTGGGACTAGCTTAGCATATTGCGTTTCATTTTGTAGGGCATTAGTCATTGCATCTTTGCATATCATGTGGAAACAATGAGCAAGTCATCCTCCTAGGTCTTTCTCAGAAGATGGAGAGGTTGAAAGATTCAAGCTTGAGGGTCTCATGAATTGATCACTAATCATCTGAGGTTTGTGCTTCAATTAGGGTTTCTTGGTTCCTCAAGGAGGTGGAGCATTATCTTGGTTGAAATGGTACATCATCATCATCATGGTTCATTATTCATGCTCAGATTCCTTGGGATTAGGGTTTTGACCTCTGGTCAACCCTAATCAGTTGCATTATGCCAATCAGGGTTTTTCAAAGGAGATGAGGTCTTTAATGAGATGAAGATCATCATATGATTTTGTTGAGCTTGTATAAGCTAGGGTTTCATGTTGGAGCCATTTCATCAAGTGGTTGAGGTTCAAAATCATCTGTGCATGGCCAAGTCATCTATCAATCACAAAAGTCAACTGCAAAGTCAACTGTTGGATTTGGAGGTGGGAAGTGGTTAGAAATACTTCATTCATGTTCAAACAAGTCTTATTTGACATTTTAAACATCAACATTGAAGAATAAAGTCAGGTCAAAACTTTCCAAAAATAGAAAGTGACCTGTAATTTGAATTTGCCAAAAATGGAAAGGTTTTCAACTCAAGATTACATCATCAAGAAAGCTTCAAATGAAATTTTGTTGAACATGAAAGTTGTAGATCTTTCTCTCCCATTTCCAAAAAGTCCAAGATCATCAATTTCTCATGTGTGGTTAAGGAGATATGATCAAAACTTGACAAAGTGTACATGGAACTTCAAATGGGCATAACTTCTCAACCAAGACTCCAAATTGGATGGCTCTTTTTGCATTGTTCTTATTTTGATCCCTAGTTTCCAAATCTTGCATTACATGACATGCATTATCATCACATGAATCATTTGCAAATTCTTGCATTTTTGGAGGGAAAAATTGGAGTTTAAATTTGGTGCATTGTTTAAGCATTCCACCACCACCATTGGCTCCAAAATGGATTTTTAAGTGAAAATGAATACAAATTCGTGTACTGTTCATTCATGATTTTCATAAATAAGGTGAAAAACCAAAATTGCACTTGCACCTCATATTTGCTAATTACCATTACCATTTGGCTAAACATGATTAAAGCTTGATTAGCATGATATATATATACCATAACCCTAACTGTTTTTAAGGACAATTATCACAATTTTCAGATCTAGAAAATTCATCAAACTTTTCCTCTCAAATTTTCTTTGAAATTCTTCAAACACAATCCACTTCTCTTGATAAATTCATCATCTGGAAGCATCATGGAGCAAGATTGAAGGAAGAATCAAGAGAATTCGTGCATGTTTGAAGCATATGCAAGCTTGGAAGCATTAATGGCAATGTCAAATTCTGCTGGATTCAAGAGCAATTAAGCTTCGATCTACCTTCCAATCATCCATACAAGCATTATAGAAGAGGATTGGAGAATTGCAAGGCTTGAATCAACATAATTCCAATTCTGCACTTCAAGAGGTCACAAATTCGATCTCTCTAATTCTTAAAATTGTTAGGATATGTTTGTAGATCTTGTTGTTGTGGTGATGCTGAGCTTTAAATCATGCAATTCCATGCTGTTTTGAGTTAGATATAGGTGATTTAAGTTGTGATGGTGAAACTTGATTGATTCGATTCATGCATGTCTTGATGGTTCTTGGTGAATTAGTTGTGGATTATTGTTGTATGATGAAGGATCTTCACGTTAGTGTGTTTAATTATGAAATCTGGAAATATTGTTCTTGATGTTCTTGAGCTGCCACTGTTCATGCGCGTGCTGTTGAAGAAGATGATACAGAGCTTTTGGGAACGGTTTTTGATCTTTTTTTTACCACACAAATGCGTTGCCTATTGTTTGCTAGGGCTTGCACGTGATTGGTGCATGCCAGCGCCCATGCGCGCGTTTTGATTGGCCAGAGCCAGCGTTTAATGGAACGCTGCGTTTAGCAGCCAGCGCGCCAATGCATTTTTGAATGCCTACCTAGTTCGATCCTCAGCCATGCCGGTTTTTCAAATGTCATGTTATTTTGCTTATTTCCCTCCATGATTTCATACCATGCTTCACTTATGTTTTTTTTAATTTTTCTTCATCTTAAAAATTCACAACAAATTAAATAATCATCCAAAAAATATGTGGTTTTTTGCATTGTGTCACATTTCCTGTCTAGTTTTTTTGGATGATTAATGCCAAAATTGTGAATGGCTGGATAATTATTTTGTCTAAGGAGATTGAATACATGTCCATTCTTGACATTGCCTTGCTATATCATTTGTGAAATGCTCATTTTTAATCCAATGCTTCTTAAATTTTACATGTTGAAACTAGACTCATGGCTTGAAATTTTGGTGTTGATTTGGTATTTTTACCATATGCCATTGCTGTTTTATGAATGTGCTAAGTTAGGTGTGACAATTTGTGTCACACCTTGTGATGTCCAACTTGATTGATGAGTTTACCATGCCAAATGAATTCCAATTGCCTTGATTTTTTGTATGATGCACATTATGGATGTTGTGATTGCTCATGATTTTTGTTGGAATTTTTGAGATCATTTCTGATTTAATTGAGGTTTTTCATTCTGGATGGTCATATTTGAGCTTCTAAATTATCTTGAATTTCATTTGATTGTAAATGCTTGTTCCTTATCCAATGAATGTGAAATTTTGCACACTATTTCTAGACATGTTGAATGATGTTTTGGCTTTAGTTTGAGATCTTTACCATGATCCCTCTCTGTTTTATGCTTATGCTAAGTTGGTGTGACAATTTGTGTCACACATGTGCTTGTTATGCTTGCCTTGACTTATGCAATGTGATTACCATGACTAATGTTGTCCAATCCTCCTAATTTATTGTGTGATGATCATGTTGTATGTCCTGTTTACTCATGAATTTTTCCAAGATTATTTGAATCATTTTTGAATTAATGTGCATTTGTTCATTCTGATGTCACAATGTGGTTACAACTTGCATACCTTGTCATGTTTGGTTCATGAAATGAATTTGGTAGATGATATTGATATGGGACCTCTTGGATTGTGTTCTTGATTGATTGAGGTTGATTCATGTCAGATTTCATGTTCTGTTTTGAGTTTTTTCTCCATCTTTGACCCTAGGCTTTGACCTAGTGGTTGGTTGCTTATCTTTGAGCTTTGGTTTCAGGTTGAACATTCAAGTTCCATAGTTGATGATGCTCTATCACTTGAGCATTTGATGTTTACTTTTGACTACTAACCTTGTGTGTTTTGTAGGGTTGTTAACTCATTGGAGTTTGACTTATTGGCTTATGCCTTTGCTCATTGGGTTTGACTGTTTGATATTAATGTTGTCTGTCTGTTTGTACAGTTGAACTGATTTGTTTGATGTTTCCACAGGTACATTAGTTGCTTTAAGTTCACTTTGAACTTTGCTTTGCTTGGTTGCTTAACCATTGAGGTATAACTCTCTTGACTTCATGTAGTCTGGAAGACCTGTCCTGTTATGTGGGCAGGCACCTGTCTGAAGCCCTCCTTAAGAGGCAATGCTTGTGAATGTTTATTTGTGTGCCAAGCAGGAAAAGTCCTCTTATGAGGCAATTGGAAGATAAAAGAGATGTGTAATCCATCTCCTGCTATTCAGTGTGTCATCCACTTTGCTCACACCTTGTGTTGATGCATTGTGGATAATAGCCCAAGATCTTTGTTGTGTCAGTCTTGTGGAGAAGAGTTCCTACTTTCTGAACTCCCACACCTTCTACTGTTTAAAAGCTCTCCCAGGCCAGGGATAAGAGCTATGAGGCACACCCCTCATCTCCATTTCATCTGCTTCACCCTAACTCTCAATGTTAGGGTTAAGAGCTAACATCACCCTGTTACAGTGGCTTGTTTGTCGAGGTTGACATGACCCCTTGACTAAAGCCTAACTTTGTGTGAGCCCATCTGTTTGTATATAGTGTGTGCTTGCTCTTGTGTTTGTGATTTCTTTGCTTGTGCTGTTTAGGATAGCTTGCTGCCTGTGCAAGTTAGATAGAAACCTCAACCTAGGACCATTGTGGATTGCATGGTAACTATTAGGCTCGAGTCAGTCTCCCTTTTAGTTTGTCATTTCCCAGTCTCTAGTTAGGATAGGAGTTTCTCCCCTGTTTAGGGGAACTACGTTGCCCTGATCCTCATACCAGATGAGGTACGTAGGCAGGAGATCGTACGAGATCTCTTCGGGCACCCTTTTCTTTTTGTGTGTGTGTTTGCTTGACAGTTATTAGGCTCGAGTTCCAGACTCCCTATTAACTTGTCTGTTGGTTAACCTTCTTGTGTGTGTTAGGAGATGGATGTAAGACCAGCGATTGGCATTCCGTATCCTATTGGTGTTTGTTTGTGTGGAGTCTCACGTAAGTCCAGCGATTGGCAGTTGGTTTCCAGTGTGTGCCTGTTGGTTCGGAGTCTGATGTAAGTCCAGCGATTGACATTCGGTTTCCATGTTTTCCTGTTTGTGTGGAGTCTGACGTAAGACCAGCGATTGGCAGTCGGTTTCTTGTGTGTGTGTTTTGTTTGGCGTGCGTTAGCCGAACTACGGTAGCTCTGATTCTCATTCCAGATGAGATACGTAGGCATAGGATGTGATATCCTAGCGAGCCCGTTCCCCTCTTCTTCGATCTGTGTTGTTTCTAGTGTGTGTGTGCATTCTTTTGAGCAGTGTTTAGCAACCTTTCTTCTATTCTTTTGAGCGTGGATCCCGTCGAGTACGACGGATGCGTAGGGGTGCTAATACCTTCCCTTCGCATAACCGACTCCCGATCCCATCTCTCTTTGGTCGCGAGACCATGTCTTTTCCAGGTTTACTTCGAGCGTTTCCTTTCCCTCTTTTGGGATAAATAGCGCACGGTGGCGACTCTGTTTGTTTTGTTTTTTCCCGCCGGTTGTTTTTCGCGGATGCGACAGCTGACGACTCTACTGGGGACTTGAGAAGTTGACCTCTTGCTGGTCCATCTTCCCTAAGGGAGTCTCTCCTAGCGCTCTCTAGGATAGTTTAGGTTGCTTGTGCTGTTCTATTTATTGCATTTATGATTATTGTACTGTGATTATTTGCATAAATGTTTGCATGCATCATACTATCATTGTGTTGTCTTCTGTACAGGTGGTTCCTCTGATTTGGGGGGGTGTTCTGAGTGGGGCTAAAACCCAGGCCTGAGTATACACCTAGGATTAGTGTGGTCTCACGTTTCCTCACATGTTGGATCAGCATGTTGTTGCGACGTGACATACCACAAGCTGGACGAGGTTCTTCTGAGTGAGCTCTTCCTTAGTGGGGTATTCCACTTTGGTTGGGTTATCTCTTTAGGGCTGTTGACTTCGGTAGCCGTGCTTTCCCGGATCTTTGGTTTAGACAATCTTAAGAGAGTTGCAACGGCACACCCGAAAGGGCAAACCCGTTGAGTATCTTTGCCCGATTGTCGAGACCATTATCCACCTTAGGATGACTTGATTAGAATTCACCTGTGAGGGGAGGGTTGATTCTTACGGATGCATGTTCTGATGGTGACTTTGATGGTGACTAATGGTTCAGTTATTGGTCAGAGTTCTATTTATAAGTCGGATTTATGGATTTATTTCTGAGACACCGGAGTTCTGTCCGTGGTATTTATCAGTGGGGATCCATTTATTTCAGGATTCCCTGGGATGGTTCAGAGGATCTGGTGGTTATCTGTTCAGAGGAATTTCTGGTAATAATGGTGATGCATTCTCCGGTTCCGTTTATTTCGGAATTCCTGAGTTGGATTTATGGTTGCTCAGTACCTCAGATGGTTGAGATCAATTCAGAAACCAGAATCCAGTATAAGGGTTGTTCAGATGACTTGGAGGATGGCACAGTGCATTGCATTCATGCATCAACATCATTCACATTTTGCATTTATTTGCATCTAACTCATGTTTATCCATATGTAGAGGACATTTTTTGATTGAGATCCTGGTTGAGAGACTTCTTTGTTCCAGACATGAGGCCCGGCTTGAAAGATGACGTCGTCTACAGTTTCTTCAATCCAGAGATTGATGTGTTGAGAGATATGATAGCATTGATTACACCTGACCATGTGGGGTTGTTCCGTGAGTATTATGGTGGTATTCTGAAGGTGGTTTTCAGGCTCACAGACAGTGATAGGAGCGCCATCCATACTCTTCTCCAATTTTATGACCCGGGCTTGAGATGCTTCGTTTTCCCGGATTACCTGTTGGGACCTTTGATGGAGGACTATGCCAGCATCCTGGGTATCCAGATCAGAGATCAGATTCCATTCTATGTCACTAAGGAGGAACCTGATGTTGTTGAGATCTCTCGTGCTCTTTATTTGAGCCCAGAGGTGACCAACGGGGGTTTGAAGGAGAAGGGGAAGTTGCCCGGTTTTCATCTGAGTTTCTTGGAGGCTAAAGCCAAGGAGCATGCTGTTGTGGGTAATTGGAGGACCGTTTGTGCTTTGATTATTGTGAGCATTTATGGGATCGTCATGTTCCCTAATCAGAAGAACTTTGTGGACATTAATGCCATCCGGGTGTTTATGCAGAGGAATCCTATTCCTACCTTGGTTGGGGATGTTTATTACTCGGTCCATAATCGGAACGAGAAGAGGCGAGGGGGATTGATCAGATGTTGTGCTCAACTGTTGCGCAAATGGTTTATGGGGTATCTGCCTTCCAGAGGTGCTTTTGTTTCTCTTGATCCTACGGTTAATTGGGCGACCAGGTTGATGGGTTTGCGGGCCAAGGACATAGCTTGGACTCACAATGGTATGGCCGGACGAGACTTCATCTACAGTTGTAGGAGTTTTCCCAATGTGCCTCTCATAGGAGTTCAGGGTTGCATTAATTACAACCCGACGCTTCTTAGGAGACAGATGGGGTTCCCTATGGAGGTTCCTCCTCTCGAGCGCGAGATTCAGGAGTCATTCTATTTCCTGGCTGAGGTTAATCTGCCACGGTTGAGGCAAGTGTCTGGGGCATGGCGAAATATTCAGAGAAAGGGCAAGGTTCCTTTTGGCAAGGTTAACAGCAGGTCTTTTCCTCCATTTGATGATTGGCTTAGGAAGAGGATTGAGCTCACCCATCTACCATTTCCTGGAGGTGATCCTTGGTGTCCGTTGATTGAGGGGCCATGTTCTTCTGTCAGCATGGAAGAGTTCCTTGAGATGAAGAAAGCCAGAGATCAACTGCAAGCAGAGAATACTGAGTTGGAGATGAGTGTTTCTAGGATTCAGATGGCTAATCAGGAAATCAAAGGGAGAATAGAAGACCAGGATAAGAGACATGCCATGGAGGTGAAGCGCTTTGAGATAGATACTGCCTATTACCGCAAGATCAACCAAGCGTTGGAGTCGTCTACAAAGGAGCATGACCTTACCAAGGAGGAACTAGCTAGGGCCTTGAGGGTTATTGAAGATGAGAAGAGGAGACAAATCCTTGTGAGGGACCAGAGAGATGCCAGAACTAAAGTCCTTGCCACAGAATGGGAAACTGAGAAAGCGAAGATTGTTGCTGAGAGAGATCACTATCTTGCTGAGAGGGATCATTACTTCAGACAGATGAAGATTCACCAGAAGGAGATAGGGAGATTGCAGCAGGAGAACACTGAGCTTAGGTTCGCGGTGAAGTTTACCAAGATGGTTGATGATGCGGAGCCTTCTGTGGGGCCTTCGTCAGCCTAGACCTTTATTATGTGTGTTGGATTACCGTCAGGCCTGTTGACGGAATTCACTTGTTTGTATTTTCTTACTGATTCTGGAGAATTGTATTTGATTGGTATCAGACTTGATGTATGACTCTTGCACATATGGCGCCCTTTTGATATGCAATGGTTGTTTTCATTCAGTGATCCATCTTCAAGCTTTATTTGCTTTCCTGTATGCACTCACACAGCACACACATGGTTAGGTGGTATCTTTGCTAAATCATATATCTCTGATCTGTATGATGAAATCAAATGGTGAATGTCAGAATATTGCTGTCGGATTATTATCTGTCTCGATGAAGCCAGGATCGCAAGACAGAGTGTTCCTCATGTGGAGAGACATTGCATTCATGCATAATCATAATAACTTGTCTTCTATTTTGCAGGTGTCCATTTCTAACGTGCTTGGTTGTTTCAGGAATCATTGCTCGTGCGCGTAGAGACATTCCCTTGCACACAACCTGTCCGCACCGATATTTTACCAGACGCAACACACCTAGGCTGATGGATCTACCTAATACAGATCTTCTCGAGCTGAAGGAGAAAATGAACGAACTGATTAATGTCATGCAAGGGTTTGCTGTGGGCCAGAAAGCACTTGCTGATAAAGTGGAGAAGCTCGAGCGGGCTTCAGCTGCTAACAGTGGTGTCAACTTGGAGGGTGTCTCTAACCATGGCCTTGGTGGTTCCAGGGATGGAGGAGATCTCGGGAAGAGGACAACTGTTGGTGTAGTGACTAATAATGCTGGGGGTTTTGGTGCTGCCACAAGTGGTAGACCAGGTCCGATGGGTAACAATATGAAGGACAACCTGTTTCCTCCTTTCTTTGGGGCTGAGGAGGATAGAGAGGAGGATAGAGAAGCAGATCAATTCTCCATGCTTAACGAACAGTTTGGTCAATATGGTGTTCAACCGCCAAATAAAGAGATTCAGGTGCTGGCGGAGAAGATAAGGGCTCTGGAAAGTCATGCTACTCCGGGGTTTGTTAATATGTCGAATATGGGGCTGGTTGAGGGGATTGTGATCCCACAAAAGTTCAAAGCGCCTGCGTTTGACAAGTACAATGGGAGTTCTTGCCCGAAAACTCACCTTCAGGCTTTTGTCCGTAAGATCTCTGCTTATACGATGGACCAAAAGCTGTGGATGTACTTCTTCCAGGACAGTCTGTCCGGAGGATCCCTGGAGTGGTACACCAAGCTGAAGTCTTCTGACATTAAGAGCTGGCAAGATCTTGGAGATGCGTTCTTTAAACAGTACAAGTTCAACGCTGATATGGCTCCTAGCCGTACCCAGCTGCAGGGTATGTCTCAGAAGCCTAATGAGGGGTTTAAAGAGTATGCGCAGAGATGGAGGGAGTTAGCTGCCATGGTCCAACCTCCATTGGTAGACCAAGAAATGTCAGATCTGTTTATGGGTACCCTGCAGGGGACATTTGCAGAAAGGATGGTTGGATGCCCGGTTACCAATTTTGCTGATATTGTGGTGGCCGGAGAAAGAATTGAAAGTTGGTTGAAGTTGGGAAAGATACAGGGTAATGCTTCGTCGTCTGGGTTGAAGAAGCCCTTTGGAAATGGCCAACGTAAAAAGGAGGGTGATACCAGTGCCGTATATACCCAAAGAGGACAGAGTAGGGATCGTTACTACCAGCACACTGCTGCGGTAACCATTCCTGCTGATAATCAGCCTGCACAGCAACAGCAGCAACCGCAACAACAACACCAGCCATTTCAACAGGGACCGCATAGGGCTGGGTATCAGGTGCGAGGACGAATGAATGATCGTCAATTTCATAGACCACCTGTGACCTATTCATTCTTGTTGAAGAAGCTGAAAGACTTGGGGTTGGTCCAGTTGAGGACGTTGGCTCCGTTGAGACCTGATCAGAGGCCTCCCAGTTTTGATGAGAACGCTAAATGTGAATTTCACTCAGGTGCCCCTGGACACAATGTAGAAAATTGTAAAGCTTTTAAGCATGTGGTCCAGGACTTGGTGGATTCTAAGGCAATCAATTTTGCATCGTCTCCAAATGTTAATGCTAATCCCATGCCCGCGCATGGTCAAATAGGGGTGAATGCAATTTCTAAAGAGGGCAGAATCGGGCTGTTGAGTGTGGATCAGTTGAAGACTCCACTGGCTGAGATCAAAAGACAGGTGTTGAAGAGTGGGGTCTCTCTGGGCTGTGATGACTATTGTGCTGCGTGCGCTGTTGCTATCAACGAGTGTGTACTGTTGAGGGAGGTTGTCCAGAGGCTGATGGATGAGGAAAGCCTCAGGTTTGAGAAGATTGATTCGGGGAAGGAGGATGTCTCCACCATAACCATTTACTTCGACCCGGTCGATTTGTCAACGCTGGCAGATGCGGCTCCAGTTACTATCACGGTACCTAGGCCAATTCCTTATGACAAAGATGATGCCGTGCCGTGGCATTATGGTGGAGAAGTCTACTGTAATGGGGAGAAGTTGGAGGATCAGACTGCAGGTGAAACCATCGTTTCAAAGGTGGATAATGCCGGACCTAGTGGTTTCACTCGCAGTGGAAGGTTGTCTGCCCCTGATGCTTTGAGGAGTGGAGATGGAGAGAGAGAAAAGAAAGAAAAGGCCGAGGCTTTAGCCAGGGCAAGAGGAAAACAAGTGGTGAATGAAGGTACTCCTGTGGTGACACCGACGCCTGGTGGGTCGGAGAAAGAACTTGATGACGAAGCCGAAGAATTTCTGAGAATCATCAAGAAGTCAGAGTACAAGCTTGTTGACCATTTGCAGCAGACTCCATCCAAGATCTCAATCTTGTCCTTATTGCTGAGCTCCGAGGGGCATAGAGAGGCTTTGCTGAAAATTCTGAAGAGAGCCTATGTTCCCCAGGAGATAACAATCAATCAGTTGGAGACGGTGGTGTCAAATGTCAATTCCAGTCATGGGCTGGGTTTCACCGATTTAGATCTAACTGTGGATGGGAGGAATCATAATCGGGCATTACACATTTCTATGGAATGTAAAGGAGCCGTGCTTTCGCACGTGTTGGTTGATACTGGCTCCTCTTTAAATGTGTTTCCAAAGAAAACCCTGGCGAAACTGAACTGTGAAGGTTTGATCTTGACGCCCACTGACCTGATAGTGAGAGCTTTTGACGGTTCGAAGCGGGCTGTGTTTGGAGAAGTAGAGTTCCCGGTGAAGATCGGGCCTGAGGTGTTTAAGTCGATATTTTATGTCATGGATATTCAGCCGGCATACAGTTTCCTGTTGGATCGCCCATGGATTCATGCTGCTGGGGCAGTGACCTCGACTTTGCACCAAAAGTTGAAGTATATCTGGGACGGGCAGGTTGTCACCATTTGCAGAGAGGAGGATATTTTCGTCAGCCACCTATCGTCGTTCAAATACGTGGAAATGGACGGTGAGATATGGGAAACGCCAAGTCAAGCATTCGAAATCGTAAGGTGGAGAATGCTCTTTTTGCCAAAGAAGAGGAGAAACTGTCCATTTCTTCGTATAAGCAGGCCGCTGAGGTGGTGAAGAATGGAGAAGCTCTTGGTTGGGGGAAGATGATGGACATCGCCGCCAAGAAGGATAGATTTGGAGTGGGTTATCAGTCGGGCCGAGGCTCGTCTGGACAAGGCAGAGGACGTCGTCCGTCGTTCACATTCACCAGTGCTGGAATGCTGGATCCATATCACATCTGTATGGTGGGTGAAGAAGTCGACAGTGATTGTGAAATGGATCAATGTATAAAGCCGTGCGTACTAGGGATGGAAGTCCAGAACTGGAAGGCCGAAAAGATCATCACTGTCACTCTACTTGAAGAGTAATATTTTTTGTTTTCAATTTTATCTGCATGAAAGCCATACGTTTTGCCCGAAACGTAATGGTTCATTGTAAGGGCCACCTCATGTTTCACTTTGCAATTTTTGCATCATGAATAAAAGGATGTTTTTCATTAAAAGCGGTGTTCCCTGTTTTTCATTTATTTTTGCAGTTTAAAAACAAAAATAAAAATGGCATTGTTCTTCATTGATTCACCATCCACAAGTGTAATTGGACCTTTTGGAAGCAAGAATTCACCATTTTCGAGCTGCTCTTGGAACTGTTGAAGGTTGCATCATTAATGGCAAGTGAAGATTCCAGCAAAATCGTGCAAGATTAACATCAAATCCTTCTTCCATTCACTTATCCAAGAGCTGAAGAACATCTGTTTGGACCTTGCAAGGCCTGAAAGTCACGATTCCACTTCTGCATTCCAATTAAGGTCAAAAATCAATCCTCATAATTCTTGAAATTAGGACATGCATTTTGTAGATCTTTGAATGTAGAGTAATCTGAGCTTTGTGGCATTGAATTTCATCAAGAAATGAATGAGTTAGGTCGAATTTAAGTTTGATACATGAACTTTCTTTTGCTCGATCCAGACATGTTAGTGAGAATTAGGATAAGGTGATTATAGCATGTTAATGTACGTTCGAAGACGAGTGTAATGTTATGCTGTTTGCTGATTTCTGGAACAAATGTTCATAACCTGGAGATTTGGTGATGAACACGATGAAGGTCTAGGGTTTTTGAGTCCAGAAACACATTTGATCTCTTGAGCGCGTGTTTGCATGATTGTTGGTGTTTATGGCCATGCATTGGTACACCTGGCAATGACTTGGCTGATTCATTGGTTAATAGCGCTCTCCGTGTCCACGTAGGTTTAATGAAACGCATAGTTTCATTGCAGCGCGCGTTGGTTTGAATTCCAACATGGGTCGAGTCTTGGCTGTAGCATGTTCAAATATTGCTTTGGCATTTTTAAGTTCATTATTCATTCATGTTCATGTATGCTTGTTTATGTGATTTTTATTTTTCTCTCCACTTCCAAAATTCATATCTCCATGATTAATGATCCAATTGAGATGAGGTTTTTTGCATGATGTTCCCCAAGATGTCTACTATTTTTTGATGATTTTTCCAGAAATTGTGCACGCATGGATTTTAATTTTGCTTAGGGAATGTGTATACATGTGTTTTCTTGACATGCCTTGCCATTTTGATTGTGAAATGATGAGATTTGTTCCAACACTCTTGAAATTTTGTATGCTTAAAATAGACATCCTAATGGTCATTTTGGTATAGAGTTTGCATTTTTCCTATTCCTGGTTGATGCGATATGATCTGTTGAATGTAGGTGTGACAATGTGTGTCACACCATTGCTTGCTTGACTTGAGGAATTTATTTGCCATGCCAATTCAATGCCAATTAATCTTATTTTTTGCATGATGATACTTCTAGATGTTAGGATTGCTTGTGAAGTTTTGTGGAATTTTTGAGTGCATTTCCAATTTGATTGAGATTTTCTTTACTGATTGGTCATGTTGGGACTTTTTGGGAGTCATGAACTTAGATGATTTGTGAAATGCTTTATGTTTATCCTATGAGCTTGAAATTTTGCACATTGATTATAGACACTTTGAAGTTAATTGTGGCTTTGGTTTGATACATTTATCATGTGTGGATTCTGTTTTATGCTTGTGTGAAGTTGATGCATCTAATTGTGCCTTGTTTGAGCTTGTTTTGCCTTGCCTTGCCTTAGTGAATTTAATTGCCATACTTCCACTTATCCAAATGACTTGATTTTTGGGATGATGATCATGTGATGGATGCTGTTTAGACATGATTTTTATGGAGATTTATTGAATCATGTTTGAGTTGATGTGGATTGGTTCATTTTGTTTGGTTCTATGAGCTTTGAACTTGCATGCTTTGCACTAAATGCCTTGTGAAATGAAATTGGTTGATGATATGGATATGAGACCACTTGGATATTGTTCTTATTTGATTAAGCTTGATTCATGCCAATTTTCATGTTCTGTTTTGAATTATTTCTCTCATTTTGACCCTAGGCCTTGTCCTAGAGGTTTGCCTTTCACATTTGAGCTTTGTTTCAGGTTAAAAAGCACAATTGCCATACTTGATGATATTCACTCATTTGAAGTTGATCCATTGCTTGTTGATGACTAATCTTGAGTTTGTGTTGTAGGCTTTGAAGCTTAAGCTTAGGCTTTGTGGCTTGCACCTTTGTGCATTGATGCTTGTTTGTCTGCTTGTGTACAGTTGACTGTCTGTTGTCTGTTTGACTTTTGTTTGAGTTGTGTACTGATTATGTTGGATTGTTTTCAGGTACCTTAGTTGCTATAGTTCCTTTGTGAACTTTCTTTTGCTTTGCTTGATAGCTTGAGCATTAAGGTATAATGTCTCTAACTTCATGTAGTCTGGAAGACCTGGCCTGTTATTTGGCCAGGCACCTGTCTGAAGTCCTCCTTAAGAGGCAATGCTTGTGATTGTTTATATTTGTCCCTAAGCAGGAAAAGACCTTTGATAAGGCAATTGGCAGAACACAAGAGATGTGCAATCCATCTCCTGCTATTCAGTTGAGTCATCCCTTTGCTCACACAACTGGTGTTGATGCATTTTGGATATTAACCCAAGATCTATGTTGAGTCAGTCATAAGTGTAGAAGGGTTCCAACTTTCTGAACCCACACTTTCATCTGTCTAAAAGCTCTCCTAGGCCGGGGATAAGAGCTGTGAGGCACACACCTCACTTCCCATTTCATCTGCTTCACCCTAACTCTCAATGTTAGGGTTAAGAGCTAACATCACCCGATTCCAGATGGCTTGTGTTTCACAGCCTGACCCTTGTGTGAGCCCACTTTGTTTGTATTTAGTGTGTGCTATTTGTGATTGATTGTTTTGCCAGTGTTGTTTAGGATAGCTTGCTCCCTGTGCAAGTTAGATAGCAACCTTAACTTAGGGAGGATTTGCATGATAACATCTAGGCTCGAGTCGTAGTCTCCCTAGTTGTGTCTCCCTTTGTATCTGGTTAGGCTAGTCCTTTGTCCCTGCGTAGGGGAACTACGTCGCCCTGATCCTCATACCAGATGAGGTACGTAGGCAGGAGGTGAGCTGATCTCTCCGGGCGCCCTTTTTGTTTTGTCTTTGTGTGTGTTAGGAGATGGATGTAAGTCCAGCGATTGGCATTCCGTATCCTCTTGTTGTATGCTTGGAGTCCGATGTAAGTCCGGCGATTGGCATTTGGTTTCCAGTGTGTGTTTGTTGGTTCGGAGTCTGATGTAAGTCCAGCGATTGGCATTCGGTTTCCAGGTTTGCCTTGTTTGTGTGGAGTCTGACATAAGTCCAGCGATTGGCAGTCGATTTCCTGTGTGGTTTTGTTTGACGTTCGTTAGCCGAGCTACGAGTGCTCTGATTCTTCTTTAGTCCGAGAAGATACGTATGCATAGGATGCGACATCCTAGCGAGCACGTTTCCCCCTAGTCCGAACTACGTCGACTCTGATGTCTATGCCTGATAGACTACGTAGGCCCAGGATGCGATATCCTGCCGAGTTAGTTTCGTTTGTTTTCTTGTGTCTCTTTCAGCCAGTGTTTGATGCTTGTTTGAGCAGCGTTTAGCAACCTTTTTCCTTCCTTTTGTGCGTGGATCCCGTCGAGTACGACGGATGCGTAGGGGTGCTAATACCTTCCCTTCGCATAACCGACTCCCGATCCCATTCTCTTTGGTCGCGAGACCATGTCTTTTCCAGGTTTACTTCGAGCGTTTCCTTTCCCTCTTTTGGGATAAATAACGCACGGTGGCGGCTCTGTTGTTTTCGTTTCCCGCCGGTTTTTCGCGTAATGCGACAGCTGGCGACTCTGCTGGGGACGTAGAGAAGTTGACCTCTTGCTGGTCCATCTTCCCTAAGCGAGTCTCTCCTAGCGCTCTCTAGGTTAGGGTTTTGGTTGCTGTTTGCTGTTATTTATTGCATTCATTTATTTATTGTTTGCATTTATGTTTGCATTAATGTTTGCATTCATTCATATTCATCTGTGCTGGCTGTGCTGTGTTTCTCTGTTTGGGGTGGGAGTTACTCGAGGTAAAAGGCCCAATACCCAGGCTATGAGTGAAATCTAGGAAACCTAGGAATAAAGTGATTCATGGGAAGCGGGTGGTATGCGCCACTTAGCGGAACATTGACATCACGAGCAGTTCAGACCCTGGTGGGATATTATCGTTACATACTTCGGGTGTGTATATGATGATATTCTGCGAAAGGTTATTTATGTAGCGTTTCTCTCGACCTTACCCTGGCCTAGATGACACCCGTGAGTGGGGAGGGAATGATCATTATCACAGGTACAGAAGGTGACTTGTCGGTGACTTGTTGGTGACTCTTGGTACTGATGGTGACTGTGAATTATGGACATTTATTTCTGGGATGCCGGAGTTCTGTCCGTGGTTTATCAGCGGGTTCCGTTTATTTCGGATCCCCGGGTTGAATTTGAGAGTACTTGTTCAGAGGATCTGGTTGTCATCCGTTCAGTGGATGTTCCTGTGATGATAGTGATATATCCCTCGGTTCCGTTTATTTCGGAACTCCCCAAGTTGGATTTATGGGGACTTAGTCCCTCAGATGACTGATGATTGGTTCAGAGACTTAATGGATCTTCGGATGACTTGGTGGCACAGTGACCTGCATTCATGCATTTGCATCAGTCCCATTCCGCATTCATCTGCATTCAACCCATGTCTATCCGTACTCAGGGTCCATTTTTTTGATTAAGATTCTGGTTGAAAGACATCCAGAGGTCAAAATGTTATTGATATAAAATTGTCCGTCTCAATGAAACCAGAATCAAAGGACAGGATATTTCTAGTACGGATAGACATTGCATGCGTGAGTCATACTAACCTGTTTGCTGTTTTGTAGGTTTCGGTATCCAACCAGTGCGCATAGCTCTTCCGTTCAGACATCCAGTCAGACTCGACAAATCCAAACTGATGGATCCGCCCAATGCCGACATCCTCGAACTGAAAGAGATGATGAGGGAGTTGTTCAGTGTTGTGCAAGGGCTTGCCTGGGGGCAGAAAGCCATGGATGAGAGATTGGAAAAGATTGGGAAATGGCTGATAGTGGAGAAAGTCCAGGGAAAGGCTCTGTCATCCGAAGTAACAAACCCCTCTGGCACTATAGTAAAGGAACCCTCTGGCAGTGGTCAGCTCAAGCAAGAGGTTGAGCCAAGTGGTGCGCAGGTCAAGAAAGAACGCGGTAAGGATCGTTATCACCCTTATGCTACCACTGTAACCACTCCTGTTGGTAATCTACCTGTACCACCGCAACAACCGCCACCTCAACAGAAAGCACCGAGAGCTAAGAGCCAGGTGAAGAAGGGGAAGATGGATCGTCAGTTTGATAAGCCACCTGTGACTTATACTCTTCTGTTCAAGAGGTTGAGGGATCTTGGGTTAGTTCGGCCGAGGATATTGGTTCCTATAGAACAGCAGCGGAGGCCTCCAAACTATGATGAGAATGCCAGGTGTGAGTTCCATTCTGAGACGCCCGGACACCACATTGAGGGTTGTAGAGCTTTTAAGCATGTCGTCCAAGATATGGTGGACTCCAAGACCATCAGTTTGGCACAGATAATGGATGGGGATGTCAACCCCGTACCCAGGCAGGGTCCTATAAAAGTGAAGATGGTGAAAAAGGACAAAAGAGGAATGAAGGTGACTGAGGAGGATCAGTTAAAAGTTCCAATGTCTGTGGTCCCAAAACTTCTGGTGAAGGATGGAGTTTTCCCTAATGTTGATAATTGTTGTGCGGCCGTCGCCACAAAGGGGTGTGTAGTGATGGGGGATACGACCCAGAGGATGAAGGAAGTGGAAATGGACGGTGAAAAATTTGGAATACCCTGTGTTGAAACCGTCAAGGTGGAGAACGCCGTTGTTGTTGAGAAAGAGAAGAAGCTGTCCATTTCTTCTTATAAACAAGCTCTAGAGGTGGTGAAGAACCAAGAGGCCCAAGGCTGGGGAAGGATCATCGACATCGTGGTAAAAGCAGACATGTTTGGGGTCGGTTATCAGCCAGATCAAGAGTCGTCTAGACCAAACAAAGGATATCGTCCACCGTACACCTTTGTCAGCGCAGGAATGCTGGATTCTGATCATGCTGGTTCAGTGAGTGAAGAGATCGACCGTGACCGCGAGCTCGAGTTGTGGATAAAGTCGTGCGTGCCAGGCAACTGGAAGGCCTCCAAAAGCATCACTGTCGCTCATCCGGAAGAGTAATATTTCTGTGTTTTAGTGTTGTTTGCATGAAAGCCATACGTTTAGCCCGGAACGTACTGGTCCATTGTAAGGGCCACCTCATGTGTTTCATTTTGCAACATTTTGCATCAGTAATAAATGGATGTTTTTGTGATTAAAGGCAGTGTTCCCTGTTTTTCACTTTTTGCAGTTTTAAAAATAAAAATGGCAATGTTTTTCGTTCTCTTTTCTTTTGAATTTGTCTCGTTCCAACCTCAAAAGTGATCATTCTCCTGATCTCATTGATAACAATTCGGTTACACCTCTGTATGACTTCGACAATCCGATCTATCATGCCAAAGAAGAAGGCGAAGAAGATTCTGATCTGCTGGAATTAGTCAGATTGTTGAAACAAGAGGAAAAGGTGATTCAATCGCACAAGGAGCGATTCGAAATTGTTATTCCAAGCACCGCCGAGGTCAGAAAAACAGTGAAAGTTAGGGCCGCTTCAGAGGCAAGTCGAGAACGGAATGGTAGCCCTGTTGAAAGAACATGTTGATATCTTCGCCTGGTTGCATCAAGATACACCAGGGGGAATACCCATGTTGTGGGGCGCAAGCTACCATTAAGAGAGGACTGTCCCCTAGAGAAGCGGAAGATGGCGCTGAAAAGGGATGATAAGATGAGAATGTGTGTGGACTGCTGAGACGTGAATAGAGCTAGTTCGAAAGATGAATTCCCGGTACTTCGCATTGATGTATGGGTTGATAGTGCAACTCAATTCTCGGTGTTTACCTTCATGGATGGCTTTTTGGCCAAAATCAAATGGAATTGTCGCCAGATGATATGGAGTAAACATTGTTCATCACACCAGAGAGTACTTTCTTGCTATAAGGTGAAGAAGAATGTCGGTGCCACGTATCCAAGGTCAAGGGTGACTTTGTTTCATGATATGATTCATCGTGAAAGCGAATGCCATGTTGATGACATGATGACAAAGTCCCAAGCAGAAGTGGGGCATCTGGGAAATCCGGGGCAAGTTGTTTGACCAGGTTGAGACAACTCAGACTGAGGACGAGTCCGAATAAGTGCACTTGTGGGGTGCTGTCCGGTAAAGCTGTCGAGGCTTATTGTGAGCGGATAAGAGGAATCGAGGTTGATCCTGCAAAAAAAAAAAAAAGAAAAAAAAAAAAAAAAAAAAAAGAAAAGAGCAATGCAAGAAGCGTCTGAACCGAAATAAAAAAAAAGAAAGAGATCAAACGGTCAGGTAGAATAATGATTGCCAAGGGGCATTGAAAAGATGAAAGGGTAAGTTGCAGGAACCTCTGATTCTGATGCCTTCCGTGGAAGAAACAACTGTGAATCTGGTACTTGAAAGCCCTCAAGGGGTCTATGAGGTGTGTGTTGGGTCAGCATGACGAGTCTTGTCGAAAAGAGCATGCAATTTACCTAAGCAAAAAGTTTATCGACTGTGAAACAATACACTTACTGCTCGAAAAAACTTGATGTACTTTGGCATAGGCTGCTCGCCGACTGAGACAGTATGCTGGTTCATACCACTTTGTGGATGTCCAAGATGGATCTGATCGAGTATGTGTTTGAGAAGCTAACATTGATCGGACGGGTTGCGAGAGGGCAAATGATGTCGACTAAATACGATATTCAGTATACCTCTCAAAAAGCAATAAAAGGGGAGTGTACTGTTTGATTACTTCGCCCGCAACCCATTGAGGATTATCAGCCAAGGAAGTCTGAGTTCCCTGATGAAGATATCTCGAGGTGCTCAAGTCGAAAGATTGAGAGTAACCGATCCCGGAGGAGGGGCCTGACCCTGAATCCGAACGGATTCTGATGTCTGAGGGGGAGAGTAATATGGATGAGTTAGTGATGCTTTGGTTACGCCAAAGGGATCCCACGTTCCCTTCGTTGCCCGGTTAGCATTTGAATGCGCCAACAACGGCGGCTGAGTACGAAGCTTGTAGCCCGGGTACCGAATCTCGATGCGTGCATCTACTGGGGCAAACACCTTTCTCACTCAGGTATGGGATAAAAGTTGTACTACCATTTGAGACCCAGGTTTCATTGTGGAGAGTTCTGATGGATGATGAATTAGAGAAGGCTGAGTGGATAAGGACTCGGTATGACGCGTTGAGCCCGACTAAGGAAAAGAAGTTGGCAGTTATTTGTCATGGGGCAGTTGTACCCAGTGAATGAAGCGTGTTGTTGATCGAAAGCGCGACCTCGTGCGTACCACGTGGGAGAGCTGGTATTGAAAAGGATCCTTCCTCCTCAACGATCGTGGGGCAAATGGATAAACGGTTATGAATGTCCGTTCGTGGTCAAGAAGGTTTTCTCTGACAGAGCCTTGTTGTTGACGACCACGGATGATGAAGATTCTCCATCCCCTAGGAATGCGGACGCAGTTAAAAGATACTTCGTGAAAGAGACCCGCTGGACAAAAAGAATAAAAGAGTCCAGGCAACAAAGGGCATCCCGGCGAACCGAAAAAAAAAAGAGTAAAGGTTCGGGCAAAAATTAGGGATAGAAAAAAACTGTACACCCGGCAAGTCGAAAACCCCACAAGGGCGACTTGGGCAGAAAAGGGTATCCCGGTGGACTGAAAACCCGAAAGGGCGGTCCAGGCAAAAGAGGGAATGAAACGAACAACTGCGTCCAGCATGATCGTTTGTGTTTTGGATATGATTCGGATGATCCCAGACAGAGATCGATTGGAAGCGTCTTCTTCAGAAGACAGACGGAGAAGTCTTGAAGACATACGGGATGTAACCAAGTTGGAACCCGATGAGATCACGGTTTCACATTGCCACTAGGATAGAGTTTTTCCTTTTGTGCGCAATCACCTCTTTTCAGGGTTTGCCTCCTGTGGGTTGCTCGGTTTTGAGCCGCCTTATTGTTTCAGTCAATAAAGTGTGTGTTCAGTCAAATAAATTTTGTTTTTGTTTTCATTACCGCTTTGATTACGAAAACATCCGTTTAGGTTTGACAAATAATACTTGCATTTTGAAACATAGAGGTCCCTTCCGATGCATGCTTATAAGATTGCAATCTGGAAACCTTATTCGGAAGTTTGAGTGACCTAGGTGTTGAAATGTTGGCACGCCAGGGGCACGCTTTTATCCAACGACCTCTCGTGCAGGTACTGTGAGATATCTTCATCCACTGGCGGGTTGTGATGTGAAGCATCTTTAGACCAAAGAGATCCCTGCAGAGTCCGCAGGGGCAAGGGATGGACGAACAGTGAAAAGACGTCGAAAAATCACGACGACGATCCTGGAAGGTTAATCAAGAAGACTCTTCAAAGTTTGATGACTGGGAAGTTTGTATGAATCCCAGGAGCTCGATCTCCATGGAGTATGGAGAAGTTGGGAATACAAAGTGATGAATCAGAAAAGTCCAGACGAGTCTGGGAGTTCTCGAAAGTGGAAAGCCGACACCATGGTTGGATGATGAATGCCGATGTTCGACGAATCGACAGGTGTTCCGTGTCGAATAAGCCGTATTTCCCCAGTGAGTTTGAAAGTATTATTTCCCTAGCCGATTCAAGATCGGTGTCTCCTCAGTGAGCTTGAAAGTTGCCACGTCCCCCAGTGGGAGTGTTAGTGGGTAGTTTGTTCCTCCGGGTTGAGGACGTTTCCCCAACAGACCTTTCCCCAAGCACGTATGAAAGCTATCAGAGCTATGTTCCCCTGTAGAGACGTCTGTGGATAGTGCCTTCTATTCCCCAGCAGGCCTATATTTGCCGTTTTCCCCAGTTGAGTTCCCAGCTGAGTTTGAAGGCAGGTTATCCCCACTGAGTTGGAAGGATGTTGTATCCCCCCAGCAAAGGTGTCAGTGGGGTGTATTCCCCAGCAGTCTGGTTTGAAGTACTGCTATCCCCAGCGTGGTCTGATGTTATTCCCAACAGAGTTATACTTTCCCCACCAGAGTTATGCTCTTCCTCAGCAGAGTGGTGGATGTTTGTTCCCGTCGGAATTGTGAAGTTTTTCCCTAGCAGATCTCCCGAGCAAAGATGTGTGTTGATAATTTCCCTCAGCAAGTTCCCCAAGGGGATCCGGTTTGGTGAAGATTATCTTCGGCAGAGTTTATCCTACTTGTGGATTGGGTGGGTCGTCCCCAGTGAAGTCGCCTTATCTTTTCCCCAACGGTCGGGTTTGAAGTACTGTTATTCTCAGCGCAGTCGCCTTGTTTATTCCCCCCAGCGGAGTAGCATTTAGTTCCCAAAGCAGAGTTTATCCTACTTGTTGGCATTTCTCCCCAGCGAGTTGTATTGATTGTTTCCCAAAGTGGAGTCCCCGAGTGGATTGGGTCCTATGAAGGATGTCCCCAGCGGAGTCTATCCTTTCCCCAGCAATGGTATCATTTCTCCAGCATGAGTGAGAAGTTGGCGCTCTCCCCGCAGAGTATTCCTCAAACAGAGTCTCCCCATAGAGTTGGAGTATCTGATCAGTTTTGGCTCCCTAGCAGGAGTTCATCGTTTTGCATTTTTGCATGTAGTAATCATTGCATCTTCAAAAATGCGTAGCATTTCCATTCAATATGGAGCATTACGCCATAGAAAAATTCAAACATATGCATTCATGTGTTAACCATCAGACCATATCCCCGGCAAAGGCGGATCGTTGTTCAACATCTGTCAGCATGTTTGCTACAGTTGCTCCTGACAGCATTCAGGATTGATACCCCCCAGAGAGGTTTATTTCCTCATCCATTGGTGAAAGGAAAGCCTGAGTCTCCCCAGTGAGATCCCCAGCAAGTGTTTAGCCTTGCCCTGACATATGTAGATGTCATCTTGTGATACCAGTCAGTGTCATGTCAGCACCCGCGTGTGTTCTTTCATTGGTGTCGGTCAACACCATCTTTCGGTGTAAACATCGAGTCTTTCCCAGTCATTCGTTGATGTCTGGTCTTCTTTTGATGTCGGTCAACATCATCTTTCGATGTTCGTAATACCCTTATTCTTCCCCAGAAGAGTTACCTCTCCGTTGGTCTCGATAAACGTTGAGTTTTTCCTATGCGTCCGTTGACGTATAGTTGCTTGTTCCCCACAGATCATTTGGTAATGCCTGATGCCTCCCCAAAGATTCACCTCCCCGTTGGTCTCGATAAACGATGAGTTTTTCCCAATCGTCCGTTGATGATTGGTTGTGTTCACTTTTCCCCAAAGATTCACCTCCCCGTTGGTCTCGATAAACGATGAGTTTTTCCCAATCGTCCGTTGATGATTGTTTGTGTTCACTTTTCCCCAAAGAGTCACCTCTCCGTTGGTTTCGATAAACATTAAGTTTTTCCCAGTCATTCGTTAATGTCTGGTTGATTCCCAGCCAGAATCCCCAGTAGAGTCGTCGGTGGACGTCCTATTCGGTTTCCAGTCTGTTCTCCTTCTCCGTTGGTGTCGATAAACGTCGAGCTTCTCCCGTTCGTCCGTTGACGTCTGGTCGAGTCTTCCCATTCATCTGTTGATGTCTGGTTACCTCTCCGTTGGTTTCGATAAACGTCGAGTTTTTCCTAGTTGCCCGTTGGCATCTAGTGGTAATTTCCTTCTCCTTCTCCGTTGGTGTCGATAAACGTCGAGCTTCTCCTTCTTCGTTGGTGTCGATAAACGTCGAGCTTCTCCCGTTCGTCCGTTGACGTCTGGTCGAGTCTTCCCATTCATCCTTTGATGTCTGGTCACCTCTCCGTTGGTTTCGTTAAACGTCGAGTTTTTCCTAGTCGTCCCCAGTAGAGTTACCTCTCCGTTGGTTTTGGTAAACGTTGAGTTTTTCCCATGTCGTCCGTTGACGTATGGTTGTATCTCTTTCCCAGTCATTCATTAATGTCTGGTTACCTCTCCGTTGGTTTCGATAAACGTTGAGTTTTTCCTAGTCATCCGTTGACGTATGGTTGTATCTCTTTCCCAGTCATTCATTAATGTCTGGTTACCTCTCCGTTGGTTTCGATAAATGTTGAGTTTTTCCTAGTCGTCCGTTGGCGTCTAGTTGTGATTTCTATTCCCATTCATCGTCTTTCGATGTCTGGATGTGGCCGTACCCTTGGAAAAATCAAAATCCCCAGTAATAACATCAGATCCCAGTTGAAGTTACTGTCGGATCCCCTCAGAGTGCAAATTTCTACGGTTCTTCGGTATTCAATCCCTGTTTACCCTGAAAGTTTGACAGCCGTTGCTCTCATCCATTCGGGTTCCCAGTTGATTGAATAGGGGGAGCTGTAGCACCTCAAATTTGCACCTCCCATTTTGTACATTCATTTTCATGTTTAGGTCATTAACATTACATTGTCCACTACATAGCATTGCATTGTCCATTGCCCAAGTGCAAAGTCATCAGTCAAGACTGGTCAGGAGATCCAGTTGTGCAAGCAAGCAAGTGCATTTCCTATTGAAGCAAAGCCCTAGGGTTGGTTCATCAAGTTCATATGACCTAGGGATCATTTTGAAGAGGTTTGGCCAAAGGTTGGATGTTCAGAGCTCATCAGTCATTGCACAATGCATCTGAAACCCTAGAAAGTCAACTAAAGTCAACTGTGCATGAAATCATGGATTTGAAGGTGGGAGATGGTTAGAGAGGCCTCATTCATGTCCATACAAGTCTCATTTGGCATTGCAAGCATAAACAATGAAGAATTTGAGGTCAGATGAAAAGTTTCCAAAAATAGTAAGTGACCTGTAATTTCAAATTGCCAAAAATGGAAAGGTCTTCTCCTCAAGATTACATGTCTAAGCAAGCTTCAAATGAAATTTTGTCCAACATGAAAGTTGAAGATCTTGCTCTCACCTTTCCAAAAAGTCCAAGAACATGAATTTCTCATGTATGGTTGGGAAATTATGGATCAATCTTTGCCAAGTCAATTTGAAGTTCAAAAGTGCATAACTTTCACACCATAAGGCCAATTGATGTGGTTCTTTTTGTAACATTTCTATTTTAACATGAGCTATCCAAAACATACATCAAAAATCATGCATCTCCATTACAAAATTTTTGCATTTTTCATTTGAATTTGGAGGGAAAATTGCAATTTGAAAAATAAGCATTGTCCATGCATTCCAACATTGGCATTTGGCTAAAAATGATATTTCAAGGTGAATTAACACATGAACTCGTGTACTGTAGCAATCATTCCATGCACATAAGGTGAATTGACCAAATTTGCATAACACTTGCATTTCACTTAATTCCAATTGCATTGCTTAATCTTAATTAGCAAACATGATTAACAGACCATATATATTGCAAATCATAACAGAAATTGGGGTTAACACATCAAAATCTCAGATCTAGATCCATTTTGCATTTTTTCACAAACTTTTTCTCTCAACTTTTCATCCAAATTCTGCACAAACCTTGCATTGTTCTTCATTGATTCACCATCCACAAGTGTAATTGGACCTTTTGGAAGCAAGAATTCACCATTTTCGAGCTGCTCTTGGAACTGTTGAAGGTTGCATCATTAATGGCAAGTGAAGATTCCAGCAAAATCGTGCAAGATTAACATCAAATCCTTCTTCCATTCACTTATCCAAGAGCTGCAGAACATCTGTTTGGACCTTGCAAGGCCTGAAAGTCACGATTCCACTTCTGCATTCCAATTAAGGTCAGAAATCAATCCTCATAATTCTTGAAATTAGGACATGCATTTTGTAGATCTTTGAATGTAGAGTAATCTGAGCTTTGTGGCATTGAATTTCATCAAGAAATGAATGAGTTAGGTCGAATTTAAGTTTGATACATGAACTTTCTTTTGCTCGATCCAGACATGTTAGTGAGAATTAGGATAAGGTGATTATAGCATGTTAATGTACGTTGGAAGACGAGTGTAATGGTATGCTGTTTGTTGATTTCTGGAACAAATGTTCATAACCTGGAGATTTGGTGATGAACACGATGAAGGTCTAGGGTTTTTGAGTCCAGAAACACATTTGATCTCTTGAGCGCGTGTTTGCATGATTGTTGGTGTTTATGGCCATGCATTGGTACACCTGGCAATGACTTGGCTGATTCATTGGTTAATAGCGCTCGCCGTGTCCACGTAGGTTTAATGAAACGCATAGTTTCATTGCAGCGTGCCTTGGTTTGAATTCCAACATGGTTCGAGTCTTGGCTGTAGCATGTTCAAATATTGCTTTGGCATTTTTAAGTTCATTATTCATTCATGTTCATGTATGCTTGTTTATGTGCTTTTTATTTTTCTCTCCACTTCTAAAATTCATATCTCCATGATTAATGATCCAATTGAGATGAGGTTTTTTGCATGATGTTCCTCAAGATGTCTACTATTTTTTGATGATTTTTCCAGAAATTATGCACGCATGGATTTTAATTTTGCTTAGGGAATGTGTATACATGTGTTTTCTTGACATGCCTTGCCATTTTGATTGTGAAATGATGAGATTTGTTCCAACACTCTTGAAATTTTGTATGCTTAAAATAGACATCCTAATGGTCATTTTGGTATAGAGTTTGCATTTTTCCTATTCCTGGTTGATGCGATATGATCTGTTGAATGTAGGTGTGACAATGTGTGTCACACCATTGCTTGCTTGACTTGAGGAATTTATTTGCCATGCCAATTCAATGCCAATTAATCTTATTTTTTGCATGATGATACTTCTGGATGTTAGGATTGCTTGTGAAGTTTTGTGGAATTTTTGAGTGCATTTCCAATTTGTTTGAGATTTTCGTTGCTGATTAGTCATGTTGGGGCTTTTTGGGAGTCATGAACTTAGATGATTTGTGAAATGCTTTATGTTTATCCTATGAGCTTGAAATTTTGCATATTGATTATAGACACTTTGAAGTTAATTGTGGCTTTGGTTTGATACATTTATCATGTGTGGATTCTGTTTTATGCTCGTGTGAAGTTGATGCATCTAATTGTGCCTTGTTTGAGCTTGTTTTGCCTTGCCTTGCCTTAGTGAATTTAATTTCCATACTTCCACTTATCCAAATGACTTGATTTTTGGGATGATGATCATGTTATGGATTCTGTTTAGACATGATTTTTCTGGAGATTTATTGAATCATGTTTGAGTTGATGTGGATTGGTTCATTCTGTTTGGTTCTATGAGCTTTGAACTTGCATGCTTTGCACTAAATGCCTTGTGAAATGAAATTGGTTGATGATATGGATATGAGACCACTTGGATATTGTTCTTATTTGATTAAGCTTGATTCATGCCAATTTTCATGTTTTGTTTTGAATCATTTCTCTCATTTTGACCCTAGGCCTTGTCCTAGAGGTTTGCCTTTCACATTTGAGCTTTGTTTCAGGTTAAAAAGCACAATTGCCATGCTTGATGATATTCACTCATTTGAAGTTGATCCATTGCTTGTTGATGACTAATCTTGAGTTTGTGTTGTAGGCTTTGAAGCTTAAGCTTAGGCTTTGTGGCTTGCACCTTTGTGCATTGATGCTTGTTTGTCTGCTTGTGTACAGTTGACTGTCTGTTGTCTGTTTGACTTTTGTTTGAGTTGTGTACTGATTATGTTGGATTGTTATCAGGTACCTTAGTTGCTATAGTTCCTTTGTGAAATTGCTTTTTCTTTGCTTGATAGCTTGAGCATTAAGGTATAATGTCTCTAACTTCATGTAGTCTGGAAGACCTGGCCTGTTATTTTGCCAGGCACCTCTCTGAAGTCCTCCTTAAGAGGCAATGCTTGTGATTGTTTATATTTGTCCCTAAGCAGGAAAAGACCTTTGATAAGGCAATTGGCAGAACACAAGAGATGTGCAATCCATCTCCTGCTATTCAGTTGAGTCATCCCTTTGCTCACACAACTGGTGTTGATGCATTGTGGATATTAACCCAAGATCTATGTTGAGTCAGTCATAAGTGTAGAAGGGTTCCAACTTTCTGAACCCACACTTTCATCTGTCTAAAAGCTCTCCCAGGCCAGGGTTAAGAGCTGTGAGGCACACCCCTCACTTCCCATTTCATCTGCTTCACCCTAACTCTCAATGTTAGGGTTAAGAGCTAACATCACCCGATTCCAGATGGCTTGTGTTTCATAGCCTGACCCTTGTGTGAGCCCACTTTGTTTGAATATAGTGTGTGCTATTTGTGATTGATTGTTTTGCCGGTGCTGTTTAGGATAGCTTGCTCCCTGTGCAAGTTAGATAGCAACCTTAACTTAGGGATGATTTGCATGATAACATCTAGGCTCGAGTCGTAGTCTCCCTAGTTGTGTCTCCCTTTGTATCTGGTTAGGCTAGTCCTTTGTCCCTGCGTAGGGGAACTACGTCGCCCTGATCCTCATACCAGATGAGGTACGTAGGCAGGAGATGAGCTGATCTCTCCGGGCGCCCTTTTTGTTTTGTCTTTGTGTGTGTTAGGAGATGGATGTAAGCCCAGCGATTGGTATTCCGTATCCTCTTGTTGTGTGCTTGGAGTTCGATGTAAGTCCAGCGATTGGCATTTGGTTTCTAGTGTGTGTTTGTTGGTTCGGAGTCTGATGTAAGTCCAGCGATTGGCATTCGGTTTCCAGGTTTGCCTTGTTTGTGTGGAGTCTGACATAAGTCCAGCGATTGGCAGTCGATTTCCTGTGTGGTTTTGTTTGGCGTGCGTTAGCCGAGCTACGAGTGCTCTGATTCTTCTTTAGTCCGAGAAGATACGTATGCATAGGATGCGACATCCTAGCGAGCACGTTTCCCCCTAGTCCGAACTACGTCGACTCTGATGTCTATGCCTGATAGACTACGTAGGCCCAGGATGCGATATCCTGCCGAGTTAGTTCCGTTTGTTTTCTTGTGTCTCTTTCAGCCAGTGTTTGATGCTTGTTTGAGCAGCGTTTAGCAACCTTTTTCCTTCCTTTTGTGCGTGGATCCCGTCGAGTACGACGAATGTGTAGGGGTGCTAATACCTTCCCTTCGCATAACCGACTCCCGATCCCATTCTCTTTGGTCGCGAGACCATGTCTTTTCCAGGTTTACTTCGAGCGTTTCCTTTCCCTCTTTTGGGATAAATAACGCATGGTGGAGGCTCTCTTGTTTTCGTTTCCCGCCGGTTTTTCGCGTAATTCAGCTCAATTCTCGGTGTTTTCCTTCATGGATGGCTTTTCTGGCTATAATCAAATCAAAATGTCGCCAGATGATATGGAGAAAACAACGTTCATCAGACCGTGGGGCACTTTTTGTTATAAGGTGATGCCGTTTGGTCTCAAGAACGCCGGTGCTACTTATTAGAGAGCCATGGTGACTTTGTTTCATGATATGATTCATCATGAAATCGAATGCTATGTTGATGACATGATAGCAAAGTCCTAGACAGAAGAGGGGCACTTGGTAGATCTGGCCAAGTTATTTGACCGGCTGAGACAGTTCAGACTGAGGTTGAATCCGAACAAGTGCACTTTCGGGGTGCGGTCCGGTAAATTGCTGGGGTTCATTGTAAGTGAATGAGGAATCGAGGTTGGTCCTGCTAAAGTAAAAGCAATAAGGGAAATGCCTGAACCGAGAACAGAGAAGGAGGTTCGTGGTTTCTTAGGTAGATTGAACTACATTTCACGGTTCATATCTCATCTAACATCCACGTGTGAACCAATATTCAAGTTATTGAGAAAAGATCAAACGGTCAGGTGGAATAATGATTGCCAAGCGGCATTTGAAAAGATAAAAGAGTATTTGCAGGAGCCTCCGATTCTGATGCCTCCTGTGGATGGACGACCGTTAATCCTGTACCTGACAGTCCTCGAGGGGTCTATGGGGTGTGTATTGGGGCAGCATGACGAGTCTGGTCGAAAAGAGCATGCCATATACTACCTTAGCAAAAAGTTTACCGACTGTGAAACAAGATATTCACTGCTCGAGAAAACTTGCTGTGCTTTGGTCTGGGTTGCTCGCCGACTGAGGCAGTATATGCTGGTTCATACCACTTTATTGATTTCCAAGATGGATCCAATCAAGTACATTTTTTGGAAGCCAGCATTTACCGGACGGGTTGCGAGGTGGCAAATGATTTTGACTGAGTATGATATACAGTATACTTCTCAGAAAGCAATCAAGGGAAGTGTATTGTCTGATTACCTCGCCCAGCAACCCATTGAGGATTATCAACCGATGAAGTTTGAGTTCCCTGATGAGGACATCATGTTTCTCAAATCGAAAGATTGTGAGGAACCAATCCCGGAGGAGGGGCCTGACCCTGAATCCGAATGGATTCTGATGTTTGATGGGGCCGTTAACGTGAATGGTAGTGGTGTTGGTGCTGTTTTGGTTACGCCGAAAGGATCCCATATTCCTTTTGCCTCCCGGCTAACATTTGAGTGCACCAACAACGTGGCTAAATACGAAGCTTGTATCTTGGGTATTGAAGAGGCGATTGATTTGAGGATCAAAAACCTTGTTATATATGGAGATTCAGCTTTGGTTGTGAATCAGGTTAACGGAAAATGGTATACGCATCAATCTCATTTAGTTCCATATCGGGACTATACGAGGAGATTGTTGACGTTTTTCACCAAGGTGAAAATGCATCATGTGCCTAGAGAAGAGAATCCGTTGGCGGATGCTTTGGCTACTCTGGCTGCCTTGATTAAGGTGCAGTGGTGGAATCAGTTCCCCAGTGTTGAGGTGGGACGTCTGGATAGACCGGCTTATGTGTTTGCTGTTGACACAACGCCTGACGATGAGAAGCCGTGGTATTACGATATCAAGCGCTATTTGGAAACCCAAGAGTATCCTGAGGGAGCATCCAAGAAGGACCGAAAGACTCTGCGGAGGTTGGCCATGGTGTTCTACTTGAATAAGGATGGGGTTTTGTACAAGCGGAATTTCGATTGGGTTTTGCTCAGATGTGTTGATGACAAAGAAGCAAGCCAATTGATGAAAGAGGTTCATGAGGGGTCGTTTGGTACCCATGCCAGTGGGAATGCAATGGTGAAGAAGTTGCTGAGGGCAGGTTATTATTGGATGACAATGGAGGCCTAGTGTTTCAATTTCGTGCGGAAGTGTCATAAATGCCAGATTTATGCTGACAAGGTGCACGTGCCTCCGAATCCGTTGAGTTTGATGTCGTCTCCGTGGCCGTTTGCTATGTGGGGCATTGATATGATTGGGAAGATTGAGCCTACGGCTTCGAATGGGCACCAGTTCATATTAGTGGCTATTGATTACTTCACCAAGTGGGTGGAAGCAGCCTCTTACGCAAATGTGACGAAGCAGGTTGTCGCCAGATTCCTGAAGAGAGACATCATTTGCAGATATGGGGTTCCCGAAAGAATCATTACTGACAATGGTTCTAATTTGAACAATAAGATGATGGCAGAACTGTGCTGGGAATTCAAGATCGAGCATCACAATTCTTCTCCTTATCGTCCAAAGATGAATGGGGCGGTTGAGGCAGCTAATAAGAATATTAAGAAGATTGTGCAGAAGATGGTTGTGACCTATAAGGACTGGCATGAGATGTTGCCATTTGCATTGCATGGGTATCGAACTTTGGTGCGTACATCTACTGGGGCAACGCCTTTCTCACTCGTGTATAAAATGGAAGCGGTGCTACCGGTTGAGGTTCAAATTCCTTCTTTGAGAGTCCTGATGGACGTGAAGTTGCAAGAGGTTGAATGGGTAAGGACTCGGTATGAAGAGTTGAGCCTGATTGAGGAAAAGAGGCTAGCGGCCATTTGTCATGGGCAGTTGTACCAGCAGCGGATGAAACGCGCTTTTGACCGAAAGGTGCGACCTCGTGTGTATCACGTAGGTGATATGGTGCTGAAAAGGATCCTTCCTCCTCAAAACGATCGTAGGGGCAAGTGGACACCCAATTATGAAGGTCCATTCGTGGTCAAAAAGGTTTTCTCTGGCGGAGCCTTGTTGTTAATGTTGGTGTAAGCCCTAGAGGCCAATACATTTTGGTACTTGTATCGAAGTATTTATTAATAATAAAAGGCATTCTCTTTATTATGGTTGATTAATAAAGTCCCTAGAATAGATAGTCCGTTTAATGTATTAAGTGTGACTTAATCATGAGAACACATTAAACATAAGGACACTATTCCTAAAGTATCCGTAGTCGAGCTTTAGTGTGAAGTGGGATAACATTAAAGCATTAAGACTATTATGTTTGTAGACTGATGATCACATCTCATGGATCATGGATAAAGAGTTATCAAGTCTTAAACATAGGTACGAATATTAGGAGTAATATTTATACCGGATTGACCCACTATGAGAATACTATATAGAAAGTTATGCAAGGTGTCATAAGTTATTCTCATGGTGATAATAATGTATTCCACTCTTCGACCTGAAACCACTATGGACCCTAGATGTAGAGTCGAGTGCTTTATTGCTGATCCAACGTTGTCCGTAACTGGATAACCATAAAGACAGTTGATGGGTACTCCACAAAGCATGCTGAGGGACATGAGTGACCTAGATGGAATTTGCCCATCCTGCATAACAGGATAAATGTCTATGGGCCCAATATTGAACTGGACAAGGATGACACGGTCTATGCCTTGTGTTCAATATAGACATAAGGGCAAAAGGGTAATTATACACATAATTATTATCACAGAAAGGTTTTGTCAGATCACATGACATTTTCGTGTCTTGGGTAGCAGTGATGTGTTGCTAGATACCGCTCACTGTTTATTATGTTAAATGTGTGATTTAATATAATTGCCAATGTCACGAAAACCTACAGGGTCACACACAAAGGACGGATTGATGAGAAATAGGGTAACTAAGGAATACCGTAAGGTACGGTGCCCTTAAGTGAATTATAGAACATCGTAAGGTACGGTGTGCTTGAGTAGAATACGAAATATGGTAAGGTACCACGGGCTTAAGTGATTTTGGGCATATTATAAGACATGGGCCAAAATACACTTAAGTGGGCTTTTAGCTTGAAGCCCACACAAGTGGTTCTATAAATAGAACCCTTGTGCAAAAGCAAAAATTTGCGGTTGCATTCTTTTCGTTTTCACTCTCTCTCTCTCTCTCTCACTCAAAGCCTTCATTCGTACCAGCTAGCACTGAGATTGAAGGAACCCGTTCGTGTGGACTGAGTAGAGACGTTGTCATCGTTCAACGTTCGTGATCGTTTCGTGGATCTGCATCAAAGGTTTTGATCGTCCCAAGAGATCTGCACCAAAGGTTTCGATCATCACAAGAGGTAAATATTCTATCACTGATCATGACCATTCGTAAGGATCTCTAAAGGAGAAATTTTAATTTCCGCTGCGTTTTGGACCGCAATTCTCCATCAGTTAACGACCATGGATGGCGAAGATTTTCCATCCCCTGTGAATGCGGACGCAGTTAAAATAGACCCGCTGGACAAAAAGAATAAAATAGTCCAGGCAAAAATGGGCATCCCGGCGAACCGAAAAAATGATGCAAAGGTTCGGGCAAAAATTAGGGATAAAAATGAAAAAATTGTACACCCGGCAAGTCGAAAACCTGAAAAGGCGGCTTGGGCAATAAAGGGTATCCCGGTGGACTGAAAACCCGAAAGGGCGGTCCAGGCAAAAGAGAGATTGAAACGAACAACTGCGTCTGGCATGATCGTTTGTATTTTGGTTAAGGCACCAGGATAATCCCCGGTAGGGAACAGTCGGAAGCGTCTTGTTCAGAAGGCAGAAAAGTATGGAGAGTCTGAGGACATATGGGGTGTAACCGAGTTGGAACTCGATGAGATCACGGTTTCACATTGCCATTAGGATAGATTTTTCCTTTTGTGCGCAATTACTTCTTTTCAGGAATTGCTTCCTTTGTATTGCTCAGTTTGAGCCACACTTTTTCAATCAATAAAATGCATATTCAGTCAAATAATTTTGTTTTTGTTTATCATTGTCGCTTAATTGCAAAAACATCCAGTTATTTTTGATAAAGAATCTTTGCATTTTAAGACATACAGGTCCCTTCCAATGCATTGTTTATAAGATTGAAAACTTGAAATCTTATTCGGAAGGTTGAGTGACCCAAGTGTTGAAATCATGACACGCCTGGGGCACGTTTTTATCTAACGATCTCTTTTGCAGGTGCTGTTAGATATTTTCGCTCACTTGCAGGTTGTGATGTGAAGCCTTTTTGACAAAAGATCCCCGTGGAGTCCAATCAGGGACAAATGAATGAAGGAATGGTGAAGAGACGGCGAGGGACGTACGATGATCCTCGAGAATTAATCAAGAAGACTCTTCAAAGTCTGAGATTGGAAGGTCTGTATGAATCCCAGGACTTCGATCGCCGTGGAGTACAGAGAAGTCGGGAATACAAGGTGATGAATCAGAAAAGTCCAGACGAGTCTGGGAGCTCTCAAAAGTGGAAAGCTAACATTGGGTTTAGATGTTGAAAACCAGGGCTTGACGAGCTGACGAGTGTTCTGTGCCAGAATTTCCTTGTTTCCCCAAGCAGAGGCGGAACTGTTATCTCCCCGGCAGATGCAAGGTCCGAGTCTTCCCTAGCAGGGTCAGGATAGTTATCTCCCCAGCAGGTTCCAGATCGGCGTTTCCTCAGCAGCCAGGCCTGAAGGTTGCTATTCCCAGCGGAGGTGCCTGTGGGTAGCTATTTCCCCTGGCATGGTGGAGCTTGTGAATTCCCCAGCAAGTCAAATACCGTTGTTTCCCCCACAGAGTGCGTTGGTGGTTTCTTCCCCAACGAAGTCCCCAAGTGGATCGGGTTCAGTAGAGGTCATCCCCGATGAGGGTGGTCCTTGTCCCAGCAGCAGTGCTATTCCCCAGCGGGGTGGAGATTGGAGTGTTGTCGAGTTCCTCAGCAGAGTGCCTCGAGCTCCCCAGAAGAGTCCCTTGAGGGGGATACTTTTTATGCATGCATCATTTAAGAGATCATAGCATATTGCATAATAAATTGCGTAGCATTTCCATAATTATGGAGCATTACGCTGAAAAAAATCATGCATCATCATTGCAAGCATAAGCTGGTCTCAAGCCGTGGTTACCGTTTGAGATTTGGTTTCGCCAGTTGGTGAAGATGCTACTCAAGCCGTGGTTACCGTTTGAGGAGTGGTTTCGCTAGTTGGAAGATCAACATCAGCATTGCAAGCATCAGTTACTCAAGCCGTGGTTACCGCTTGAGATCTGGTTTCGCCGGATGGTGAAGATGTTACTCTGAGGAGTTTAGCATCATGACGTTGGAGTAACAATGTTCCCCAGTAGTGCGATATTGGAGGAAATTTTTCTATCGGACGGAGATGGAAATAAAATCAAAGAACGTTACGCGATCAGTGCAAAAATACATTTCAATTGGAGAAAAGGAAGTGTTGCGGCATTTTCTGGAGATCGGGGTTCAAATGGAGAAAGGGAGACACGGGATGTTTTCTGGAGAACGGGGTTCACAATGGCGATCGCGAGTTATCGTCAGGCGACTGGGGTTCAACTAGAGAGCGGGGTTCATTGTTTGGCAAACAAGACTACTATGAAGATGTCGGGGTTCAACTGCGGTGATCTGGGATCATACGCGCGAAAATATTTGTTCGGGGTTCAAGAAAAGAAAAAAGGATTATCAATTAGAAAGTTTCGGGGTTGAAGAAAAAGTAAAAGAAATGATAATATAATCCCCAGCGGATGCGGTGTTCAGGCCATGGTTATTCCTGTGTTACCATTTATTTTGGTATCCAGGTCAACATTCTGTTTCGGTATTCAGGCCGACTTTTTCCGTACCAGACGGATTCTTCTTTTGAGATTACTTCTTCGCCGATTCTGATAGGCATTGTTAATTATTTTCCCATCAGAGTGCAAATTGTTCGTCTGTTCTTGGTATTCAATCACTCTTCACCCTGATCATCTGAAAGCCGAGGCTGTTCATATTGACAGGTTCACAGCGGATTGAATAGGGGCAGCTGTAACACCTCAAAATTTGCCCTCCTTTCTTGGGACTAGCTTAGCATATTGCGTTTCATTTAGTAGGGCATTAGTCATTGCATCTTTGCATATCATGTGGAAACAATGAGCAAGTCATCCTCCTAGGTCTTTCTCAGAAGATGGAGAGGTTGAAAGATTCAAGCTTGAGGGTCTCATGAATTGATCACTAATCATCTGAGGTTTGTGCTTCAATTAGGGTTTCTTGGTTCCTCAAGGAGGTGGAGCATTATCTTGGTTGAAATGGTACATCATCATCATCATGGTTCATTATTCATGTTCAGATTCCTTGGGATTAGGGTTTTGACCTCTGGTCAACCCTAATCAGTTGCATTATGCCAATCAGGGTTTTTCAAAGGAGATGAGGTCTTTAATGAGATGAAGATCATCATATGATTTTGTTGAGCTTGTATAAGCTAGGGTTTCATGTTGGAGCCATTTCATCAAGTGGTTGAGGTTCAAAATCATCTGTGCATGGCCAAGTCATCTATCAATCACAAAAGTCAACTGTTGGATTTGGTGGTGGGAAGTGGTTAGAAATACTTCATTCATGTTCAAACAAGTCTCATTTGACATTTTAAACATCAACATTGAAGAATAAAGTCAGGTCAAAACTTTCCAAAAATAGAAAGTGACCTGTAATTTGAATTTGCCAAAAATGGAAAGGTTTTCAACTCAAAATTACATCGTCAAGAAAGCTTCAAATGAAATTTTGTTGAAAATGAAAGTTGTAGATCTTTCTCTCCCATTTCCAAAAAGTCCAAGATCATCAATTTCTCATGTGTGGTTAAGGAGATATGATCAAAACTTGACAAAGTGTACATGGAACTTCAAATGGGCATAACTTCTCAACCAAGACTCCAAATTGGATGGCTCTTTTTGCATTGTTCTTATTTTGATCCCTAGTTTCAAAATCTTGCATTACATGACATGCATTATCATCACATGAATCATTTTCAAATTCTTGCATTTTTGGAGGGAAAAATTGGAGTTTAAATTTGGTGCATTGTTTAAGCATTCCACCACCACCATTGGCTCCAAAATGGATTTTTAAGTCAAAATGAATACAAATTCGTGTACTGTTCATTCATGATTTTCATAAATAAGGTGAAAAACCAAAATTGCACTTGCACCTCATATTTTCTAATTACCATTACCATTTGGCTAAACATGATTAAAGCTTGATTAGCATGGCATATATATACCATAACCCTAACTGTTTTTGAGGACAACAATCACAATTTTCAGATCTAGAAAATTCATCAAACTTTCCTCTCAAATTTTCTTTGAAATTCTTCAAACACAATCCACTACTCTTGATCAATTCATCATCTGGAAGCATCATGGAGCAAGATTGAAGGAAGAATCAAGAGAATTCGTGCATGTTTGAAGCATATGCAAGCTTGGAAGCATTAATGGCAATGTCAAATTCTGCTGGATTCAAGAGCAATTAAGCTTCGATCTACCTTCCAATCATCCATACAAGCATTATAGAAGAGGATTGGAGCATTGCAAGGCTTGAATCAACACAATTCCAATTCTGCACTTCAAGAGGTCACAAATTCGATCTCTCTAATTCTTAAAATTGTTAGGATATGTTTGTAGATCTTGTTGTTGTGGTGATGCTGAGCTTTAAATCATGCAATTCCATGCTGTTTTGAGTTAGATATAGGTGATTTAAGTTGTGATGATGAAACTTGATTGATTCGATTCATGCATGTCTTGATGATTCTTGGTGAATTAGTTGTGGATTATTGTTGTATGATGAAGGATCTTCACGTTAGTGTGTTTAATTATGAAATCTGGAAATATTGTTCTTGATGTTCTTGAGCTGCCACTGTTCATGCGCGTGCTGTTGAAGAAGATGATACAGAGCTTTTGGGAACGGTTTTTGATCTTTTTTTTACCACACAAATGCGTTGCCTATTGTTTGCTAGGGCTTGCACGTGATTGGTGCATGCCAGCGCCCATGCGCGCGTTTTGATTGGCCAGAGCCAGCGTTTAATGGAACGCTGCGTTTAGCAGCCAGCACGCCAATGCATTTTTGAATGCCTACCTAGTTCGATCCTCAGCCATGCCGGTTTTTCAAATGTCATGTTATTTTGCTTATTTCCCTCCATGATTTCATACCATGCTTCACTTATGTTTTTTTAATTTTTCTTCATCTTAAAAATTCACAACAAATTAAATAATCATCCAAAAAATATGTGGTTTTTTGCATTGTGTCACATTTCCTATCTAGTTTTTTTTTATGATTAATGCCAAAATTGTGCATGGCTGGATAATTATTTTGTCTAAGGAGATTGAATACATGTCCATTCTTGACATTGCCTTGCTATATCATTTGTGAAATGCTCATTTTTAATCCAATGCTTCTGAAATTTTACATGTTGAAACTAGACTCATGGCTTGAAATTTTGGTGTTGATTTGGTATTTTTACCATGTGCCATTGTTGTTTTATGAATGTGCTAAGTTAGGTGTGACAATTTGTGTCACACCTTGTGATGTCCAACTTGATTGATGAGTTTACCATGCCAAATGAATTCCAATTGCCTTAATTTTTTGTATGATGCACATTATGGATGTTGTGATTACTCATGATTTTTGTTGGAATTTTTGAGATCATTTCTGATTTAATTGAGGTTTTTCATTCTGGATGGTCACATTTGAGCTTCTAAATTGTCTTGAATTTCATTGGATTGTGAAATGCTTGTTCCTTATCCAATGAATGTGAAATTTTGCACACAATTTCTAGACATGTTGAATGATGTTTTGGCTTTGGTTTGAGATCTTTACCATGATCCCACTCTGTTTTATGCTTATGCTAAGTTGGTGTGACAATTTGTGTCACACATGTGCTTGTTATGCTTGCCTTGACTTATGCAATGTGATTACCATGACTAATGTTGTCCAATCCTCCCAATTTTTTGTGTGATGATTATGTTGTATGTCCTGTTTACTCATGATTTTTTCCAAGATTATTTGAATCATTTTTGAATTAATGTGCATTTGTTCATTCTGATGTCACAATGTGGTTACAACTTGCATACCTTGTCCTGTTTGGTTCATGAAATGAATTTGGTAGATGATATTGATATGGGACCTGTTGGATTGTGTTCTTGATTGATTGAGGTTGATTCATGTCAGATTTCATGTTCTGTTTTGAATTTTTTCTCCATCTTTGACCCTAGGCTTTGACCTAGTGGTTGGTTGCTTATCTTTGAGCTTTGGTTTCAGGTTGAACATTCAAGTTCCATAGTTGATGATGCTCTATCACTTGAGCATTTGATGTTTACTTTTGACTACTAACCTTGTGTGTTTTGTAGGGTTGTTAACTCATTGGAGTTTGACTTGTTGTCTTATGCCTTTGCTCATTGGGTTTGACTGTTTGATATTAATGTTGTCTGTCTGTTTGTACAGTTGAACTGATTTGTTTGATGTTTCCACAGGTACATTAGTTGCTTTAAATTCACTTTGAACTTTGCTTTGCTTGGTTGCTTAACCATTGAGGTATAACTCTCTTGACTTCATGTAGTCTGGAAGACCTGTCCTGTTATGTGGGCAGGCACCTGTCTGAAGCCCTCCTTAAGAGGCAATGCTTGTGAATGTTTATTTGTGTGCCAAGCAGGAAAAGTCCTCTTATGAGGCAATTGGCAGATAAAAGAGATGTGTAATCCATCTCTTGCTATTCAGTGTGTCATCCACTTTGCTCACACCTTGTGTTGATGCATTGTGGATAATAGCCCAAGATCTTTCTTGTGTCAGTCTTGTGGAGAAGAGTTCCTACTTTCTGAACTCCCACACCTTCTACTGTTTAAAAGCTCTCCCAGGCCAGGGATAAGAGCTATGAGGCACACCCCTCATCTTCATTTCATCTGCTTCACCCTAACTATCAATGTTAGGGTTAAGAGCTAACATCACCCTGTTACAGTGGCTTGTTTGTCGAGGTTGACATGACCCCTTGACTAAATCCTAACTTTGTGTGAGCCCATATGTTTGTATATAGTGTGTGCTTGCTCTTGTGTTTGTGATTGCTTTGCTTGTGCTGTTTAGGATAGCTTGCTGCCTGTGCAAGTTAGATAGAAACCTCAACCTAGGACCATTGTGGATTGCATGATAACTATTAGGCTCGAGCCAGTCTCCCTTTTAGTTTGTCATTTCCCAGTCTCTGGTTAGGATAGGAGTTTCTCCCCTGTTTAGGGGAACTACGTTGCCCTGATCCTCATACAAGATGAGGTACGTAGGCAGGAGATCGTACGAGATCTCTCTGGGAACCCTTTTCTTTTTTTGTGTGTGTTTGCTTGACAGTTATTAGGCTCGAGTTCCAGACTCCCTATTAACTTGTCTGTTGGTTAACCTTCTTGTGTGTGTTAGGAGATGGATGTAAGACCAGCGATTGGCATTCCGTATCCTATTGGTGTTTGTTTGTGTGGAGTCTGACGTAAGTCCAGCGATTGGCAGTTGGTTTCCAGTGTGTGTCTGTTGGTTCGGAGTCTGATGTAAGTCCAGCGATTGACATTCGGTTTCCATGTTTGCCTGTTTGTGTGGAGTCTGACGTAAGCCCAGCGATTGACAGTCGGTTTCTTGTGTGTGTGTTTTGTTTGGCGTGCGTTAGCCGAACTACGGTAGCTCTGATTCTCATTCCAGATGAGATACGTAGGCATAGGATGCGATATCCTAGCGAGCCCGTTCCCCTCTTCTTCCATCTGTGTTGTTTCTAGTGTGTGTGTGCATTCTTTTGAGCAGTGTTTAGCAACCTTTCTTCTATTCTTTTGAGAGTGGATCCCGTCGAGTACGACGGATGCGTAGGGGTGCTAATACCTTCCCTTCGCATAACCGACTCCCGATCCCATCTCTCTTTGGTCGCGAGACCATGTCTTTTCCAGGTTTACTTCGAGCGTTTCCTTTCCCTCTTTTGGGATAAATAGCGCAAGGTGGCGACTCTATTTGTTTTGTTTTTTCCCGCCGGTTGTTTTTCGCGGATGCGACACAACTCTTCAAGACTGATGGATCACCTTGAGCAAGAGAACAAAGAGCTGAAGGAGGAAGTGGCCAGATTGACTGCCCTGATGGAGTCTTTCATGGCCGCCCAAAGCCAGTCATCTCCAACGCCTTCAACTCCTCCCTAGAGGACAATTATCTCCGAGATTGCCTCTTCGACAGTGTCTGATGCCAATGCCCATTTCGCACCAACTGCTATGCCAACCGGGTTTCCCTGGGGGATGCCCGCGAATTTTGTTCCTGAGGGTCTCGCTCTAACGTTTGCTTCTCTGTCGGCATCTAGCCCGATCATTGATGTGCCGCCTCCGGTCGTGCATACTATGCCAAGAGTAGACGACACCATTTATCACTCTGAGCCATCTGAGGGCCCAGATGTATATGAAAAAATGGATGCTATGAATGATCAGTTCCTTGAGCTTCGCAAGGAACTCAAAACTCTCAGAGGGAAGGACCTATTTTGCACATGCCCCAGACGCCTGCTGTTTTGGAGAACAAACAATGTCTACGGTGGTCTCAGAGACTTATATCTCTCACTAGTGATGATATTGTTTGGTATGATTATGCATTGAATAATGTGGACATTATTGAAAGTTGAGGTGAGTTCTATATTATGCCTCTCATTTGTACCCAAGGAGGAATCAACTACAACCCTGCTTTGGCTAGTCGTCAACTTGGGTTCCCCTTGAGAGATAAACCTAATAGCACTTAATTAGAAGGTCTATTCTATCAAGAGGGTAAATATACCCAACTTCTGAAGAAAAGGATGGTAAATTCTTGGCATAATGTGCATAGGAAAGGAAGATCCGAGCATGGTCCATGCAACTGTGTAGCTTTGGAAGCTTAGACTATTTGGATGAAGAAGAGAGTTTTTGAGCTGAAGATTTCGTACGCTTGTGAAAGACCTATATCTATGGTTATGGATGAGCAATCAACTCTCCCTAACCAAGATGTAGAGGAGTTGGAAGACGCACTCACCAAGATGAAGCAGGAGAAAGATATGCGGGAAGAGCATTTCCATGTTTTGAGCTGAAAGCATTGGGTGTTGCAGCTTGAGTCTAAAGACAAGGATGCGGTTATTGATATTCTTGAGGACCGAGAAGTGAAGAGACAGAGAGAGCCAGAGGGTCTACCTTCCTCTAATATGCTTTAACTTTCTGGTGCTTGGAAGAAGATTGTTGATCAGCTAGTTCTTGAGAAGGCTCAGATGAAGACATCCTCTTAGTTCGAGATTCAACGTATCCGAAGGAAGTATGCACCTATAACCAGATCATCTGATGCAGTTGCTACGAATCCTTATGGTCAATCAAAATGTTGTTATTATATATATATATATATATATATATATATATATATATATATATATATATATATATATATATATATATATATATATTGTAGCGGGAAATTCATGACCATCAAGCTATTGACAAGCTAGAGATCAATTAACAAGAGTCGCCACCGCGCTTTTATTGTTTCTAAGGGAAAAGGGAAAAAGTACGAACAAAACCCAAATAGTAAGAAGTTTTCAAATAAAAACTAATAAAAGTCAAAGATCATAGGTAAGGGGGTTGGTTACACAGAGGGAAGGTGTTAGCACCCAAAGTGTCATAGGTACTCCTAGGGAGCCCTTTTTGTGTGCATATGTATTTTGTACAAAGTGATGTTTACAAACAAATAGAATGGGGAGATGAGAAAAGAATTCATTAATTATATTTTTGTGTTTGACAAGACCTTCGGTCTTGTGCCTACGTACCAACATAAAAATGAGGGATCAAAACCTCGTAGTTCGTGATACAAATTTCAAAGGGATGCATTGCTTTTAACAAACATTAAGTTTGAAAGGCACAAAGGCCTAAAAATGGTTTGAATGAGTTAGTTCTTTTTTTGGCTTTTTGAAAGTTTAAGTCAGGTATAGTTAAGTTTATTTACAAGTTTGATTTAAGAAAATAAGTTTGAAAATGCAATGGCATAAAGCCAAAGTTTCTATCTTTTTTGCAAAAGTGGTCAAAGTTTAGAACAAAAATAGTTCACACAAAGAAGATTTTGAAAATGGAGGGAGAGATTTTAAAATTAAAGAAATAGGGAGAAGATGAAGAGACTACCCTATGCACAAAATTTAAAAGTTTAGAGTTGAAAAGATCTGACCAAATGGGTAGCAATCCAATAGACAAAAATGTCAATAGAAACCCAGAATTCCCTTGGACTTCTAGAATCAAGCGACACAAAAATGCACAACTATATTATTTTGAAGAGCAAAGGCATCAAATAAAGATGACCTTATCCAAGCTTATACATTCCATGATCTTCTTCAGAAATAACCCATGTAACAGATGAATTCCATAAGTCACAAGTTCAAAATAACAGCTTCACAATGATCATGTTGCAGATGAATCCAAGAGAGGTCTTCAAAGACGTATCAGATGAAGTTCAAATTGCAAGAACTTGGTTCTTCACAAATTGGCATTGGCCAAGTCCCTTAGCTTAGTAATGTTGCCTAGATTCTAAGTCCATTTGTCCAAGATCAAGACAACAGTCCACTCAAAAGTTTGTTATGGTTTTTATGATTATTATGTACATTAATGGTCAAAGCCCATACAAACAAGCAAAGTATATACAAATAAAACATATCACACAATATGGTCCAAATGGACAAAGTGAAAATTACATTAACATAAACAATTAGAATGATATTTACAAGGGCAAATGAAATAAAGTGCTAAAAGTAAATTGCATTAAGATAAAGAAAACTTGAAATTAAAAGTCAATAGTTAGTAGGTTAGAGGTTAGTTTTGTTTTGCTTTTGCTTTTTCAAGATATTCTTTGGAGAAAACTCAACCCACTTATCACAAGCATGGATCCTTGAACCAAAACATCTTCCAAAGAAAGGAAAGAAGGCCAAGTTTCCACACAATACCAGGAAAGAGGGGAGACTTACAAACTCACTAACTACAATGCTTATGCCTTTTGTGTAAAAAATTTAGCGCTACGTTAAGCAATCGTAGTTGGACTTATGTAGAAGTCACAACTATTTGAGGTCGGACAATAGAACTTTGATGTTAATGCATGTTAGAGACATAGTATAATGAACTATGCTCATGAAACATACCACACACAAAAAAGAATATGCAAAAGGTGTGGCCTAATCTCATCCACACTCATGTCAATTTTTCAATCAACTAGCATTAGGATATTGAGATGTCTAGGCCACATGGATCGAATGAATTAAGAAGAGGAATGAGATGAAGTGGGAAGGGGATGAATGAGATCACAAATTGGTCAAAGGAGGACTTTTATTAAATTAATATCATTCATTCATTTTGGGAGATGGAATGTACATGCCATCAATCCCCTAAATCCAATGATATTAACTTGACAAAGTCAAATCAGCTTTGACCAAGGCCCAACAACAATAAGCAAGCTCATACAAGTCAATACAAATGGTCAACAAAATTAAATTGGCATTTATTCAATTAAAAAAATAATAAAATAGTGCATTTAAATCAAATATATTTTGTCTAATTCCTAAAATATCATCAAAACACCAAAGAAATGGCCATGAGATTTATCATAGGTCAAACAAGGTCAAAGGACCTTGGAGAAAAAAATTCATAATTTTTGGACATTTAAAAATATTTTTAAACAATTAAAAATAAATACAAAATTCATTAATTCATGAAAAATATTAATAATGATCCAAAAAATAATTTTAATTCTGAATATTAAAGAGAAAAATATTTGAATTTTTTTGGTGAAAGTTCCATATTTTTTGGATCAATATTGAATTTAATATGAATTATTGAAGAAAATGCAAATAAAACAAAAATTCAGAAAATCAAAATTACGTGGACCATGAGATCTCCCTCATTAATTGAGGTGGAAAATCTGATGATCCAAAGCGCGCGTTCCATATAGACATGAGTCAACTGCGTGGCAAATGTGGTAATTAACACCAACGCTCAGGATTAAAACGTGAGAGGAGGATCATGTGGTTCAGAGGTTGGCCAAGTCATCGCCGGAGTCAAAGCTCTGGTCATCTTCTCCTGTGGACCTCACTAGACTGGTCCACCATGAACCATCACCAAAAAGAAAAACAAGGACATGTCTTGATAGGAACAATCTATGCTTGTCTGGCGAGCATTCTGGCTTCAACTGTAATCTATGCTCCACAATCTCAGAATCCAACTCAGGCATGTCTTGATAGGACCACGCAAACACATCTGAATTCTCTCGAAGAAGACCAATCAACCCCTTCTTAGCATCTGGACACAGTCGAGAGCCAATCTTGACTTCCTTCACATCATCTTCTGAACTCAAGTTGACTAGCTCAATCTGCTCTTCAAACGGCTGAATAATCTTTTCATCTTGCTCAGGAAGACGAGACAATTCTTCACTCACTTCTACATCACTTTTCTCCTCGGCCTCAAACACGAGGGAATTCAAAGTTTGGAGAAGGATAAAGATCATTGTATTCAATGGGGTTAGGAACCAACCTGCGTAATGATTTGATATTTTGATTTTAGAGAAGTGAATTTGTGACCAAATATTATGCATATGGAAAATTATATTGTTTATTTATGTTTTTTGGTGATTACCATTTTCAAAATAAAGCAAAAAGTAAAAATAAACATCAAAGATGTGGATGAATAGAATTAATTTTATTGATGATCAATTTAAGATGCCCAAACAATGTTCAATTCTCCCTTAGGCATAGGAGAAGTATTTTTTAAAAATATGAAAGCAATTACTTAGATCGATGCAAAATAATAGGAATATCAACGGCAGTCCAATTATTGCATTTCTTTCCATGCGTTACAAAGTTGGTGCAGTCTTCCTCTTCACTATACTCTAGCACAACAACTAAGTGTTGTTCATTGCCATGAATGAACCCTCCGCTACAGAAGCTGAGTTGCATCTCTTTCGGTCTAACAGCTGACAAGCCTCTCTGGAACCCCAATCTGGTTCTGCCTTTGTTGTCGGAGACCTCTACCATGCGCCCCCACTGATTAACAGGACCTTCCTCAACAATGTTCTGAGCATCTTTTAGAGAGGACATAGGTGCCCCAACTCTCTTCTCTGTAGCAATAGATAAGGCTTGGAACGGAGTTCCAACCTCATCCTCAGCTTCAACATATGAGAAAGATGACAGATGACTAACCAATAACACCTTCTCTCCTCCCACAATCACTAGCTTGCCATTCTTAACAAATTTGAGCTTTTGGTGCAGAGTGGAGGTAACAACCCATGCCTCGTGAATCCATGGCTTTCCCAATAAGCAACTGTAGGCTGGGTGGATATCCATGACTTGAAAAGTAATATGAAAATCACTCGGACCTATCTTAATTGGAAGGTCCACTTTACCAATTACCGTTTTGCGCAAGCCATCAAAGGCTTTGACAATTACCCCACTATATCTCATGGGAGCTCCCTGGTAAGATAACTTTGACAAAGTTGACTTCGGAAGCACATTGAGTGACGAACCGGTGTCAACAAGGACATTTGACAAAGCATCCTCCTTACAGTTCATTGAAATATGCAAAGCCAGATTATGATTTCTTCCCTCCTTAGGGAGTTCTTCGTCGCAAAAGCTCAAATTGTTGCATGAAGTGATGTTAGCCACAATGTGATCATAGATATCCACAGCAACATCCTGCTCCACATACGACTGTTCAAGAACTCTCTGTAGTGCTTCTCTGTGTGTTTCAGAATTCAAAAGCAGAGACAACACAAAAATCTTTGAGGGGGTTTGGAGCAGCTGCTCAACCACATTAAACTCGCTCCTTTTGATCAGTCGGAGTACCTCATCATCATCATTGGCTTTCAAGTTGCTGGATTCACCAGACTTATCTTTTGAATAGCCAACTGGATCTGCATTAGGTATCTCCATCTTCTTACTAACCACTGTATCCTCTAGGACCACTGGCCCAAACACTCGACCACTGTGGGTCACCTTCGTAACTTCAACAATGCTCACCACTGAACTAATCGTAGGTAACGGGACCTCTTGACCATTCTTCATCATCGTAGCATTATACTGGTACGGTACAACCTTATCAGATGAATACGGGACTGAGCCCACTAACCGTATTACCAACGGCGATACTGATCTTTGACTGACATTCTTGTTGTTGCTGCTATCATATTGAATTACCAACCGCTCTTGTTTCTTGAAAACGGGCACTATGACATTGACGTCGTCATCTACATGACGGGTTTGACAGATTTGGATCATGCCTTCATCCATCAGACGCTGGATGTCCCTTTTCACCACAACACACCCTCTTGGGTTCACGCTACAAACAATACAACCATCATGCTCATGTTCACAGTCACTCACCATATAGATGTCCTTGTGTATCTACACCAAGGCTCCACAGATAAAATTCACATCAAAAACTTTGTACTCACTAGGACAACCGTCCACCATATTTAGTGAAGAGTTCCCATGAGCGGGCAAAGGGTTTGCTTTTACATTCGGCGCGTGGTCCTCAAAGGACACCATACCACTCTTCATGAGCTTTTGAACCTCATATTTTAATGGATAATAGTTTTCAATGTCATGCCCAGGTGCACCTTGGTGAAAAGCACAACGAAGCTCAGGTTTGTACCACCAGGGAAGTGGTTATGGGATCTGCGGTGGGTTCCTCGGTTGAATTAAATTCTTGAGGACCAAGAATGGATACAACTCTGCATACGACATAGGAATCGGGTCAAAAGAGACCTTCTTCCTCTCAAAATGCTGCTGATGTTGATTATTGTTGATATTGTTGTTCTTGTAGGTGTTCGTTCTTTGTTGCGGTTGTTGTTGTTGACGTTGATGTTGTTGTTGTTGTTGAATTGGTGTTGTTTGTTGATTAGAAAATACCGGAATAACGGAAGACACTTGATGATGATGATGTTGACGGGGTGGTGGATTTCTTCTCGCTTGAGGCCTCCTCTGCCTCCCACTGGAAATTGCATTGGTTTCACTGTCCTTCCTCTTGCTGAAACTACTGCCATACTTTTTACTCGTTGACGCCTCATCTCTTGACAAACGTCCTTCACGAACTCCTTCTTCAAGTCTCATCCCCATGTTTACCATTTGGGTAAAATCACTAGGGGAACTAGCGATCATGCGTTCATAATAAAATGAACTCAGGGTTTTTAAGAAGATCTTTGTCATCTCTTTCTCCTCCAAAGGAGGATTGATCTGGGCAACCAACTCCCTCCATCTCTATGCATACTCTTTGAATGTCTCATTATCTTTCTGAGACATAGACCTCAATTGGTCTCTATCTGGCGCCACGTCCACATTGTACTTGTATTGCTTCACAAAAGCCTCACCTAGATCATTGAAAGTTTGGATGCTTGCATTGTCCAACCCCATATACCAATGAAGTGCAGCACCAGTCAGGCTATCCTGGAAGTAGTGAATCAACAATTGGTCATTATCTGTTTGAGTTGACATCTTTCGAGCATACATCACAAGATGATTGAGCGTACAAGAGTTCCCCTTATATTTTTCAAAGTCAGGCACTTTGAATTTCACTGGGATTTTGACATTGGGTACCAAGCATAATTCGGAAGCACTCTTCCCAAGCAGATCTTTACCCCTCAGCGTCTTCAATTCCTTGCGCAACTCAAGAAATTGATCTTTCATTTTGTCCATCTTCTCATAGACATGTGGGCCCTCAGATGGCTCGGAATGATAGATGGTATCCTCTACGCAAGGCAAACTGTGTACAACTGGAGGTGGCACGGACATGACCGGGCTAGATGCCGACATGGAAGCAAAAGTAGGCGCAAAGCCTTCTGGCACAAAATTGGGCGGCATTCCCCACGGGAATCCAGCAGGAAGGTTTGGCACGAAGTGGGCGGTAGCAGCAAGCACGGTAGAGGTAACCACTTCTGAAGTAACACTCCTCGCGGAAGGAGTTGCAGGCGTTGGAGAAGCTTGGCTTTGAGCAACAAGAACTGACTCCATCATGCCAGTCAGCCTGGCGATCTCGTCCTTCAATTCTCTATTTTCTTGCTCTAAGTGCTCCATAATTCTCAGATGATTGGCTCTATTATTGTACCGGTGAGTCATCTTGGTTAAAGCATAGAAGAAACACCAATCAGACACCTGGCAAAAACCTGCTTATGCAAATGATGCATGAAATGCAAGGCTTGATTATTATTATTTTCAAGGAACATACTATATCATTTGCAAATATATAAATTTAAATGGCAATTGCAACAATTTGATACGACTAAAAATCTCTTTTTATTTATATAAATTGGAAGGATTACACTGAGTACAAATTTCGGAAACCAAAATAAAAAGATACAATAGAAAAGGAGACTAGTCATCCTAAGGATCCCTAACAAGAATGTCAGAAGATTTGGCTGAAGGCGCGTACTTCCTTCGAATGCGACGAATCTCGGTCTCAACAGAAGCCTTCATCTGAGTCTTCTCGAGGACAAGCTGATCAACAATCTTCTTCCAAGCAACGGAAGGCGGAGGCATGCTAGAAGATGAAACCTCTGGCTCTCTCTGTCTCTTCGTCACCGGTCCTCAAGTTGTTCAATAAGTGCATCTTTGTCCTTAGACTCCAATTGCAACTCTTCATGCTTTTTGCTCAAAGCATGGAAACGCTCTTCCCACATATCCTTGTCTTGCTTCATCTTGACAAGCGCATCTTCCAACTCCTCTACATCTTGGTTAGGGAGAGTTAATGACTCAACCACAACCATAGACATAACTCTTTCACAAGGATAAGGCATCTTCAACTCTATAGCTCTCTTCTTCACCCAAAGAGTGTAAGCTTCCAAAGCTACACAATTGCACGGACCAAGCTCGAATCTTCCTTTGCTATGCACATTATGCCAAGCATGCACAATCTTCTGTTTAAATGTTGGGGATCTTTACCCTCTTGATAGAAAAGACCTTTTAACAACATGTTATTAGGTTTGTCTCTCAAGGGGAACCCAAGTTGACGACGAGCCAAAGCAGGGTTGTAGGTAATTCCTCCTTGTGTACCAATGAAAAGCACATTAGAGAATTCACCACAACTATCAATAATCTCCAAACTGCTTAAGGGAGGGTCATACCAAACTATATCATCATTAGTGAGAGACATAAGTCTTTAAGACCACCTTAGACATTGTTTGTTCTCCACAAAAGCAGGTGTCTGAGGCAAGTGCGAAATAAACCACTTGTATAGAAGGGGAATGCAACATACAATCGTTCCACCATCTTTAGAATTCCTTAGATGCAAAGAGAAATACATATCACCCAACAAAGTAGGCACATGATTCCCAATCAAGAAAAGTCTAATGGCGTTAACATCAACAAAACCATCAATGTTAGGGAACAAAGCTAACCCATAGAGGAGCAATACAAAGATAGCTTCGAAAGCCTCCATACTACCAGCTTGAGCAAAAGTAGTAGCTTCCTTGATGAGGAAATCAGATGACAATCCAAATAACCCTCCTTTCTTCACCCAATGAGCCTCTATCCCAGACTTCTTCATGTGAAGAGCTTTGGCAATAATACTAGATCGGGAATATCCTCCAATCCAATAAAAGGTACTCTACTAGAAACAAGTATCCCCAAAAGATGAGAATACTCCGCCAAGGTAGGCACAAGTTGAAAATCTGGGAAAGTGAAACAATGATAGAGAGGATCATAGAACTGCACCAGTACACTCAAAAGTCCTTCAACTACTGTAAGAACAAAAATTATTCTACAACAGATTCCATGATTTTGATGATAACAAAGGATGAAACCAAAAATGGCACCCTAACGAAAAGTTTCTAAGTGTGCAGGGTTTTAAGGAAAGAAGGAAGAATTCATCAGATACATAATTATATCAGATACAAATTATCAGAAGACCAGAAGCATCTGAAGTAGAAACACGTTCAAGAAAATCTAACTCTGAGCAAAACAGCAAAATATCAGAAGCATCTGAACAAGAAATACGCTCTAGAAGTTCTGACTCTAAACAACGGTATGTCTAACTCCAGAAACTCTCAGCGTTATCTGAAGAAACAATCAGAACTCAAAAGGGATCAACATCAGAAGCTAGATAGCAGATTCCAAGATCTCCAGAAACACAAAGACTCTGATTATGGAATTGCTAAATAAGGAAGAGTAACGTTAACTCTAAATAAAGTTATGGAAATGGATTTCCTAATACAGAAAGAGACGTTAACTCCAAAAATACAAATGAAAAGGAACTATTTTTGGAAAGTAGTCATTCAAGAAGAGAAAGTTGCTTTGGCAACAAGTAACATAAGTTATGGCACTAATTATTATTCAAGAGTTATTATCTGCTATGATTTTTCAACGGATCCTTCTCTTCTATATAAAGGACTGCAAATCAACATTGTGAACACACAACACACAACAACAACACAAGAAGATTTTACTGAAACATCAACACACAAAAACACTGTTTATTCTCTCAATCTTCACGAAGCTTTTGCTTAGTACGTGAAATACTTTGTTCTTACTGTTGTAATATTTGCTTATCTTAGAAGCACCCTAGATTACATAAGCTTTCATCTATTGTTTTATTTTCCTCAAGTGACTCTGTGTAGTCTGTAGACTTGAGAGGACTAAGAGATCTTTCTCTTAGACGTTGTTTGTAAACAATCTTTCAAGATTAGTGGATTAAGTCCTTGTTGAAGGCGAAATCACCTTGGCCGGGTGGACTGGAGTAGCTTTGTGTTATAAGCGAACCAGTATAAAATCCTTGTGTGATTTTCATTTTGAAAAAGCGCTTATTTTTCAAAAACAATTCAAACCCCCCTTTCTTGTTTTTCTCACCTTCAATTGGTATTAGAGCTCCGGCTCTATTATTGATTTTCTAATCAAACACTTAACAGTGTAGAGAGATCCAGAACGAGAAAAACTATGGCCCACACAAATGAAAAGGATAGTTACAATGCTAAGCCTCCAGTCTTTGATGGAGAGAAATTCGATTACTGGAAAGATAGAATCGAAAGTTTCTTTCTGGGCTATGATGCTGATCTCTGGGACATTGTTACAGATGGATACAAACCTCCTGTCACAGAGGATGGAGCTGAAGTTCCCAGAAGTAAGATGTCAGATGATCAGAAGCGAGTCTTCAAAAATCATCACAAGGCCAGAACCATACTCCTAAATGCTATATCCTACAACGAGTATGAAAAGATCACCAACAGAGAAGCAGCCAAAGACATACTTGACTCTCTGAGGATGACTCATGAAGGAAACTCTCAGGTCAAAGAGACAAAGGCTCTGGCGCTTATCCAGAAATATGAAGCTTTCAAAATGGAAGATGATGAAGCTATAGAGGCAATGTTCTCTAGATTCCAAACTCTGATTGCAGGTCTCAAGGTTCTAGACAAAGGATACACAACTGCAGACCATGTCAAAAAGATAGTCAGAAGCTTGCCAAAGAAGTGGAGACCCATGGTTACTGCTCTGAAGCTGTCTAAGGATCTGAACAATATTAGTCATGAAGAGCTTGTTAGTTCTCTCAGAAGCCATGAGATAGAACTAGAGGAATATGAACCTCAGAAGAAGAACAAGTCTGTAGCATTAAAGTCCAGATCTGAAAGACGCAAATCTGACAGAACCAAAGCCTTCCAGGCAGAAACTGAAGATGCTGATGACTCTGAACCAGAAGATTCTGATGATGAAGAAGAATTATCCCTCCTGACCAGAAGAGTTAAACAACTTTGGAAAAAGAGGAACAACAACTTCAGAAGACCAAGACCCAGAGGGGATCGATCAGAATCAACCTCAAAAGGTAAAACTAACAAAGATATTACTTGTTATGAATGTAAAGAAACAGGTCACTACAGGAATGAATGCCCCAAGCTAAAGAAAGACAATTCTAGAAAAGAAAGCTTCAAGAAAAATACCTTCAGGACAAAGAAAGGATTAATGGCTACCTGGGATGATAGGGAATCTGGCTCATCAGAATCTGACTCTGATGAACAGGCAAATGTGGCATTTATGGCTACCACATCCAGGAGCAGCTCAGATGAAGAATCTGAAGAGGTATTTTCTGAATTCTCTCGATCTGATCTAGAATCATGCTTGTCAGAAACTCTTAGCTCATATTAGAAATTAAAACAAAAGTTTAAAAATATAAAAGGCTGTCTTGAAGCAAAATTTGAAGAATGTGGCAAACTTGAGATAACAACTCTAAAACGAGAGGATGAAATCAGATCCTTAACATTACAAAGAGATGCAGCGAATAAAAAATGTTTAGAACTGGAAGAAGCGTTATCTCAAACTCCACAGACTTCAAATGCAATAATTTATAAATACGAAGAAGCCTTTCAAGAATTTCTGAAAAATGGGATAGGAAGAAGTGTCATGGCATCCATGATTTATGGAGTCAGTCAAAACAATAAAAAGGGAATTAGGTATGATTCTAAGGAAGATAAAATTTCTACTGGTGACCAACTTAAATCTCCGTTTTCATATCACTATACGCACACACAAGAACAAAAATTTGAAAATGCTAGAAAACCCAAAGTTATAAGAAACTCTAGGCAAACTAATCTAAGAGGACCCAAGAGATTCTAGGTACCAAAAGATAAGATTGTGTATGTTGCAGATATCCTATGCAGCAAAGTTCAGACACCAGTCATGGTACCTGGACTCTGGATGCTCGTGACACATGACGGGAAGAAAGTCTATGTTCCAAAGCCTGGAACTTAAAGATGTTGGATTCGTAGGTTTCGGAGGAGATCAGAAAGGAAGGATCACAGGCTCCGGAACTATTGGTAATGGCACTCTTCCCTCTATATCTAATGTTCTTTACGTAGAAGGATTAATGCATAACTTGCTATCCATAAGTCAATTAAGTGATAACGGTTATGATGTAATCTTTAATCAAAAGACATGTAAAGCCATTAATCAGAACGATGGCTCTGTCCTTTTCACAGGCAAGAGGAAAAACAACATTTATAAAATTAATCTTTCTGATTTAAAAGAACAAAATGTTAAATGTCTGATGACTGTTCACGAAGAGCAATGGGTATGGCATAGACGCTTGGGCCACATTAGCATGAGGAAACTTTCTCAGCTAAATAAACTCGAGTTAGTCAGAGGCCTACCTAAACTGAAGTTTTCTTCAGATGCTCTATGTGAGGCATGTCAGAAAGGAAAATTTTCAAAAACGTCCTTCAAAAAGAAAAATGTTGTTTCTACCTCTAAGCCTCTGGAACTTCTCCACATTGACTTATTTGGTCCTGTGAAAACAGCATCAGTCAATGGAAAGAAGTATGGACTAGTCATTGTTGATGATTACAGTCGCTGGACATGGGTGAAATTCCTAAAGCACAAGAGTGAGTCTCACTCTGTATTCACTAGTTTCTGCTCCAAAGTACAAAAAGAATTTGACTCTAGAATTATTAGAGTTAGAAGTGATCATGGTGGTGAATTTCAAAACAAAGATTTTGAGGAATTATTTGACTCTAATGGAATATCCCATGATTTCTCCTGCCCTAGAACTCCACAAAAAAATGGAGTTGTAGAGAGGAAGAATAGGACACTCCAAGAGATGGCCAGAACCATGATCAATGAATCTAATGTGGCAAAGCATTTTTGGGCAGAAGCTGTAAATACAGCGTGTTACATTCAGAATAGAATCTCTATAAGACCTATTCTGGAAAAGACTCCCTATGAACTGTGTAAAGGAAGAAAACCAAACATTTCATATTTTCATCCTTTTGGATGTTCTTGCTTTATCTTAAACACTAAAGAACATCTGAACAAATTTGATTCCAAAGCACAGAAAGGTATTATGTTAGGATATTCAGAACGCTCTAAGGGCTACAGAGTATACAACACAGAAACCAAAATTGTGGAAGAATCAATTCATGTCAGATTTGATGATAAGCTTGACCCTGAAAAGTCAAAGCTAGTTGAAGATTTTGCAAATTTAGAAATCACCCTTGCAGGTTCTGATAAAGCTCCAGAAGCAACTGTCACTCAGAACTCTGAAGAAATTAAATCCCCAGAAATCCCAAAGAAAGTTAAAAGTCGTATCAACGTATCTGAAGATTTGATTCTGGGAAACAACGACGAACCTGTTAGAACCAGATCTACCTTCAGGACTTCTAAAGATACTCCTCTGGGACTAGTGTCTCTGATTGAGCCTACGTCCTGTGATGAAGCACTTCAAGATAACGACTGGGTTTCAGCCATGCAAGAAGAATTAGATCAATTCACAAAGAATGATGTCTGGGATCTTGTTCCAAAGCCCAGAGGCACTCACGTTATTGGAACCAGATGGGTATTCAGAAACAAGCTGAATGAGAAAGGAGAAGTCGTCAGAAACAAAGCTCGACTGGTAGCTCAAGGTTACAGTCAACAAGAAGGTATTGACTATAATGAAACCTTTGCTCCAGTTGCAAGGTTAGAATCTATTCGTCTTCTTGTATCTTTTGCTATTAATCATTCTATTAAATTATATCAAATGGATGTCAAGAGCGCATTTCTTAATGGTTATATATCAGAAGAAGTGTATGTCAACCAACCTCCAGGTTTTGAAAATCCAAATTTTCCAGAACATGTTTTTAAACTTAAAAAATCTTTATATGGACTTAAACAAGCTCCCAGAGCTTGGTATGAACGTTTAAGCAATTTTCTTCTGGAACACAATTTTATCAGAGGGAAAGTTGACTCCACACTTTTCTGTAAGAACCTTAACAATGATCTCATGATATGCCAGATATACGTTGATGATATTATTTTTGGTTCAGTTAACGCCTCTGTTTGTCAAGAATTCTCTGAGTTAATGCAGGCAGAATTTGAAATGAGCTTAATGCAAGAACTGAAGTTCTTTCTGGGAATTCAAATTAACCAAACCTCAGAAGTCACATACGTTCATCAAAGCAAATACATTAAAGATGTTCTGAAGAAATTTGACATGGCAGACTGCAACTCTGCAAAAACTCCCATGCATCCAACATGCATTCTTGAAAAGGAAGAAGTAAGCACAAAGGTTTGTCAGAAGCTCTATCGAGGTATGATAGGCTCTCTTCTCTATCTGACTGCTACTCGTCCTGATATTCTCTTTAGTGTCTGTCTCTGTGCCAGATTCCAATCAGATCCTAGAGAATCTCATCTAACAGTAGTTAAGAGAATTCTTAAGTATTTGAAAGGAACTCCTAACCTGGGCCTGATGTATGAGAAAACATCAGAGTATAGACTTTCTGGTTACTATGATGCAGATTATGCAGGAGATAGATTAGAACGAAAAAGCACATCTGGAAATTGCCAGCTTCTGGGAAACAATTTGATATCCTGGGCTAGCAAGAGACAGTCAACTATTGCTCTATCTACTGCAGAAGCAGAATATATCTCAGCATCACTATGCACAACTCAGATGCTCTGGATGAAGAATCAGTTAGAAGATCTGCAAATCTTCGAGAGTAACATTCCTATCTTCTGTGATAATACTGCTGCCATTTGTCTAAGTAAGAATCCCATTCTACATTCCAGAGCTAAACACATTTAAATAAAACATCATTTCATCAGAGACTATGTTCAGAAAGGGATAGTAACATTGAAGTTCATTGATACAGATCATCAATGGGCAGATATCTTTACTAAGCCTCTAGCTGAAGATAGATTTCTTTTTATCTTAGAAAATCTGAACATTCAAAATTGTCCTGAATAAAGTGTGGCTCTGAAGATGTAAAATGAGACTCTGACATAAACAAATGTGTTTCTGCCTCTGACTCTGATACTTCTACCAGTTAAGAAGATATCTGAGTTAGAAATCTCCAGGAACCAATCCTTTGGTATTCCTGAAGATCAGACACATTAACACGTGGAGTACTTAGCGTCTAACCCTAGAACTTCCAGACAGCTGTCCAGACGAAGATCAAAGGGGAAACGTTTGAGATCTCCTCGAGCAGTGTTCATACTGTTGGGATTAGACATTCATTAATGAGCCTTAATCATTTTCCCCCAAGCGTGCTAACTTGTGCTTTGTGCTAACGCTGAATAGTGTGTCGTTTTGCATGTGTTTTTGTTTAGGGTATTTAAACACTTTTCTCACATTTCACACACTTATCACTCTCACTCACTCTCAAACCCTCTCTGAAGCATTTCTGCAAACACTTCATCTTCACCTTCTTCGTCTTCAACTATGGATGCTCAACAACAACAAGTTTTCAACTTTTCTCAGCAAATGGAATCCAACACTGCCCAAAGTTCAAGCATTCCAACTCCAACTGTTACAGGAGTCTCCATTACTCCAGTGTACAAGGAACCCCATGTTCTTGACCGTGAACCCCACATAAACCTAGCAACTCCATTTGAGGGACTGGAAGTTTTGTGTGAAACTTTTGTGGACTTTGACAACATGAAGAGAAATGGGGTAGATCTTACTGAAGAACTTCGTCTACAAGGATGGGGAAACTACTTCCAAAGGCTTTATGGCTCTGTTTACCCAAATCTCATCAAAGAATTCTTGAGATTTGCAGACGCTGATGACCATTTCATCGTCTCCTTCGTTTTGGGGGTAAAGATAGTGATTACTGAAAAGTCAATTGCTTCTTTACTAAACATGGAGAAAACTGGAGGAAAAAGGATTTACAACATCAACCCTAGGTCAAGGCGCATTGCTGAAGTAATCAATCCAACCATCTTCAAACTCAACACTGAAGGAAATCCTTCAAAGAACAAAGAGCTTCATCAGAACCTCAGAGTATGGCTCAAGATAATTCTGGGAACCATTCATCATCGCCCAGCATCAAACTCCTCTGACTACATCAATGCAGATCAGAAATGCATTCTGTATTGCATTCACAAGGGTGTGAAGCTCTGCCTTCCTGCACTTCTCTTCAGATATCTCAGAGATTCTGTAAGGGAGACAAGAAACAACATGAAGCCCAGATTCTACATTCCTCTGGGAAGGATTATGTCTGATGTTTTCATTGAGAATGGGTTGGTAGATCATTTGGAGAAGAACAGGCTGATGCAAGATCTGGCGATAGATACTGGAAGACCTTTGAACGCCAGACATCTCAAGAGTATGGGAATTCTGAAGAATATTCAAGTCAGACCCACTATGGATACCTCCTGGGATGCCTTGAAAGATCAGAGGAAGCTGCCCCATGGTCTTGCAAGGTTCTTCAAGAATGAACCTGTAGATGCAATCCTCCTCTACATGCAGCGTCTGAAGGATGAAGGAGTTGATATCTCTGACTTCAGATTGGACGATTGTCTGGACTCAGAAGAAGATTTTGTCAAGTTCAAAAGAGGTCCCCCTAAGAATAAATCTTCAAAGGCAAAGAGAGCAAGGATAGGAGAAACCTCTGAAGTAAGATCTCCAGCGCCTCTGCAAGAAACTACTGGTACGTCTGCTCCCTCTATTCCCTCTGAAAAATTGATGGCTTCTTCTAATCCTCTCTCAACACCACCTATATATACAACCTCTGACACCCCACCTTCTACAACCAGAACCTCACAACCTCTACCCAAATTTAATCTTGCCCATACAACACTACCTTTATCTGAAGCTGAAGAAATGAACCAAACCAGTTCCTCATCATCTTCAGCCCCAGAATCACCTCCATATCTTAACCTCTCCTCTGACCAAGAATACTCTGACCCTAACTCTCCAACCTTAGCCCAAATTCAGGCTTAAAACCTTGCTTCACAACAACCAACACAATCTGAAGCAACTTCACCTCCCCCAGAACAAACAACCAACATTACTTTTGAAGACCAACCTTCTGAACCTCAACCCTCTGACCTCCACACCTCTGATATCACCCCTCCAAACACCTCCGCTGAACCTGAACCTGAAGCTGAAACTGAACCTCTACCATTAGACTTAAACCCTCTTTACTCTTCACCCCAAAGATCTGAACCTCAACCTGAAGCAGAACCTGAACCTCTAACACTCAACCTCAGCCCTTCAACCTCTCCACCTCATACCTCTGAACCTGACCTTTCTATACCTACCCTTGAGGAAGCCATAATGCTGTTCGCAGGGGCTTCAGTACAAAAGGTCAAGTCTCTGACCATTAACTCTGAAGTCAGTGATGATCCTGACTCTGTAAGGACACACTGGAACAGAGTCATTGGCTGGATGACCTCTGAGGCTTTTAAACTGAAGCACATCTCTGAACAAGTCAGAACGACTTTATCAGAGATGCTGAGGCAAGACTCCAGGAAAGACTTGCGAGAGAAGCTGAAGCCAGAAGGCTGGAGGAAGAGAGACTAGCAAGAGAAGCTGAAGAGGAAGCCAGAAGGCTGGAAGAAGAAAAAGCAAGGGTAGCTGAAATCCTAAGTGTAAAGGAAGCTGAAGCTAAAGCTCTGGCCGATGCTGCTGCTGCTGCCGAAGCTGAAGCACAAGCTGCTGCTGAAGCTGAAGCAAAGGCCGCTGCTGAAGCACAGCAGGCTCTGACTCAGGGGGAGTCCTCATCTGTTGTTCCTATGGTTCTCCAGACGCTGGAAGAACTGAAGAAAGATCAGAAGGAACTCCGTGCCAGAATGGATAAACAAGATACTGTCAACGACAACATTCAGAACATGTTGGCTCAATTGCTTCAGAGAATGCCTCCGCCTCCCAACCCTTAGGCACTTAGGATTTTGTTGCTTTGCTTTGTTTTCTGATGTTTGCTTGTTCCTTTTGCCTCTGTTGCTTTTTATCTGAATACAATGTTTTTCTCTTGAATTATTTATTTTTGCTATGTCTTTTTGATTCTGACAAAAAGGGGGAGAAGTCATTAATAGCTCTGATGAAAATTATGTCTAAATACCTTAAGCACTCTGCAACATATTTTTCTTATAAATTTATCTAACTCTAGACTTAAGAAATTGCAGAAGGTATCAAGAAACCTCATTGCTTGGAAGCTCTGGTAAGAACTTCTGAACACCCTAGCCTATCTCAGGGGGAGCTCTTGTCTTTCTGATCTGATATTGTCTATGTTTCATCTGCTAATTAAGTTTGTTTTGTCATCATCAAAAAGGGGGAGTTTGTAAGAACAAAAATTGTTCTATAACAGATTCCATGATTTTGATGATAACAAAGGATGAAACCAAAAATGGCACCCTAACGAAAAGTTTCTAAGTGTGCAGGGTTCTAAGGAAAGAAGGAAGAATTCATCAGATACGTAATCATATCAGATACAAATTATCAGAAGACCAGAAGCATCTGAAGTAGAAACACGTTCAAGAAAATCTAACTCTGAGCAAAACAGCAAAATATCAGAAGCATCTGAACAAGAAATACGCTCTAGAAGTTCTGACTCTAAACAACGGTATGTCTAACTCCAGAAACTCTCAGCGTTATCTGAAGAAACAATCAGAACTCAAAAGGGATCAACATCAGAAGCTAGATAGCAGATTCCAAGATCTCCAGAAACACAAAGACTCTGATTATGGAATTGCTAAATAAGGAAGAGTAACGTTAACTTCAAATAAAGTTATGGAAATGGATTTCCTAATACAGAAAGAGACGTTAACTCCAAAAATACAAATGAAAAGGAACTATTTTTGGAAAGTAGTCATTCAAGAAGAGAAAGTTGCTTTGGCAACAAGCAACATAAGTTATGGCACTAATTATTATTCAAGAGTTATTATCTGCTATGATTTTTCAACGGATCCTTCTCTTCTATATAAAGGACTGCAAATCAACATTGTGAACACACAACACACAACAACAACACAAGAAGATTTTACTGAAACATCAACACACAAAAACACTGTTTATTCTCTCAATCTTCACGAGGCTTTTGCTTAGTACGTGAAATACTTTGTTCTTACTGTTGTAATATTTGCTTATCTTAGAAGCACCCTAGATTACATAAGCTTTCATCTATTGTTTTATTTTCCTCAAGTGACTCTGTGTAGTCTGTAGACTTGAGAGGACTAAGAGATCTTTCTCTTAGACGTTGTTTGTAAACAATCTTTCAAGATTAGTGGATTAAGTCCTTGTTGAAGGCGAAATCACCTTGGCCGGGTGGACTGGAGTAGCTTTGTGTTATAAGCGAACCAATATAAAATCCTTGTGTGATTTTCATTTTGAGAAAGCGCTTATTTTTCAAAAACAATTCAAACCCCCCTTTCTTGTTTTTCTCACCTTCAACTACATCAGCAGACAAGATAGACAAAAGCTTTCCATGACGTTGTTTGAAGTCCAAGGGATCTAATACAAAAGATGCTAGCTTCCTTAACTCTTTCAAGTCGGGACATCTGAAACTGTACTTCTTAGTGTTCCTTCGTCCATAATCCATGGTCTGAAAATATTTGCAAATCATACCTTAGTTCCTTGAAATTTTCGTGTGATGAATGTTATGATGCGCATGAATGCATGAATGCAACATTCACAAATAAGGGATCACACACAAGGCAAACAAAGGTCAAGGGATGAATCAAGTCATTGTCAAGATCAATCATCCATTTTGGTGGATTATGGTTTACACCTTATCAACACCCAAGTTCCATTGATATTGACAAGACTTGATTGGATCAACCAAGAATCAAGGGTTTGTTGCAAGTCAGGAGCATGAAATCTGGGTAAGAACCATCCCAAAGGAGTGGACTAAGGATAGAAACCTGTAGATCATGTTCCAAAAAGTTCCCAGAGTCTTAATTCCATCTATCGGATATTATAGGTTAAGATGACTGACTCATCAACCCATAATATTATCAAGAGAAACTCTTCTGAGTGTAGTATCGCATAACAACTATTATCAAGTTTACAGTTGAACAATTTCTGCACTACGTCCTAAATAGGCCAAGATGGGTTAGGTGTTCTATGGTCCTCAGCTTCTCGGACTCAATTAGAAATAGTAATGCCTAACCACAAATACTTGTGTGACATTTACAAATCCAAAGGAGTCTCCATTGAGCAGATGGATCTCAAGCCAACTTGTTAAGGACTACTCCACACAAGTCGAACATGACTATGCCATCCTCCTATCTTAATTGTATCAAGTTCAGGTTAGAACTTATCTCACCACTTAGAGATCACCAAGCACAACAAGCAGATTATATCATACATACATATATACAAACATCACATATATACAAATATATTCAGACAAAAAGTAGGCTAAACCCACTAGAGACTACTCCCCAGTAGAGTCGCCACTTAATTTCTGTAGCGGGAAGTTCATGATCATCAAGCTATTAACAAGCTAGAGATCAATTAACAAGAGTCGCCACCGCGCTTTTATTGTTTCCAAGGGAAAAGGGAAAAAGTACGAACAGAAGCCAAATAGTAAGAAGTTTTGAAATAAAAACTAATAAAAGTCAGAGATCACAGGTAAGGGGGTTGGTTACACAGAGGGAAGGTGTTAGCACCCCAAGTGTCCTAGGTACTCCTAGGGAGCCCTTTTTGTGTGCATATGTATTTTGTACAAAGTGATGTTTATAAACAAGTAGAATGGGGAGATGAGAAAAGAATTCATTAATTATATTTTTGTGTTTGACAAGACCTTCGGTCTTGTGCCTACGTACCAATATAATAATGAGGGATCAAAACCTTGTAGTTCGTGATACAAATTTAAAAGTGGATGCATTACTTTTAACAAAAATTAAGTTTGAAAGGCACAAAGGCCTAAAAATGGTTTGAATGAGTTAGTTCTTTTTTTGGATTTTTGAAAGTTTAAGTCAGGTATATTTAAGTTTATTTACAAGTTTGATTTAAGAAAATAAGTTTGAAAATGCAATGGCCTAAGGCCAAAGTTTCTATCTTTTTTGCAAAAGAGGTCAAAGTTTAGAACAAGAATAGTTCACACAAAGAAGATTTTAAAAATGGAGGGAGAGATTTTGAAATTAAAGAAATAGGGATAAGATGAAGAGACTACCCTATGCACAAAATTTAAAAGATTAGAGTTGAAAAGATCTGACCAAATGGGTAGGAAATGCACAAATGCACAACTATATTATCTTGAAGAGAAAAGGCATCAAATAAAGATGGCCTCATCCAAGCTTATCCATTCCATGATCTTCTTCAGAAATAACCCATGTAACAGATGAATTCCATAAGTCACAGGTTCAAAATAACAACTTCACAATGATCATGTTGCAGATGAATCCAAGAGAGGTCTTCAATGATGTATCAGATGAAGTTTAAATTGCAAGCACTTGGTTCTTCACAAATTGGCATTGGCCAAGTCCCTTAGCTTAGGAAAGTTGCCTAGATTCTAAGTCCATTTATCCAAGATCAAGCCAACAATCCACTCAAAAGTTTTTTATGGTTTTTATGATTATTATGGACATTAATGGTCAAAGACCATACAAAGAAGCAAAGTATTTACAAACAAAACATATCACACAATATGGTCCAAATGGACAAAGTGAAAATTACATTAACATAAACAATTAGAATGATATGTACAAGGGAAAATGAAATAAAGTGCTAAAAGTAAATTGCATTAAGATAAATAAAACTTGGAATTAAAAGTAAATAGTTAGTAGGTTAGAGGTTAGTTTTGTTTTGCTTTTGCTTTTGCTTTTTCAAGACATTCTTTGGAGAAAACTCAACCCACTTATCACAAGCATGGATCCTTGAACCAAAACATCTTCCAAATGAAGGAAAGAAGGCCAAGTTTCCATACAATACCAGGAAAGAGGGGAGACTAACAATCTCACTAACTAGAATGCTTACGCCTTTTATGTAAAAACTTTAGCGATATGTTAAGCAATCGTAATTGGACTTATGTAGAAGTCACAACTATTTGAGGTCGGCCAATAGAATTTTGGTGTTAATGCATGTTAGAGACATAGTATAATGAACTATCCTCATGAAACATACCACAAAAAAAAAAGAATATGCAAAAGGTGTGGCCTAATCTCATCCATACTCTTGTCAATTTTTCAATCAACTAGCATTAGGACTTTGAGATGTCATAGACCAAATGGAATGAATGAATTAAGAAGAGGAATGAGATGAAGTGGGAAGGGGATGAATGAGATCACAAATTGGTCAAAGGAGGAATTTTATTAAATTAATATCATTCATTCATTTTTGAAGATGGAATGTACATTCCATCAATCCCCTAAATCCAATGATATTAACTTGACAAAGTTAAATCAACCTTGACCAAGGCCGAACAACAATAAGCAAGCTCATACGAGTCAATACAAATGGTCAACAAAATTAAATTGGCATTTATTCAATTAAAAAATAATAAAATAGTGCATTTAAATCAAATATGTTTTGTCCAATTCCTAAAATAGCATCAAAACACCAAAGAAATGGCCATGAGATTTATCATAGGTCAAACAAGGTCAAAGGACCTTGGAGAAAAATTTTCATAACTTTTGGACATTTAAAAATATTTTTAAACAATTAAAAACAAATGCAAAATTCATTAATTCATGAAAAATATTAATAACGATCCAAAAAATAATTCTAATCCAGAATATTAAAGAGAAAAATATTTGAATTTTTTTGGTGAAAGTCCCATATTTTTTGGATCAATATTGAATTTAATATGAATTATTGAAGAAAATGCAAGTAAAACAAAAATTCAGATAATCAAAATGACGTGGACCATCAGATCTCCCTCATTAATTGAGGTGGCAGATATGATGATCCAAAGCACGCGTTCCACATAGACATGCGTCAACTGTGTGTCAAATGTGGTAATCAACACCAACACTCAGGATTAAAACGTGAGAGGAAGATCATGTGGTTCAGAGGTTGGCCAAGTCATCGTCGGAGCCAGAGCTCCGGTCATCTTCTCCGGGGGACCTCACCGGACTGGTCCACCATGAACCATCACCAAAAAGAAAAACAAGGACATGATCTCGAATCTGACCTCCATTCACTCCAATTCCAAATATATTGAGAGATATGTGGAATTGAAATTTGAGGTACATGAACTGAGTTGCTTCGATTTGACCTCAAAGCAACTCAATCTTCTTACCTATATTGGTAGGACTTTAGATAACCAAATAATCAATAGAATTGAGCAAGAATTTGAGAGAATCTAAGAGTTTAAAATTTCTAAAAATTACCTTCAATGGAGGTCTGAACTCAATGGATCTTGATCTTGCTTATGCTTAGACTCACTCCACTTGCTTGCAGGAAGAGGATTGAATGGTTTAGAAGCAATGGATTCTTTCACTTTCCAAATTTTGCAAATGGTGATGTAATGTTGCATGGGCGTGCATAGGCCCATGAAATGATAGCTTGAGGTCCATAATTGAAGATCAGATGCACTGAAGTAGGCTTGGATTGCAAGGCACATGTACATTGATGTTTGAAGTTTGATCCATGCCAAATGATATCAGCCTATTTAAGCCATGCACAACCTATTCATTTCTCATACAAAATGAATGAATTTGAGCTCTTTAGAAAGGTGAGATCAAGAGGAACAACTTTGATGTTCAACACTTTTTCATTTGGAGCTTGGAACTTGGATAAATTTGAGGTGGAAGTTTTGAAATTTTTGACATATCAAATTTTTTCTAAATGTCAAGCCATATGTCTCAATATTCCACCTTGCTTAACGTTTTACATGAGCTTCAAATGAGAAACATGTCTTCATCAAAGTTGTATCTCTCTCAAATACCTTCAAAATGATCACCAATTTCATATCATTTTGATTTGAAATGATAGAGTTATGCATTTTTGAAGTTTGGAAAAATCACTTGATCAATGGTATAGGTCAAAAGTGACCTATAATGTATCCTCATATCACATGCTCAAAAAAGTTGAGCTATCTCCCACTCCAAACATAAAAGTTGAATTAGACACATTGAATTTGATTTTGCAATTAGGAAATATTTCATATCATAAAAATTGAGCAAGTTATGGCCTTGGTAAGTTGACTTTCAAATTAGGGTTTAGACAAAGTGACCTATAATGTTTCAACATAGAAAAATGATTTTTCAAGCAAAACTAGCTATAGGTCTCAACATGAAAGTTGTTTATATTGTCATTTGTAGTAAATGTTCTTTTGCAATCATTTTCATATGGTGAAAATTATAGGAGATAGGGTCTGGTGAGACCCAGTTTTGATCTGATGAATTCATCTGGCCAACCACCATGAACCAACTTGCTAATTTCCAATTATCTTGACTTTCTTGACTAATGGTAGATCATATATGCATAAGATGATGAGATTTGAAGTTTCCCTTGAGAAATTTGATCAATTGGTGAGATAGCTTGTTGGAGAAGTTACTCAAGATACCAGTCAAACTAGGGTTTCCAAGGCAAATCACCCTCAAACTCTTGAAGAAAACTTGATCAATATAAAATGTAGAGATCATTGGGACTCATATATGATGTTCATAACTATTATTGAATCAATTCTTGGTTGTGCTCTTTGTTCATGAGGGTCTCAAACCCTGGATGTGAACTTGATAAATCAAATAAGATCATGCCCTACCTATAAAAGAGTTAGATACATACAAAGACATTTTTTTTTGGTATTTTAGTTAGTAAGATGAAAATATAAAAGTATGATATAATCTCAAAGTGCTTTGTAATCTCTCCCAAAATAAACCCAATGAAAGAGGGGTAAGGAGGATGCAAATATATGATCCCAATGCTAATGCTTATGATGGAATTGGATGAGGGATATTATGGTCAAAATTGGGGTCTTACATATATATATATATATATATATATATATATATATATATATATATATATATATATATATATATATATATATATATATATATATATATATATATATATATATATATACACACACACACACACAAATAGGACTTCATATGTTCCTTGAAATGAAAAACAATCAAAAACATTACATTTCATACATCATTTGCATAACAGGTTTGTCCGCCAGATGTATTATCAGTTCTTCTTTTGTGCATCAGTCAAGCTGACTCACGGTTACAATACTCACTCTAATAAACCAAGGATCATTGATCATCTAGAGCAAGAGAACCGAGAGCTGAAGGATGAGATCGCTAGATTAACAACTTTGATGGAATCTATGATTGCTGCCTAAAATTAGTCATCACTAACTCCTGCAAATCCTCCCCAGAGGACTGTTATTTCTGAGGTTGCTACCTCAACTGTTCTTGTTGCTGCTGCCAGTCAATCTCTTCCTTCCATGCATGTTGGGTTTGCTTATGGAATGCCGTCAAATTTTATGCCAGAAGGGTATGCGCCCACCTTTGTCTCTCTGCCGACATCTAGCCCGGTCATGTCAGTACCACCTCTTGTTGTCCACATTCTTCCTCGTGTTAAGGACACTATCTATCATTCTGATCCATTTGAGGGCCTAGACGTATATGAAAAGATGGATGGGATGAAAGATCAATTCCTCGAGCTGTTCAAAGAGTTGAAAACTCTGAGTGGGAAAGATTTTTTTGGGAAGATTATTATTGAACTCTGCTTGGTCCCTAATGTTAAGATCCCAGTGAAATTCAAGGTCCCAGACTTTGAAAATTACAAAGGGAATACTTTCCCGCTAAGCCATCTTGTTATGTACGCTAGAAAAATGTCTACTCAGACTGATAGTGATCAGTTATTGATTCACTATTTCCAAGACAGTTTGACTGAAGCTGCCTTAAGGTGGTACATGGGTTTGGACAGTACAAGCATCCGTACTTTCAACGACTTAGGAGAGGCCTTTGTCAAGTAGTATAAGTACAATATAGATATGAAGCCTGATCAGGACCAGTTGAGGTTTATGTCTCAGAAAGATAAGGAAACATTCAAAGAGTATGCCCAAAGATGGAGAGAGTTGGCTGCCTAGATAAGTCCACCTCTTGAGGAGAAGGAAATGATGAAGATCTTCTTGAAGACGCTGAGTTTGTTTTATTATGAATGTATGATTGCGACTTCCCCTAATGACTTCACAAAAATGGTAAACATGGGGATGAGGCTAGAAGAAGGATTCATGAAGGACGTTTGTCTAAAGAAGGAACATCATCCAGCAAGAAATATGGTGGGAGTTTCTCTAAGAGGAAGGAGGGAGAAACTAATTCAGTGTCAGTATGGAGGAAGAGGAGGCCTCACGTCAGGAAGAGTTCTCAACCCCGTCAACATCAACATCAACTTTCCTCAGTAATTCCGGTTTTTTCCAATAATTCCAACAATCAATCAGTTCCAATTCAACAACAACAACTGCAACAAAGAACCAACTATAACAACAACAATAATCACCAACAAAGATTTGAGAGGAAGGAGGTATCCTTTGACCCAATTCCTATGACTTATGCAGAACTGTACCCGTCATTGGTCCTCAAAAATCTCATTCAACCGAGAAATCCTCCGCAGATCCCTAAGCCACTACCATGGTGGTTTAAGCCATACCTTTATTGTGCCTTTCACTAGGGAGCCCCTGGCCATGACATTGAGAACTGCTATCCATTGAAGTATGAGGTTCAAAAGCTGGTAAAAAGTTGTATGGTGTCTTTCGAGGACAGAGCGCCTAATGTGAAAGTCAATTCGTTGCCTGTTCATGGTAACGCTTCTGTCAACATGGTGGATGGCTGTCCCAGGAATTTTAGAGTTTTTGATGTACGACGTATCCGAAGATATCTAGTGGAAATGCATAGAACTCTGTGTTTAATTAGTGATTGTGAGCATGATCATGATGGTTGTCATTTGTAGTGTGAACCCCCGTGGGTGTATGATTGTCAAGAGGGATATCCAGAAGTTGATGGATGAGAATGTAATCCAGATTCAACAGTCAAGGGATATGAGAGATGTGAATGTGATTGTACCAATGTTCAAGACCCCTGAGAGCGTAGTTATTCATTTTGATAGCAGCAACAATAATAATGTTAATAGATCGGTATCATTGTTAGTTATACGGTTAGCGAGACCCGTCTTTTATGCACCCGATAAAGTTGTGCCATATCAATATAATGCCACTATGATTGAAGATGGTCGAGAGGTTCCTCTACCAGTTGCAGATTCAGTAGTGAACATTGCAGATATAGCAAAGGTGACCCGTAGCGGTCGTGTGTTTGGTCCAGTATTTCCAAAAGAAGTATACGATGTTGCAGCAAGTAAGAAGGCGGAGATTCCAATAGTGAATTCGATTAGTGCTCCCACGTGTAAGTCTGGTGAGTCTAGCAAGTTGAAGACTAACGATGATGATGAGGTTTTAAGATTAATCAAAAGAAGTGAATTTAATGTTGTGGAGAAACTGCTCCAGACTCCATCAAATGTCTTTGTGCTTTCACTGCTGATGAATTCCGAAGCGCATAGGGAGGCATTGCAAAAAGTGTTGGAACAAGCTTATGTCGATCATGACATGACAGTGGATCAGTTTGACCATATAGTTTCCAACATAACTTCTTGTAACATTTTAAGTTTTTGCGATGAAGAGCTTCTAGAGGAAGGCAAAAATCACAACTTAGCATTACACATTTCAATGAATTACAAGGAGGACACTCTGTCCAACATGTTGGTTGACATTGGGTCATCTTTGAATGTGCTTCCAAAATCAACTTTGTCAAGACTCTTTTATCAAGGCTCCCCAATGAGGTACAACGGCGGAATTGTCAAAGCGTTGCATGGTTCTCATAAAACCGTCATTGGAGAAGTGGACCTTCCGATGAAGATAGGTCCGAGTGATTTCCAAATTACTTTCAAGGTAATGGATATCCATCTGGCCTACAGTTGCTTGTTGGGAAGGCCATCGATTCATGAAGCTGGAGCAGTGACGTCTACTCTACACTAGAAGCTGAAATTCGTGAAGAACGATAAGCTTGTAGTTGTTGGTGGAGAGAAGGCATTATTGGTGAGCCATCTGTCATATTTCACGTACGTTGATGCTGAGGAGGAGGTCGGAACGCCGTTCCAAGCCTTATCTATTGCTGATGAAATGAAGAAAACTGGGGCACCCATGTCTTCTTTGAAAGATGCAGAAGAGGCTATTGAGGCAGGCAACATTAATAAGAATAGAGCCGAATTGGGATTTCAACTAGGTACCCTCAATGCCAAAGCCAAAATTATGCAACTAGTATTCTGCAGCAGAGGGTTCATTCACGAGAATGATCAACACTCAGCTACCATTATTGAAGACAGTGGCGATGAAGACGAAGCTTGCGCCAAATTTGTGACACATGGCCAGATTTGCAACAATTGGGTTGCTGTTGATGTTCCTGTTGTCATTCACCGTTCTAAGTAATTTGTTTTCTATTGTTTTAATAAAAATCCTTCGCATATGCCTAAGGGAGAAGTGAACATTGTTGGGCAATTTTATTATTATCATCAATAAAATACAATTTTATTTATCCACACCTATGATGTTTTATTTTTACTTTTTTCTTTTTCTGAACATGGTAATCACAAAAAACATAAGTAAATAATAATCTTCCATCTGCATATTATTTACTCGCACTCCACTTCTCTAAAATCAAAATATCAAATCATTATGCAGGTTGGTTCTCAAACCCATTGAGTACAATGATCTTACTCCCTATCCAAACTTTGATTTCCTTGTGTTTGAAGCTAAAGAAGAGGATGATGATGAAGAATTGTCTGATGACTTATCTAGTTTGCTTGAGCATGAGGAAAAAGCCATTCAACTTGGGTTCCAATGATGATGTGAAGGAAGTCAAGATTGGCTCTCAACTGTGTCCAGAAGCAAAGAAGGGATTGATTGATCTTCTTCGAGAATATTCTGATGTGTTTTCTTGGTCCATCAAGACATGCCTAGTTTGGATTCTGAGTTTGTGCAACATAGATTTCTGTTGAAGCTAGAATGCTAGCCAATCAAGCAAAAGTTGAGAAGAACTCATCCTGATATGGAAGTAAAGATCAAAGAGGAAGTGCAGAAACAGATTTATGTTGGTTTTCTTGTAACCTTTGAGTATCCGCAGTGGGTGGCAAATATTGTCCTTGTTCCGAAGAAAGATGGAAAAGTCCACATGTGTGTTGACTATAGAGATTTGAACAAAGCTAGTCCAAAAGATGATTTTCCTCTGCCACACATTGTTATGTTGGTAGATAATATAGCTAAATTCAAAGTCTTTTCGTTTGTGGATAAATTTTCCTATTACAATCAAATCAAGATGGCACCTGAAGATATGGAGAAGACCACATTCATTACACCCTGGGGAACATTCTGTTATAGAGTGATGCCTTTTGGTTTAAAGAATGTTGGTGCAACATACCAGAGAGCTATGACCACTCTTTTTTAAGATATAATACATAAAAAGATCAAAGTTTATGTTTATGATATGATTGCTAAATCAAGTGATGAAGAAGAACATGTTAAGCATTTATTGAAGCTATTCCAGCGTTTGAGGAAGTACAAACTCTGCTTGAATCCCAATAAGTGTACTTTTGGTGTTCGTTCTAGTAAGTTGTTGGGCTTTATTGTCAGCAAAAAGGGTATTGAAGTTGGTCCTGCCAAGGTCAAAGCAATACAAGAAATGCCTACGCCTAAAACTGAAAAGCAAGTCAGAGGTTTTATCGGTCGCTTGAACTATATATCAAGGTTTATATCGTATATGACTGCCATATGTGTTCCTATATTCAAGCTTATTTGAAAAGATCAGTCTTGTGTTTGTACCGAAGATATCCAGAAAGCTTTTGACAGTATTAAAGAATATCTGCTTAAGCCTCTGATTCAGTCTCCACTTGTTGAAGGAAGACCGTTGATCATGTATTAGACTGTGCTTGAAGAAAGTATGGGTTGTGTTCTTGGTCAGCAAGATGAATTTGGAAAGAAAAAGTATGCAATTTACTACCTCAATAAGAAATTCACCGACTGTGAGACTCGGTATTTTATGTATGAAAAAACATATTGCGCATTGGCTTGGGCTGCTAAGTGTTTGCGCCAGTATATGTTGAATCATACTACTTGGTTGATATCCAAAATGGATCCAATCAAGTACATTTTTGAGAAGCCTGCTTTAACTGGGAGGATTGCCCGTTGGTAGATGTTGTTATCCGAGTATGATACTGAATATCGATCTCAAAAAGCCATCAAGGGTAATGTCTTGGTTGACCATTTGGCTCACCAACTGATTAAAGATTATGAGTCAGTGCAATATGATTTTCCTAATGAAGATAATTTGTACTTAAAAATGAAAGATTGTGATGAACCATTGATCGAAGAAGGGCCAAAATCTGGTTCACATTGGGGCATGATATTTGATGGAGTTGTTAATTCATATTGTAATGGCATTAGGGAAGTGATTATTACTCCTCAAGACACTCATTTTTCGTTTACAGCTAGATTGACTTTCAAGTGTACAAACAATATGGCAGAGTATGAAGCTTGCATTATGGGGCTTGAAGAAGCCATTAGTATGAGAATAAAATATCTTGACGTCTATGGAGATTCAACTTTGGTTGTGAATCAGATCAAAGGTGAATGGGAGACGAATCAACCTGGTTTGATACCATATAGAAACTATGCGAGGAGGATTTCTAATTTCTTTATAAAAGTTGAGTTTCATCATATCCCTCTGTAGCACCTCAAATTTGCACCTCCCATTGCATTGCATCAGGCAAGACTGGTTAGGAGATTCTACTGTGCAAAGCAACAAGAGCATTCTCCATGAGATCAAAGCCCTAGGGTTGGTACAATGAGTTCATATGACCCAAGGATCATTTTGAAGTAGCTTGGCCAAGTGTTGAAGGCTCAGAACTCATCAGTCCATGTGCAAATCATCTGAGGCCCACAAAAGTCAACTGAAGTCAACTGCACAGTCAATTGTGAATTTGAAGGTGCGAAGTGGTTAGAGATGCTTCATTCATGTTCAAACAAGTCTCATTTGACATTTCAAACATCAACATTGAAGAATTTGAAGTCAGGACAAGACTTTCCAAAAATAGCAGGTGACCTGTAATTTGAACTTTCCAAAAATGGAAAGATTTTGGACCAACTTCAACTCAAGATTACATCATCAAGAAAGCTTCAAATGGAATTTTGTCCAACATGAAAGTTGAATATCTTTCTCTCCCATTTCCAAAAAGTCCAAGATCATGGATTTCTCATGTGTGGTTGAGGAGATTTGGTCCAATCATGGCAAAGTGTGTTTCAAACTTCAAATGGGCATAACTTTCAAACCAAAACTCCAAAATGAGTGGTTCTTTTTGCATTTTGATCGTTATAACATGTATTTTCCAAGCATACCATCACTTGACATGAATTTCATTTGCATGGCTTTTGGTTTATTCATGAAGTTTTGGGAAGAAAATTGCATAACATCATGTTGCATGATCATGTACATACCAAACTATTTCCAATATGTGCATGAACTCATTTTTAGTGGTTTTGGGCTAAGAATGTGCACTGTTCACGTGCATGGGGGTGCATGGAGTGAAAATTTCATTTTTGCACTTACACCACAAAATGGATTAATCACAATTGCATTTGGCCTAAGCAAGTTTTAAAGATGATTAGCATGGAGTATAAATGGTTAATCATAACTGTTTTACATCATTAACACATTTCAGATCTAGATTCAAGAAAAAATCACAAAATTTTCCTCTCAATTTTTTTCCAAAATTCTTCAAACACAAACACTTTTCATTGATCCATTCATCATCCTGAGGTGTTGTTGAGTATAATTGGACGTGGAAGCAGAGGAAATCGTGGCATTCTTGTTCATGTTCATAGCTTGGAGCATCCATGGCAGTTGAAGATTGAACTGGTTTCGTGCATCCTTGAGCCTCACATTCATCATCATTCATCTCAATAAGCATATTGGAAGAGAGTTGAGGACTTGTTTGAGCTTGTAACGCGCGATTTCCCATTTTGTTCATCAAGAGGTCAGTTTTTCGACCTCTTAAATTCTAAAATTCATTATGCCTATTGTGTAGTTTATTGATTGGTGATAATGCTGATGAAAATTTGGAGTGATTTGGTGCTGTTTTGAGCAAGATACATGCATTTCAAGTTTTGATGTTAATCTTTCTTTTCTTCGATTTGGCTTGGATATGTTGTTTTTGTATGATTTGTTCATGGATCCTTGATGTATGTGTGATGATGAACCGATTGCTGTGCTCATTTTTCATTTCTAGAATATTTTTGTGAAATCTGGAAAAATTGCATGAAGATCTTCATGATCTTCATCGTTCATGCATGGTGTTCTTCATTTTCCAGATTTGCTACAACCTTGCTACAGATTAGCTACGAAAACTTGCATGTGTTTTTGAATTTAGTTACGAACGCCATGCAGCGCGCCAGGTTTAGGGTTAGATGTCAAAACGTCAGCGTTTTAAGGTTGGCGCGCGCTGGTGATTCAAAATTGGCCTTGGTTCGATTCCGGGCGAGAGAACTTCTTCAAATTGCCTTGCCTTTTTCTCTTTCTCCATCATTTTTTCATGCTTGGCTCATTTTTGATTTCATTTTTTCCTATCAACTTCAAAAAATCATTTAAAAATGAAAATTAATCCAAATGACCTCCAATTTTTTGCATCATGATCCTCATTCTGTCTACTTCTTTATGATCATTAAAATGCAAATTGTGCTTGGTTGGAAAAATGATTTGTCCTAGGGTGATTGAACATGTGTCCATTTGTGCTATTGCCTTATTCATTTGATCATAAAATGCTCAAAAATGATCCAATGCTTCTGAAATTTTGTGTGTTGATTCTAGACATGTTGAGTGATGTTTTGGCTTTGGTTTGAGATTTTTCCCATGATCCATCTCTGTTTTATGATTATGCTAACTTGGTGTGACAATTTGTGTCACACATTTGGTTGTCTGTTTTATGCTATGTGATTGCCATGCCTAATGATGTCCAATGCCTCTAATTATTTGTGTGATGATCATGTTATATGTCCTGTTTACTCATGAATTTTGTCAAGATTATTTGAGTCATTTTTGATTTGATGTGCATTTGTTTCTTCTGATGTCTCAATGTGATCACCATTTGCATCCCTTGCCATGTTTTGTTCATGAAATAAATTTGGTTAATGATTTTGATATGGGACTTTTTGAGATGTGTTCTTGACTGGATGAAGATGATTCATGTTAAATTTCATGTTCTGTTTTGAATTTTTGATCCATCTTTGACCCTAGGCTTTGACCTAGTGGTTTGTGGCTTACATGTGGGCTTTGATTTCAGGTTTAAACTTCCAAGTCCATAGTTGATGATGCTTCCACATTTGAGCATTGATGTTTGCTTTTGATTACTAACATTTGGTTGTTTTGTAGGTTGATGTTAACTCATTTGAGTTTGCCTTGTGGCTTGCACATTGTGAACATTGTCTGTCTGTTTGTTATTGCTTGTTGATTGTTTGTCTGTACAGTTGAACTGATTGGTTTAGATTTTTCACAGGTACCTAAGTTGCTTTGAGTTCTTTTGAACTTGCTTTTGCTTTGTTTGGTTGCTTAACCACTGAGGTATATTTTCTCTGACTTCATGTAGTTTGGAAGATTTGTCCTGTTATGTGGGCAGACACCTATCTGAGGCCCTCCTTAAGAGGCAATGCTTGTGTTTGTTTAACTTTGTGCCAAGTAGGTAAAGACCTCTTAAGAGGCAATTGGCAGATAAAAGGGATGTGCAATCAATCCCCTGCTATTCAGTTGTGTCATTCACCTTGCTCACACCATTGTGTTGATGCATTGTGGATAATAACCCAAGATCTTTGTTGTGTCAGTCATATGTGGAGAAGAGTTCCTACATTCTGAACTCCCACCCTTTCATTTGTCTGAAGCTCTCCCAGGCCAGGGATAAGATTTGTGAGGTCTTACCCTCACTTCCCATTTCATCTGCTTCATCCTAACTCTCAATGTTAGGGTTAAGAGCTAACCACACCCGATTCCAGTTGGCTTGTGTTTACAGCCTAACCTTGTATGAGCCCAATTATTTGCATATAGTGTGCGTGCTTGCTTTTTGTGCTTGTATGTATTTGCCTATGCTGTTTAGGCTAGCTTGCTTCCTGTGCGAGTTAGATAGAAACTTAACATAGGGATCGTATGCATGACAACTTATAGGCTCGAGTCGTAGTCTCCCTAGTACTTTGTTAGCTCCTTGGTCTCTGGTTAGGATAGAAGTTCTTTCCCTGTTTAGGAGAACTACGTCGCCCTGATCCTCATTCACCTTGCTCTCCGGGCACCCTTTTTCTTTTTCACTCCTTTGTGTGTGTTTGGAGTCTGATGTAAGTCCAGCGATTGGCATTCGGTTTCCATGTTTGTCTGTTTGTATGGAGTCTGACGTAAGTCCAGCGATTGGCAGTCGGTTTCCTGTGTGGTCTTGTTTGGCGTGCGTTAGCCGAGCTACGAGTGCTCTGATTCTTCTCCGGTCAGAGAAGATATGTATGCATAGGATGCGACATCCTAGCGAGCATGTTTCCCATTTTCCCGAACTACGTCGACTCTGATGTCTGTGCTTGACAGACTATGTAGGCCCAGGATGCGATATCCTGCCGTGTTAGTTTCTCTTGTCTTTCTGTGTTTCCTTCCAGCCTTGTGTGATGTCTGAGCAGTTTTTAGCAACCTTATCCTTTCTTTGTGCGTGGATCCCGTCGAGTACGACGGATGTGTAGGGGTGCTAATACCTTCCCTTCGCATAACCGACTCCCGATCCCATCTATCTCTGGTCGCGAGACCATGTCTTTTCCAGTTTACTTTGAGCGTTTCCTTTCCCTCCTTTGGGATAAATAACGCACGGTGGCGGCTCTGTTGTTTCGTTTTCCCGCCGGTTTTTCACGTAATGCGACAGCTGGCGACTCTGCTGGGGATGAACAGAAGTTGACCTCTTGTTGGTCCATCTTCCCTAAGCGAGTCTCTCCTAGCGCTCTCTAGGATAGGGTTTGGTTGCTTTGCTGTTTCATTTATTGCATTCATTTGGTTATTGTTTGCATTTATGTTTGCATTCATCATATTTTCATCTGTGCTGGCTGGTTGTGTGTTTCTCTGTTGGGGTGGGAGTTACATGAGGTAAAAGGCCCAATGCTCAGGCTATGAGTGAACTCTAGGACACCTAGGAATAGAGTGATTCTTGGGAAGCGGGTGGTATTGCGCCACTTAGCGTAACTTGATATCACGAGCAGTTCAGATCCTAATGGGGTATTATCGGTACATACATCTGGTGTGTACATGATGATATTCTACGAAAGGATTGTTTATCCTGCGTTTCTCTTGACCTTACCCTGGCCTAGATTACACCCGTGAGTGGGGAGGGGATGATCATTATTACAGGTACCGTTGGTGACTTGTTGGTGACTCTTTGGTTCTGTTGGTGACTTGGTTCAGATGACTTTGGGTCTCAGATGTTTTTTTGGGTCCCAGATGACTTTGTGGGTTCCGAGTGCAAGCCGAAGCTTTGATCCTGTGCTCCGAGATGCACAGCCAGCCAGTCGTGTTTGCATCATTTGCATCATAGCATATTTATTTTCAAAAAAAATAATGCAATAAAAATAAATAAATAAAAAGAAAAAGAATGAAAAAAAAACGCTAATATCCTCATGCATATCATTTCTCAGGTTCATTCAGGAGTCTATTCACTGTGAGAGATGGCATCCGTTCCCGAGTAGAAGCGAAAGACGTGTTCCTACAGCTTTCACCGTGAGCCTTTGACATCTTTGATAGAGTTGAGCAACTTTGTGACCGGCGGTAATCAGAAGGTGTTTGTTGATCAGTATGGGGATTTGTTGACACTATTGAAGCTGGTGGTAGATCCAGTGCCGTTGCAGACTCTTCTACAGTTCTATGACCCAGTGCTCCGTTGTTTCACTTTCCAGGATTATCAGTTAGCGCCCACTCTTGAAGAGTACTCCATCCTGATGAATGTCCCGATCAGGTATCAGGTGCCTTTCTTGGATGTTCCAAAGGAGGTTGACTTCAGAGTTGTTGCCAGAGCTTTTCATCTAAGTATCAAGGAAGTGAGTGACAATTGGAAGTCGAGTGGTGATGTGGTGGGGTTGCCTTTGAAGTTCCTGTTGAGGATAGCCAAAGAAGAAGCAAAGAAGGAGAATTGGGAAACTTTTCATGCTCAGTTAGCTATCATGATCTATGGAGTTGTGTTGTTCCCGAGTATGCCCAATTTTGTGGACTATGCTGCAGTCATTGTTTTCCTTGGAGTAAACCCGGTTCCTACTTTGTTAGCTGACACTTACTATGCTATACACAGCAGGCATGGTAAGGGTGAAGCTATCAGATTCTGTCTCCCTTTATTGCTCAGATGGTTCTTGTCTCTCCTGCCAGTCAGTGGACCTTTTGTGGATGCTCAGAGCACTCATAAATGGACTCAGAGGATTATGTCTCTTACCTCTTATGATATCAGGTGGCAATCTTACCGGATGGATGTGCGTAATGTCATCATGAGTTGTGGAGAGTTTCGTAATGTGCCACTCATAGGGACTAAGGGTTGCATCAATTACAACCCGGTTCTTTCTCTACGTCAGTTGGGGTTTGTGATGAATGGAAGACCACTTGATGTTGAGATAGCTGAGAGTGTGTATTTTGAGAAGCGGAGTGACCCTGTTGGATTGGAGCAAGTGGGAAGAGCTTGGGAGACCATTGGTGTCAAGGATGGAGTTGTTCTAGGGAAGAAGTTTACAGTTGCTATGCCTGACTACATTGATTGGGTCAGGAAGAGAGTTGAGACTTTGTTGTTGCCCTATGATAGGATGGAGTCTTTGCAAGTGCAACCACCTTTGATCCTTGCTGAGAGTGTGCCTGCTGAGCACTACAAGCAAGCTTTGATGGAGAATCGTCGGTTGAAGGAGAAGGAACAAGATACCCAGATGGAGCTTTACAAAGCCAAAGCTGATAAGTTGAACTTGGCTCATCAACTGAAAAGCATGCAGGGTGAAGATGTTGCTAGACTGAAGGGTAAGAAGAGGTCCTATGAGGAGATGGAGACCCTATTGAATGCAGAACACCGTGAGTGCTTGAGGTTGCAGAGAACTGAAGCTACTTACCAAAAGAAGATCAGAGACTTGGAGAAGCAACTCAGAGACAAAGATGTCCAATTGAAGAAGGAGGTAGACTTGAGACATGCATCAGAGAGCCAGCTTGGAGGAGAAGTTGTAGAGCTCAGAAGACAACTGAAGGAGAAGCTCACTCCCCTGCTAGAGTGTTCAGAATGTGACCTGTTGATAGACCAGTGCCATTATCTGAAGACGCTCATTCCTGGAGGACATTTGTCTTAGCTTGTATCTCTGTTGTTTATGTTGAGAATCACCTCCAGGCTTGTTGGATGAGATTCATCGTTGTACTCTGATCATTTGGATCTTTGTCTGAATTATGTTGTTGTAATCCTTGTTGCTCATATCTATAGATTAGGTTGTTGATGTTTCACCTTGTGCTCATTTTCCTGTGTAGGTTTGCTTCTTTGTTGTTCTTGCTGCAGGGTTGCCATTTCTTGAAAGATGAATCAGGCTCTTGAATGCTTGAGAAATGAACATATCATGTGCATCATACGCATCATAAGCATCATACACATATCATTTCGCATTACAGGTGTTCTTGTTCGAGACTTCTCACTCTGGTTCCTGTGTCAGGCAGGATAGCTGATCAACTTCCGCACCGCTACGCAACCAGACTGAATCAACAGAGGAACATGGACCAAGTGCAAGCTGAGTTGGCTGAGATGAGGGCTAACATGGCCCAATTCATGACAATGATGCAAGGGGTCGTTCAGGGGAAAGAGGAGCTGCATGCCTTAGCCCAGAGATAGGAAGCTGTGCTCCCACCTCTTAGTCGTGCTTCGCCAGTGGGTGTTCCTGTGAATGATGGTGTTGCTGCTGCTGCTCCCGTCAATGATTATGTCGTGGGGGATGATTTGAGATGAATCAGAATCAATGGACAACCTCTTGCTGCAGAGACTGTTAATGCCAGAGCTACCCGTGCTCCCGTGCGCCATCCTGCTCCGCTGGTTGACAGGCAGGAAGACACGTTCACACTGCTCAGTGAGGATGATGAAGTTGTGGGAAGAACTGAAGAGAGGGATCGAAAGGTTGATGCCCTTGCTGAGAAGATTAGAGCCATGGAGTGTCATAACTCTTTGGGTTTCGATGTTACAAACATGGGTCTGGTGGAAGGGTTGAGAATTCCCTACAAGTTCAAAGCGCCTTCATTTGACAAATACAATGGTACTTCTTGCCCTCGCACCCATGTGCAAGCTTATTACAGGAAGATCTCTGCTTACACAGACGATGAGAAAATGTGGATGTATTTTTTCCAGGATAGTTTGTCTGGAGCTTCCTTGGATTGGTACATGGAGCTGAAAAGAGAATCTATTCGAAGTTGGAGAGATCTGGGTGAGGCCTTCTTGAGGCAGTACAAACATAATATGGACATGGCGCCGAGCCGGACTTAGTTGCAGAGTCTTTGTCAAAAGTCTGGAGAGAGTTTTAAGGAGTACGCCCAGAGGTGGCGTGAATTGGCCGCAAGAGTACAACCCCCTATGCTGGAAAGGGAGTTGACCGATATGTTTATCGGGACATTACAAGGTGTATTCATGGACCGGATGGGGAGCTGCCCGTTCGGTAGTTTTTCAGATGTTGTAATCTGTGGGGAAAGAACAGAGAGCTTGATTAAAGCTGGGAAGATTCAGGATGCTAGTTCCTCATCTTCGAAGAAGCCGTTTGCCGGGGCACCCCGTAGGAGGGAGGGTGAAACCAATGCTGTGCAACACAGAAGAAGTGTGAATAGAGGGAAATATCACCAGGTTGCCGCTGTAACCATTCCAGCACCTCAACCTCAACAACAACAACAACAGAGGGTTCAACAACCACCACAACAACCACCACAACAACTACCACAACAACCACCACAACAACCACCACAACAACAACAGCAACGTCCGTATCAGCCTAGACAGAGGACGCCTGATCGTCGTTTCGACCCGTTGCCAATGACCTATGCTGAGTTGTTGCCTGAACTGCTCAGATTGGGGTTTGTTGAGTTGCGCACCATGGCTCCGTTGACAAAAATACCACCTGGGTATGATGCCAAAGTTCGTTGTGACTTCCACTCTGGTGCACCGGGGCACCATATTGAGAATTGTCGGGCTTTTCATCATAAGGTCCAGGACTTAATTGACGCCAAAACTATCAATTTTGCTCCTGTGCCTAATGTTGTTAACAATCCTATGCCTCAACATGGTGCGCATAGGGTAACAATGTGGAGGATGGAGAAGTTGTTGACTTGATAGTTAATGTTGAAGATGTTCAGACTCCATTGCTGGTGGTGAAGGACCGTCTGTTGAATGGGGGAGTATTCCCGGGCTGTGGTCAGGGTTGCTCAGACTGTGAAGAGACAGAGAATGGTTGTGTACAGTTGAGGGATGGTATCCAGGGATTGATGGATGAGGGTTGTCTACAGTTGGCTCGGGCTGTTAAAGATCGTGGAGTGGTGTCAACTGTCACCATTTATTACAAACCGTCTGAGGGGCGTGGCCAGAGAATTGTCAGTGCATCTACAACTGTTGGTACCCCTGTTACCATTTCTGCCCCAGTAACCGTCAATGCTCCCACTACAACTACTATTGTTGCTTCAGGTAGAAGGGTTGTTGAAAATAGTAGGGTTGTGCCGTGGAAGTATGACAATGCTTATCGCAGTAACAGAAGGGCTGAAAGTCAGATCCGGCCAGTTAATCAGTCTCCAGTGACTATTGGTTTTCCAGCTAGAGCTCCTGTGACTGTGGGTCCAGTTGTGGACAATGTAGGAGGACCAGGAGGGTTTACAAGGAGTGGTCGTCTGTTCGCACCGCAGCCTTTGAGAGACAATAATGCTGAGGCTCTCGCCAAAGCTAAGGGCAAACAAGCTGTGGTGGATGAAGAACCTGTTCAGAAAGAGGCGCCTGAAGGATCATTTGAGAAAGACGTGGAGGAGTTCATGAAGATAATCAAGAAGAGTGACTACAAGATTGTAGATCAGCTGAATCAAACTCCGTCCAAGATTTCTATCCTCTCGTTGCTTCTGTGTTCTGAGGCACACCGTAATGCCTTGTTGAAAATGTTGAATTTGGCTTACGTGCCTCAAGAGATCTTTGTCAACCAGTTAGAGGGGGTCATTGCTAATGTCAGCACCAGGCACGGTTTGGGATTTATAGACTTGGATCTAACGCCTGAAGGTCGTAACCATAACAAGGCCCTGCATATCACTATGGAGTGCAAAGGTGCAGTATTGTCGCACGTGTTGGTAGATACTGGCTCGTCTTTGAATGTGCTGCGTAAGAAGACTTTGCGCAAGATTGATGTTGAAAGGGTTATCCTTACTCCGAGCGATCTGATTGTTCGTGCTTTTGATGGATCCAAATGGTCTGTTTTTGGTGAAGTCACATTGCCAGTGAAGATTGGCCTAGAGGTGTTCAATATTGTTTTCTATGTGATGGACATTCAGCCAGCATATAGCTGTTTATTGGGACGTCCCTGGATTCATGGGGCTGGGGCAGTTTCGTCAACTCTCCATCAAAAACTGAAGTATGTCTGGAACGGTCAGATTGTGACTGTGTGCGGTGAAGAAGACATTCTGGTGAGCCACCTATCCTCTTTTAAGTATGTAGAGGTGGATGGCGAGATCCATGAAACTTTATGCCAGGCATTCGAGACTGTTGCTCTTGAGAAGGTGGCTTTTGCTGAGCAGAAGAAGCCAAGTGCCTCAATTGCATCTTACAAACAGGCTATGGAGGTTGTCAACTCGGGCAATTCAAAAGGCTGGGGCAAGATGGTGGACCTGCCCGTCAAGGAAGACAAGTTCGACATTGGTTATCTACCTCTGCAGGCAGAGCAGATTGAGCAGAAAGGACCGAGTTCCTTCACCAGCGCTGGGCTGATGAATTATGGTGACGTCTTTGCAACCGGTGCGAAGACTGTGATAGTGATTGTGATCTAGACAACTGGGTTCGCCCGTGTGCAGCAGGGGAGTCGATCAACAACTGGACAGAAGAAGATGTGGTCCAAGTTACTCTTCAAACAGAGTAATTTTCTTTTGTTTTTTCAATGATATCATTAATAAAGGACGTTTTGCAAACAATTTTGTGATCCCTGTCTTTCTGTTTTTGTTTTTCACTTTCAAAACAATAAAAATGGCAATGTTTTTGTTTTTTGTGACTTTCTTGAACTCTTTTTTCTAAAACAAAGCATTAAACATGCAGAATTGATCTTACGAATCCCACTATGAATAATTCTGTTATGGCTCAGTATGATTTCAATAATCCCATCTACCAAGCTGAAGAGGAGAGTGAGGAAGACTGTGAACTCCCCAAAGAATTGGTCAGATTGTTGAAGCAGGAGGAAAGGGTCATCCAACCTCATCAGGAGGAATTGGAGATTATTAATCTTGGTACTGAGGACGCCAGAAAAGAGATCAAGATCGGGGCTGCTTTGAAAGAAGATGTCAAGAGAAGGTTGATTGAGATGCTGAGAGAATATGTGGAGATATTCTCCTGGTCGTATCAAGATATGCCTGGGTTGGATACCGATATTGTGGTGCATAGATTACCTCTCAGAGAAGATTGTCCTTCAGTCAAGCAGAAGCTTCGGAGAACTAGTCCTGACATGGCTGTTAAGATCAAGGAAGAGGTTCAGAAGCAGTTGGATGCGGGTTTTCTGTCAGTTACGACTTATCCCCCGTGGGTGGCCAACATTGTTCCCGTGCCGAAGAAGGATGGCAAAGTTAGGATGTGTGTCGATTACCGGGATTTGAACAGAGCGAGTCCGAAAGATGATTTCCCATTACCTCACATTGATGTATTGGTTGATAATATGGCTCAATCCTCGGTTTTCTCTTTCATGGACGGTTTTTCTGGTTACAATCAGATTAAGATGGGACCAGAGGACATGGAAAAGACGACATTCATTACACCTTGGGGCACGTTTTGCTATAAGGTGATGCCATTTGGGTTGAAGAATGCTGGTTCTACCTACCAGAGGGCTATGACGACTCTCTTTCATGACATGATGCACAAAGAGATTGAAGTGTACCTGGATGATATGATTGCGAAGTCGCAGACAGAAGAGAAGCACCTGGTCAATTTGCAGAAGTTGTTTAACAGGTTGAGAAAATTCAAACTGAGGCTGAATCCAAACAAGTGTACGTTTGGGGTGAGATCCGGTAAGCTGTTGGGTTTCATTGTCAGTGAGAAAGGGATTGAGGTTGATCCAGCAAAAGTCAAAGCTATTCAAGAAATGCCTGAGCCGAAAACAGAAAAGCAAGGTCGTGGGTTTTTAGGGAGATGGAACTACATTGCACGGTTTGTATCTCACCTAACTGCCACGTGTGAACCGATATTCAAATTGCTAAGGAAGAATCAAGCAATCAGGTGGAATGATGACTGTCAGAAAGCTTTTGACAAGATAAAAGAGTATTTGCAGAAACCTCTAATCCTCATACCTCCCGTTCCTGGGAGACCTCTGATAATGTACCTGTCAGTGACTAAGAACTCGATGGGGTGTGTATTGGGACAGCATGACGAGTCTGGTCGAAAGGAGCATGCCATATACTACCTTAGCAAAAAGTTTACCGACTGTGAAATCAAATATTCGCAGCTCGAGAAAACTTGTTGTGCTTTGGCCTGGGCTGCTCGCCGATTGAGGCAGTATATGCTGAACCATACTACCTTGTTGATTTCCAAGATGGATCCAGTGAAGTACATATTTGAGAAGCCGGCTCTCACCGGATGTGTTGCCCGTTGGCAGATGATCCTAACAGAGTATGATATCCAGTACACGTCGCAGAAGGCCATCAAAGGTAGTATTCTGTCAGACTACCTTGCTGAGCAACCGATTGATGGTTATCAGCCGATGATGTTTGAATTCCCTGATGAAGACATCATGTATCTGAAGATGAAAGATTGCGAAGAGCCTATTGTCGAGGAAGGACCGGATCCTGATGACAAGTGGACACTGATGTTTGATGGGGCTATGAATATGAATGGCAACGGTGTTGGGGAAATGCTTATTAATCCTAGAGGTGCTCATATACCTTTTTCTGCCAGGCTGACTTTTGATGTAACCAACAATGAGGCTGAGTATGAGGCTTGTATCATGGGTATAGAAGAAGCCATTGATTTGAGGATCAGAACTCTGGACATTTATGGAGATTCCGCTCTAGTGATTAATCAGGTCAATGGGGATTGGAATACTAATCAGCTGCATTTGGTTCCTTACAGAGATTACACCAGAAGAATACTGACGTTCTTCAAGAAGGTGAAGCTGTATCACGTCCCCCGGGACGAGAATCAGATGGCTGATGTCTTGGCTACTTTGTCGTCCATGATCAAATTTCATGTTCTGTTTTGAATTTTTGATCCATCTTTGACCCTAGGCTTTGACCTAGTGGTTTGTGGCTTACATGTGGGCTTTGATTTCAGGTTTAAACTTCCAAGTCCATAGTTGATGATGCTTCCACATTTGAGCATTGATGTTTGCTTTTGATTACTAACATTTGGTTGTTTTGTAGGTTGATGTTAACTCATTTGAGTTTGCCTTGTGGCTTGCACATTGTGAACATTGTCTGTCTGTTTGTTATTGCTTGTTGATTGTTTGTCTGTACAGTTGAACTGATTGGTTTAGATTTTTCACAGGTACCTAAGTTGCTTTGAGTTCTTTTGAACTTGCTTTTGCTTTGCTTGGTTGCTTAACCACTGAGGTATATTTTCTCTGACTTCATGTAGTCTGGAAGACCTGTCCTGTTATGTGGGCAGGCACCTGTCTGAAGCCCTCCTTAAGAGGCAATGCTTGTGTTTGTTTAACTTTGTGCCAAGCAGGTAAAGACCTCTTAAGAGGCAATTGGCAGATAAAAGGGATGTGCAATCCATCCTCTGCTATTCAGTTGTGTCATTCACCTTGCTCACACCATTGTGTTGATGCATTGTGGATAATAACCCAAGATCTTTGTTGTGTCAGTCATATGTGGAGAAGAGTTCCTACATTCTGAACTCCCACCCTTTCATTTGTCTGAAGCTCTTCCAGGCCAGGGATAAGAGCTGTGAGGTCTTACCCTCACTTCCCATTTCATCTGCTTCACCCTAACTCTCAATGTTAGGGTTAAGAGCTAACCACACCCGATTCCAGTTGGCTTGTGTTTACAGCCTAACCTTGTATGAGCCCAATTGTTTGCATATAGTGTGTGTGCTTGCTTTTTGTGCTTGTATGTATTTGCCTGTGCTGTTTAGGCTAGCTTGCTTCCTGTGCGAGTTAGATAGAAACCTCAACATAGGGATCGTATGCATGACAACTTCTAAGCTCGAGTCGTAGTCTCCCTAGTAGTTTGTTAGCTCCTTGGTTTCTGGTTAGGATAGAAGTTCTTTCCCTGTTTAGGGGAACTACGTCGCCCTGATCCTCATACCAGATGAGGTACGTAGGCAGGAGATGAGCTGATCTCTCCGGGCGCCCTTTTTCTTTTTCACTCCTTTGTGTGTGTTTGGAGTCTGATGTAAGTCCAGCGATTGGCATTCGGTTTCCATGTTTGCCTGTTTGTGTGGAGTCTGACGTAAGTCGAGCGATTGGCAGTCGGTTTCCTGTGTGGTCTTGTTTGGCGTGCGTTAGCCGAGCTACGAGTGCTCTGATTCTTCTCCGGTCAGAGAAGATACGTATGCATAGGATGCGACATCCTAGCGAGCACGTTTCCCATTTTCCCAAACTACGTCGACTCTGATGTCTGTGCTTGACAGACTACGTAGGCCTAGGATGCGATATCCTGCCGAGTTAGTTTCTCTTGTCTTTCTGTGTTTCCTTCCAGCCTTGTGTGATGTCTGAGCAGTTTTTAGCAACCTTATCCTTTCTTTTGTGCGTGGATCCCGTCGAGTACGACGGATGCGTAGGGGTGCTAATACCTTCCCTTCGCATAACCGACTCCCGATCCCATCTATCTCTGGTCGCGAGACCATGTCTTTTCCAGGTTTACTTCGAGCGTTTCCTTTCCCTCCTTTGGGATAAATAACGCACGGTGGCGGCTTTGTTGTTTCGTTTTCCCGCCGGTTTTTCGCGTAATGCGACACCCTCGAGATGAAAACCGGATGGAAGATGCTCTTACAACATTGACTTTAATGATTATGATGAAATTTTGGAATGAAGTTCCCAATTTGATTGTGATGCGTCTTGACAGGCCAACTCATGTATTTGATGTTGAAGAAGTCAAAGATGAAAAGCCATGGTATTTTGATATCAAATGTTTCCACCAAAGTCTGATTAACCGTCTGGGCCATCTTTGAAAGATAAGAAGACTTTGAGAAGATTAGTTGGCAACTTCTACCTGAATAGTGATGTGCTCTATAAGAGAAACTTCGATATGGTTTTGCTCAGATGCATGGATAGACACAAAGCAGACCAATTGATGACTGAATTCCATGAAGGTTCCTTTGGTACTCATTCCAATGGACATGCTATGGAAAATAAGATGCTGAAAGCAGGTTACTATTGGCTGACAATGGAATCTGACTGTTGTAAGTTTGTGAAGAAATTCCACAAGTGTCAAATTTTGTAGATAAGATTCATGTTCCTACGACACCGTTGAATGTCATTTCCTCTCCATGGCCCTTCTCCATGTGGGGAATTGATATGATTGGTATGATTGAGCCCAAAGCCTCGAACGAACATCGTTTCATTCTGGTGGCTATTGACTACTTCACAAAGTGGGTTGAACTGGCAACGTACGTAAATGTGACCAAGCAAGTTGTTATAAGGTTTATCAAGAATCAGATTATATACCATTATGGTTTGCCAAGTAAGATCATTAATGATAATGGGTGGAACTTGAACAACAATATGGTGGAAGATCTTTGCAAAGACTTCAAGATTGCACATCATAATTCTTCTCCCTACAGACCTAAGATGAATGGGGTTGTTGAAACTGCGAATAAGAACATCAAGAAGATAATCCAGAAGATGGTTGTCACATACAAAGATTGGCATGAAATGCCCCAATTTGCTTTGCATGAGTACCGTACATCCATCCATACTTCAACAGGGGCAACCTCTTTCTCTCTTGTCTATGGTATCGAGGTTGTGCTCCCAGTAGAGGTTGAGATCTCGCCGTTGTGTGTGCTAATGGATGCCAAGTTGACAGAAGCTGAATGGTACCAAACCAGATATGAATAGTTGAATTTGATTGAAGAGAAAAGATCGTCTGCCATGTGTCATGGTCAGTTATATCAGCAAAGAATGAAGAAAGCTTTCGATAAGAAGGTCAGGCCTCGTGTGTTTAAAGAAGGTGACCTCGTGCTTAAGAAGATTTTATCTTTCAAACCTGATGCCAGGGGAAAATGGACTCCTAATTATTAAGGCCAATATGTTGTGAAGAGGGCCTTCTCAGGCGGTGCTTTGATTCTTACAACTATGGATGGTGAAGAGTTCACATTTATTATGAACGCCAATGCAGTCAAGAAATACTTCGCCTAAAAAAGAAAAGAACAGCTTGCTAAGTTGAAAACCCGAAAGGGCGACTTAGGCAAAAAAGAGCGTCTCGATGGATTGAAAACCCGAAAGTGAGATCTAGGCAAAAATTAGAGACATAAAACAAAAAACTTATCCTGGTAGATTGAGTACCCCACCTTGGGGAAATCTAGGAAAAATTAGGGATTATGGCAAGTAACTGCATCCGGTTGGCCCCGATCTTAGAGCAACTTTGAGTAAGTCATTTGGTTCTAATTCATCATTCACCACTAAAGAGAAGCACAATGGATGTTGAAGTTGGTAAGGAGAGTAGTGATCATTGTATTCAATGTAGCCATTTTCCATGTAAATTACGATTTTTCAAACTTTGTAAAGATCTATGGAGTCTCGCCATTTGCGGGCTAACATTCTATTAAATAAAGTGAAGCTTTTATTATTTATTTTCTTATTTACTTCTGTTAAATAAAATTGAACTTTCATGATGATAATTTTGAAATAAATTAATGAATAATTATTTTTCTTAAAATAATAAAAACAATAACTTTAAGAATAATCAATTTCAGTAAGGAACGTCAACAACAATCTGGGAATAGGTAAGTCTTGAAGTATGAAACGTTGTTGGTCTTCCCCAAGCATTTGGTTTAGTAACTATTCTCCTCCCCAACAGTTTGTCATTCATCCTCAGTTGAGTTGGTGGGTCACTTTCCCAGTAGAGTCGAGCTGATGATCAATTCCCTTTGCAAACTCACATTCCCCAACTACGATCCGATTATCTTTGCCTTGGAATTGGTTTATTTCACAATTCTAAAAAGAATTCGATGATTAATAAGGAATGTGACGAATTTGGTCATATCATCCTCAACAATTTTCTTAGATCCCCATGCATAGTTTTATCTCTTGTGTCCCCTGGCGGAGTTCATCTTCTGACATGAAGATCCCTTGTTCCCGACAGTATTGAATTCTGAGCAGTATTTGTTTTTGTCTACTGCAGGGTTGTCTCCCATTTGATATGGTGTTGACCTAAAATTCCCCACAGTGTTAACAATTTTGATCCTCAATAGATCTTTTCTCTATCCTCGGTATATTTGGTTGTTGATCCTTCAGGAGTGCTCTCTCTTTCCGTAGAGTTTGTCGTGATTGATTGGAAGCCTGTTCTCCATGACTTTCTTAGCCATAAATGATTTGTACAGAGCTGGATGATTTATTTTCATCCCTAGCACTTTTTCCAGTTGATGTTTCCATCTTGTTGAGATTAGCCGAGTGTTGCAGCAGTGATTCAAATCTTCGTTATTTGTATCCTTTGTGCTGTTTTGTCAACATTGTTGATTCTAAGTGTTGGCAGCAATTTTGGTAAAACAAAGAGTGTTCACAAAATGTTATGTGTGATGTCTTAACATAAGATATCCTATGTACCTGCTGGAGTTCAAGAACATGTTCATACAGGATTGTTTCAGAATGCCACATACAATGCCATGGCTTCTGATATTGGTTGTACCTGCTAGAGCTTAAATGAAAGACATGTTCATGCAGGATTGTTTCAGATGACATACACAAGGTCATGGCATCTGATATGGTTGTACCTGCTGGAAGTTATAAAAGGATTTATTGGATTATGCAGGATTTTTCCAGGATGTCAGACCCGATGCTACGACATCCTGTACACAGAACATTCAGTGTGAATGTCTGGTGTTTTGTGATTGCACAATTAATGGCAATCTTTGTATGATTGAAGATCTGATTAGCTGGCGCATTCAATCATGGATTACAACCAGATTTACTTATTTTCCAAGGAGATCTAACCATCTGTTATAAAAAGATTTGATTGGAAAGTAGATTTAGGGTTTTCAAGATGTCCAAGCCCAGCTGGATGCTTCTATAAAAAAGGACTTAGAAAACCTGTTTGAATACACAACCAAGACTGAGCGAAATATAGAGAGAGAGCTAGGGTTTGTGTCTGTTTAGTCGTGAGACTTGTAAGCCATTCAAGTCATCCATTGATGATTGAATTGGACTGATTTGTGGTTGTAATTTGTCACTCTAAAGATGTTAAGCAAGAGTGTGTGTCTTTTTGATCAAAGCTGTGAAGCAAGATCAAGAGTGCGTCTTCTTAATTGAAACTGTGAAGTAAAATCAAGAGTGTGTAATTGAAAAGTATTTTCTTTTCTCAAGGGATTGTTGTTTAAGATCACAGTGTGATTGTAGGGAAGTGAGTGGGTTCTCATATCTAAGAATGCTTAGGTAGAAATTGCACGGGTAGAGATTAGGTGAGAAAGACGGTAACTTGTTGAAGTGTATGGAGAGTCTTTGAACTAATTCTATTTTAGTGAATTTCCTTCCTGGCTTGATAGCCCCCAAACGTAGGTGAGTTGCACCGAACTGGGTTAACAATTCCTTGTGTCATTTGCTTTACCATTCTGTATCTTTATCCTATTTATGTTAACAGATATTAGTGTCGTGACATTACCTTCGACATCTTATATCTGATACCAGAATTTCAATTGGTATCAGAGCAGGCATCCTGCTCTGGTTCTGGGTGAGATCTAGGGACAATACTTTCTGGTACAATGGAGAGAGATGGAGGATCTGTTCATAGGCCACCAATTTTAGATGGTTCTAACTATGACTATTGGAAACCTCGAATGGTAGCTTTTCTGAAATCTCTTGATAATAAGGCTTGGAAAGCTGTGTTAACAGGTTGGGTGCATCCTGTCATTACCAAAGAAGGAGAAGCCATTACTGAGAAGAAGCCTGAAGAACAATGGTCCAAGGAGGAGGATGATCTTTCTCTTGGAAACTCTAAAGCATTGAATGCAATATTCAATGGAATAAACAAGAATATTTTCAGGCTGGTAAACAACTGTGAAGTGGCCAAAGATGCTTGGGACATTCTCAAGATCACTCATGAAGGCACCTCTAGGGTAAAGATGTCTAGACTTCAGCTGCTCACCTCCAAGTTTGAAAACTTAAGGATGAAAGAAGATGAAAACATTCATGAATTTCACATGAGTATCCTTGAAATTGCGAATGCCTCCGAAGCCCTGGGAGAGAAGATGACAGATGAAAAACTGGTAAGGAAAATACTCAGGTCACTCCCTAAGAGATTTGCAATGAAGGTGACTGCCATAGAAGTGTCTCAAGACATTTCCAACATGAGGGTAGATGAGCTAATTGGTTCCCTCCAAACCTTTGAGATGGGATTGAATGATGGAACTGAAAAGAAAACCAAAAGCATTGCCTTCATATCAAACACAGAAAAGGAAGACAGTCAAGATGTGGATGAAGAGTGGGCCAATGAAGTTGCAATGTTGGGGAGACAATTCAACAGATTGTTAAAGAAAATGGATGTAAGATCCAAGGCAAATGTCAAGAACATCTCACCTGACATCAGCAATGGAAGAAGAGTAAGGTCAAATGAGAAGCCAAAAGAAGGAAAAGAAGTAAAGTGCTATGAATGTGATGGGTATGAACACATTAGAACTGAATGTGGAACCTACCTCAAGAAGCAGAAGATGAGTCTTACTGCCACCTGGTTAGATGAGAGTGATACAAAAGAGGCTGCAAATCTGGTGACTGCATTAACAGGAACATGGGGTTCTGATGAAGACTCAAGTGATGAAGAAGTGACTTTTGAAGCATTGGCCTCCACCTACAGAAAGTTGTGTCACAAAAGTGTAGAGCTGTGTAAACAGGTAGAAATCCAGAAGAAGGGGATAACTCAACTTGAGAATGAGAAGGGAAAACAATTGGAAACCATCACCAAATTGAAAACAAAAGTTGTGGCTCTGAAGGTCAAGCTAGATAAAAGTCAACAAGTTGAAAGCCAGAAGATAATACAGCTAGAGAATGAAAAGGCAGAACATGTGGAAACCATCTCCAAGCTAAAAACTAAAGCTATGCTCTTAAACTCAAAACTAGAAGAGATAACCAAGTATGTAAGGATGCTAACCAATGGATCTGACTCCTTAGACAAGATTCTCCAAACTGGACTAATCACAGGAGCCAAATCCGGAATAGGGTACCATAAATCTAAGGCTGAAAGCAATTACACTAGTTGCAAACCTCAAGCTAAACCTAAATGCAGCAACAGTAAGAGCAGTCCAAAGATGTCACATCATATGTCACATCATTAGAAGAGAAAACAACAGAAAGGCAAACACCAAAGATGGAGATGTCATTACTGTGGGAAATTTGGTCACTCAAGGCCCTTCTGCTATAAGCTATATGGTTACCCTACCCCTGTTCATCAACAGACTCACTATCAACCCAGACCCAAATAGCACAGGCCTATCAACAAGAAGCAATTGGTTCCTAAGACTAATGTTACAAGTCTAATAGCTCACATTCCCCTCAAAGAAGAGTGGTATTTTGATAGTGGATGTTCTAGACACATGATTGGAAACTCAGACTTGATAACTGATCTTCACCCTCATGATATAAGCTATGTAACCTTTGGTGATGGAGAAAAGGGTGAAATAAAGGGGATATGCAAGCTTGAGTGTCCTGGAGCTCCTAAACTTGACAATATTCTACTGGTCAAGGGCTTGACTTCAAATCTAATAAGTATCAGTCAGCTAAGGGATCAAGGTCTGAATATCATCTTCACTAAAACTTAATGTCTGATTATTAACAAAGATAATGAAGTAATTGTGGAAGGAATCAGGACCAAAGACAACTGTTACATGTGGAGCTCTCAAATGGATGACTCCTCTAAGATGAGTACAGTTTCTAGAAGAACCTTCAAGGGTAATGAAAGACAAGTCTGTGGGAAATGTCAGACAAGGATGTTACACTAGAAGCTAAGACCTAACCTCAATGAAGAGAATGTCATGATGGCCCAAACATCTGAAAAAGGGGAACATGTGACTGGTTATATGCAGTCTGAAATTAGTGAGAGCTTTGTTGAGATAGAAAGTGAAAGGACATCTGCTCCTACACATTTGAAAGATGAAACTGATGTTTATATATCAGATGAAAGCAACAATTCTCAACTAGGTTGGATGAATCTACTGATAATTATATACAATGTCACACTTGATGTCATGACATTGTATTATGACAACCTGTATGGTACAACTATGTCCAAAGATCATATTCAACACAACTGGACTAAGTACATTATTTGCTTTCATCACTCAATTAGAAAATATATGGAAAACAAACTCATAGTTCTACAGCATGAAATGCAACTAACTAATAAGGCTGCAAGGGATTTGTATGATGTCCAACTGAAATTGAAAGGGGGAAATTAGGGGCTTGGTTTCTTGAGAAAATATGGCCATTAATGTGGAGTGGAAAAGGTAACAAAAATATTGCCTGCCCAATGAAAAGAGAGAGCCACATTAATAATGAATCATCATCTAGTATTGGAAATAGTGTCTATTTCATTTGCACGCTCTGTCTGAACACAATTATTTCCATCTTCATCAAACTACTCAGAGAACATCTGCTAGGGCAAATAAATTTTCTTCAAAAATTTAACAACATGTCTCAACATCCGTCATCATCTAGCTCAAAACCCCTTCATACAAGAACTCCCTCCATGGAGTTTCTAGATGAAGATTTGATGGACGTGACTCCTCTGCGTATGATACCAGGTGACGTCCCAGGCTCCTCTTCCATGGCTAGAGCTAAGCAAGGTAACACTCCTGAAAAATCTCCTGATAAAGAGGACATGCACTTTACTGATCGCACCATAAGAAACCTAGTTACTAGGATATTGAATGAAGAATATGGAGTCAAGGATATTTTTACACCTCTGTCCAGAAGGGACCCCTCTCCTGAGGTGGAAACCCAAGCTGAGAAAGATGATGAGTCATCTAAGACAGAAAAGGAAGTAGCTGCTAAGGGACTATGTTCTCTTGGAAAAAAATTACCTAGCATGTTTCTTGATACTACTCAGGATATTGAGGAAGAAAGGTCTGAGAAAGAAGATAACACTTTGGTCAATCTTGTGAAAACAAGTGTAGCTAATAAACTGAGAAAAAGGAAGAGTATGGTTGAGATAAGGACAGATAGGAGAGAGAAAGAGGTTGCTGGTATAGGTCCCTCCAAGTCTTGGAGTAAAGTAGAGGTCAAGAAGAGGAATGAAAGTGAGAGCTCTGAATCTGATGAGGATGTTGAAGACGATGTCCCAGACATCTCCCTTGTTAAAAGGAAGACTGTAAAGAAGTCTCCAAACAAAGTGGCTGCTGTTCATCTAGACAATATCTCTTTTCACGTAGAAGATGGTGCTGCCAAATGGAAGTTTGTCCCTCAAAGAAGGGTAGCGGTTGAAAGAGAATTGCGAAAAGAGGCTGTTGAAGTAAAGGAAGTCATGGAGTTAATTAAGGCAGCTGGTCTTATGAAAACTGTGACTGCCCTGCCTCAGTGCTATGAGGGGTTAGTGAAAGAATTCATTGTGAATATTGATCAGTGCATTTTGATGCACGTTCTTCCATGTTTGTACTTAAGCATTTCTTCTGTTTGCTTTGATTATTTTTATGTTTTAATGTGTTTACATAATTTATTTTATTTTTGCACTTATTTAATTTTCGTATTTAATTTTCAGCATTAGCAGCTTTGGCGAGAAAAATCATATCTTGAGCTAGGAGTATCGGATTGAGATGTGCTACCAGTCGATGGAAAGCTAAGAAAGAGATTTACAACTTTTGTTCAGAAGTCGAGAGCTGAATCAGAATGTAGTAGGGCCAGAAAATTCATTGAAGTTACAACATTAGTTTTATTTAAATTTTGGGTCATTAGTTTTGGGCTTGGGTTATGTTTTCGATCCAGTTGGGTTGTAAACCAAATTCCTTGTTTTCCATATACCTAGCAGCCGCATAACATTAGGGACGATACACGAAAGACTCGAAAGCTTTGGCAAGAAATATCATGAAGAACTAATTGATCCAAATAATTTACTGATTCGGTCTTTGCCTATCATCGACTATCGTAATTCCAACCGCAGATTAACTATTCCAATTTTATTATAATATCAACTGACAGGCGCAATTGATAGTATAAGTTGTATGTTCCTATTATCCGAATTAAGCAAACGGGATTAAGTTTCATGAATTAAGCAAACATGAATTAAACGGACTCGATAACAAATTAAGCAAACGAAATCGTGACTATAGTTAGGATCACACAATCAATCGGATTAAATAAATATAGCATATGTAAATCGGATTAAGCAAACAAAATACATATATTAATATTGAAAAGAATAAAAAACCTTAATAAGAATTACTAAAATCTCAAGGTATCGGAACCCGAATACAACAAATTGTTTGGATCAATTAGTTCTTCATGAGAATTCTTGCCAAAGCTTTCGAGTCTTTCGTGAATCGTCCCTAATGTTATGCGGCTGCTAGGTATATGGAAAACAAGGAATTTGGTTTACAACCTAACTGGATCGAAAACATCACCCAAGCCCAAAACTAATGACCCAAAATTTAAATAAAACTAATGCTGCAACTTCAATGAATTTTCTGGCCCTGCTACAATCTGATTCAGCTCTCGACTTCTAAACAAACATTGTAGATCTTTTTCTCAGCTTTCCATCGACTAATAGCACATCTCAATCCGATACTCCTAGCTCAAGATATGATTTTTCTCGCGAAAGCTGCTAATGCTGAAAATTAAATACAAAAATTAAATAATTTCAAAAATAAAATAAATTATGAAAACACATTAAAACATAAAAATAATCAAAGCAAACAGAAGAAATGCTTAAGCACAAACATGGAAGAACGTGCATCAAAATGCACTGATCAAATTCCCCCATACTTGAACTTTTGCACTCCGAGCAAAATGAAAAATAAAACAAAACACAAACACATCAACAGTTACTCATTCTAGGCTACAAGTCATCTTCGGTTAAGTTTGCATCGATAGGTACTAATCTTGCACACTAAGGATATCGTAGGAACACTAATCCATAATTGTCCAGTCATAAACCTCCTGAATACACAAATCAACTCGAATCATGTTATTATGTTAAAGCCTAACTTACTCCTCATTCGTTTTGGTCTTTTTCATTCAGGCGCAATCACATTAAGCCAGTTATCTCCACACACCCATAGCAAGGCGACCGGTTAGTGACTCTGATCCTTTTTACACGGGATTCTAGTACCTACGGGGCATAACCCTTTGCTTATTCAGTTGTAGTTGTAGGGGATCAGACCGTAATCCGCCCTACCAAGTTCAGCACCAGAAACCGCTGAACCATTTGACAACTAGTCTTATTTTCAATTTTTTTTGAAGGTTCTACATCTGTTGGGTTAAGTGATCGGGTGAGGGTCACCAAACTTAGAAGGTGCATTCCTTGTTTTTTTTTCCGGAGCACTCACTTATATTCATCGGCTTCCCTGCGTAGAGTGCGTGTGAGATGGTGCTGACTGCTGAAACAAACTACTCAAGAGCTATAAGAAAAATGAGAACTCAAGGCTATGTCATAACAAGTATTCAAAATGATTTTCATATTCAGGAGATTTAAGGTGTTAAAACGATACCGATCTTGTGAACTTCTCCCAAGTCTCTACAAACCAACCTCAAATTATTCTATAGCCTAAAACTTTCAACAAAAATGCAATTTTTTTTTGAAAGAAAACAAAAACAAAACAAAACAAAGAACAAAAACAAAGAAAATAAAGTATTCCCTCCCCCACACTTAAAATATGCATTGTCCTCAATGAAAGAAACAAGCATAAAATAAGAGAGAGAAGAGAGCGGAAAGAACACAACCGAGTAGTCAAGGAGGATAGGTGATCACATAAGCAGTCTATCCCAGAGAGATATGTTCTACATTTTCTTCTTCCAAAGTGGGGCTATCATGGAATAGCTTTGGGTAATGTCCATTGAACTTGAAATTTTTATTAGTATCTTCGCCTTTTATTCTAGGATCAAAGAATCTTCTAAAAGTAAAAGTGTCAAATGGACACGTGAAGGTGATCTGATCTGGAATGTCAGACAATGTCCAACCAAATGCCTTTTTATGCTTCCTTAAAACCTGCAAAAGCTTATTTTCTTGATCGAAATCAAGGTTAGAAGAAATTATAGCCAGTAGTTTTTCATTCATCTCTAAATAAGCATATTTCATATTTTCAGGAAGTTGCTTCAGCTCGAGGGAAGGTGGCTGCTCAATAGAAGGAGTGTTTGGGGCAGCCGGGATGTCAAGAGATTTATCTACATGAACAACTTTATTTGCAACCTCATCTGCAATAAGAATATCAACTTGCAAGGCAGCCTCAATTTCAGCACAAACAGAGCAAATTTTAGTTTCAGTACAAATATCACAAGAATAAACATCATCAAAACCAGACAATGATGGAAAATCAGATGCAAACAAATCACTACAAGTATCATCAACAATTTCAGAAATCAAATCTATTTGAAAAACATAATGTTCTTCCAAGGATTGTTGGTTTGATCCTTGAGCTTGCTGCATGGCATTCACCAAAGTGGCAAGCTGCCCAATCTGTGTTTGCAAAGTCTTTAAAGTAGAATCTACTTGTTGTTGAAACTGGAGATTATTTGCAGCCATTTGTTTGACAATATCTTCTAGTGAAGGTCCAGAAGGTGCAGAGCACACAACCTCAAATTCCTTCAGATGCTCATGCGGATCCTCACCTGCAAGACCACTAAACCTTGGAAACAAGTGTATTAAACTAGATTTCAATTCAAAAGGAACAGAAACATCAGAATATTCAATACAAAAGTCATTATAATTAACATCAGGAGCAGCAAACTGCCTTAATGTTCTTTGATCATGCATGTAATAAAAAAAAACACAGAAATACTAACTATATCCGAAATAGACAAAAACAAATAGAAAGAAGAAAAACGATTAAAATAAATTCAGAAAAATACAAAAGCACCAAACTTAATCTAATGACGTGAAATAAAAATTTTAAGATTTTTTTTGGATTTTTTCGACACTATCAAAACAGTAACAAATTAATTAAAAATAGAAAAACAAGGAATTTGGCAAATTTGACGTCAGAGTCACTTACTCTGTTAGAGTAAGAGAGTATTGATCGCACGATTTTTCTGTTTCCAATAGGCAAAAAACTTATACAATCAAACACAAATTTTCCAAAAACCGGTTTTTTCTGACTCTAGACGCAACTCCGAACGTGAAAATATAGAAAAATTCGGAAAAATAACAGGAAATTGCAGAACAACAAAACACACAATACTTAAAACTAAACTATTGGCTAATTCGACAAGAATCCCCGGCAACGGCGCCAATTATGATCCGCTGTCACACGTGGATCAAAAACGAGTATTTTTGACAAAACGTAGTTAGCGACAAATTGACTCGGATTATCGTTCTCACAAGGATTCTTGAATGAATTAAATAATGATAGTAACGATTAATGGGGTTTTGGTTGGTTTAGGATTCAATTAAAAATTAGATTAAAATAAGTTATTATTGAAATAAGCTGTAGCAATAATTTACTGATTCGGTCTTTGCCTATCATCGACTATCGTAATTCCAACCGCAGATTAACTATTCCTATTTGATTATAATATCAACTGACAAGCGCAATTGATAATATAAGTTGTATGTTCCTATTATCCGAAATAAGCAAACGGGATTAAGTTTCATGAATTAAGCAAACATGAATTAAATGGACTCGATAACGAATTAAGCAAACGAAATCGTGACTATAGTTAGGATCACACAATCAATCGGATTAAATCAATATAGCATATGTAAATCGGATTAAGCAAACAAAATACATATATTAATATTGAAAAGAATAAAAAACCTGAATAAGAATTACTAAAATCTCAAGGTATCGAAACCCGAATACAGCAAATTGTTTGGATCGATTAGTTCTTCATGAGAATTCTTGCTAAAGCTTTCGAGTCTTTCGTGAATCGTCCCTAATGTTATGTGGCTGCTAGGTATATGGAAAACAAGGAATTTGGTTTACAACCCAACTGGATCGAACACATAACCCAAGCCCAAAACTAATGACCCAAAATTTAAATAAAACTAATGCTGTAACTTCAATGAATTTTTTGGCCCTGCTACAGTTTGATTCAGCTCTCGACTTCTGAACAAACGTTGTAGATCTTTTTCTCAGCTTTCCATCGACTAGTAACACATCTCAATCCGATACTCCTAGCTCAAGATATGATTTTTCTCACGAAAGCTGCTAATGCTGAAAATTAAATACGAAAATTAAATAAGTGCAAAAATAAAATAAATTATGAAAACACATTAAAACATAAAAATAATCAAAGTAAATAGAAGAAATTCTTAAGCACAAACATGGAAGAACGTGCGTCGAAATGCACTGATCAAATTCCCCCACACTTGAACTTTTGCACTCCGAGCAAAATGAAAAACAAAACAAAACACAGACACATCAACAGTTACTCATTCTGGGCTACAAGTCATCTTTGGTTAAGTTTGCATCGATAGGTACTAATCTTGCACACTAAGGATATCGTTGGAACACTAATCCACAATTGTGCACTCATAAACCTCCTGAATACACAAATCAACTCGAATCATGTTATTATGTTAAAGCCTAACTTACTCCTCATTCGTTTTGCTCTTTTTCATTCAGGCGCAATCACATTAAGCCCGTTATCTCCACACACCCATAGCAAGGCGACCGGTTAGTGGCTCTGATCCTTTTTACACGGGATTCTAGTACCTACGTGGCATAACCCTTTGCTTATTCAGTTGTAGTTGCAGGGGATCGCACCGTAATCCGCCCTACTCAGTTCAGTACCAAAAACCGCTGAACCAACTGACAACTAGTCTTATTTTCAATTTTTTTTAAGGTTCTACATCCGTTGGGTTAACTGACCGGGTGAGGGTCACCAAACCTAGAAGGTGCATTCCTTGTTTTTTTTTCTGGAGCACTCACTTATATTCATCGGCTTCCCTGCGTAGTGTGCGTGTGAGATGGTGCTGGCTGCTGAAAGAAACTACTCAAGAGCTATAAGAAAAATGAGAACTCAAGGCTATGTCATAACAAGTATTCAAAATGATTTTCATATTCAGGAGATTTAAGGTGTTAAAACGATACCGATCTTGTGAACTTCTCCCAAGTCTCTACAAACCAACCTCAAATTATTCTATAGCCTAAAACTTTCAACAAAAATACAATTTTTTTTGAAAGAAAACAAAAACAAAACAAAACAAGGAACAAAAACAAAGAAAATAAAGTATTTCCTCCCCCACACTTAAAATATACATTGTCCTCAATGAAAGAAACAAACATAAAATAGGAGAGAGAAGAGAGAGGAAAGAACACACCCAAGTAGTCAAGGAGGATAGGTGATCACATAAGCAGTCTTTCCCAAAGAGATATATTCTACATGTTCTTCTTCCAAAGTGGGGCTATCATGGAATAGCTTTGGGTAATGTCCATTGAACTTGAAATTTGTATTAGTATCTTCGCCTTTTATTCTAGGATCAAAGAATCTTCTAAAAGTAAAAGTGTCAAATGGACACGTGAAGGTGATCTGATCTGGAATGTCAGACAATGTCCAACCAAATGCCTTTTTATGCTTCCTTAAAACCTGCAAAAGCTTATTTTCTTGATCGAAATCAAGGTTAGAAGAAATTATAGCCAGTAGTTTTTCATTCATCTCTAAATACGCAAATTTCATATTTTCAGGAAGTTGCTTCAGCTCGAGGGAAGGTGGCTGCTCAATAGAAGGAGTGTTTGGGGCAGCCGGGATGTCAAGAGATTTATCTACATGAACAACTTTATTTGCAACCTCATCTGCAATAAGAATATCAACTTGCAAGGCAGCCTCAATTTCAGCACAAACAGAGCAAATTTTAGTTTCAGTACAAATATCACAAGAATAAACATCATCAAAACCTGACAATGATGGAAAATCAGATGCAAACAAATCACTACTGTAGCACCTCAAATTTGCACCTATCATTATGCATACATTTTCATAATAGGTCATAGCATATCATGATCCATTGCATAGCATTTGCATTGTCCCTCAGTTGCCTCAAGAGCAAGTAATCAGAAATTAGGTCAAACTAATCTCCTGATCAGTCAACCAAGCAAGCAAAGGAATTTTTCATTGAACCAAGGCCTTGGGGTTTGTCCAACAAGTTCACGTGACTTGGGGATCCATTTGAAGTATTTTGGTCAAGGATTGAAGGCTCAGAGGTCATCAGTTCATACACAGACAGTCAAAAACCCTAAAAAAGTCAACTGTCAGTCAAAGCAGTGGATGGTGGTCATTCTTGTGGAATTTGGGCACCATGGTCAATAATCAAGAGTTCAAACAACTTGGGACATAATTTGAAGTCAAATTCTCAAGGAATTAGGGTTTGGAAGTCATCAGTCAATGCATAATCAATCAGAAACCCTAAAAGTCAACTGTTGGTCAACTGTCCATTTAATCAGTGATTGGATGATTGGATTTGGTTTGTGAGAGTTCATTCATGGCCAAATAGTCATCATATATCATGCCAAACACCATCATGGAAGAATTTGAAGCCAGATCATGAATTTCCCAAAATGGAAACTGGGCCTGTAACTGAAACCTGCCATAAATGGAAAGTCTTGATCCTCAAACTTACATTGTGATACAAGCCTCAAATGAATTTTTGCCCAACATGAAAGTTGAAGATCTTGTTCTCCCATTTCCAAAAAGTCCTAGAACTCTCAATTCCCATGTATGGTTGGCAAGTTATGATCGAATCGATTCCAGAAAATCTTGAACTTCAAAGGGCCATATCTCCCAAACCGTTTGGCCAATTTTGGTGGGGTTTTTTCCTACAAGTCACATTTGATCCCCTCTTTCCAAAAACATAAATTTCATGAGCCAAAACTTCACCAATCAAAATGGCATTTTTTGACTTTTCTCATTTAAATGCAAGTTTGACCAATGTTTGACTTTTTGATATAAACCTTTTTCTACCATTTGGCCAATTGGAACAGCTCAGGAATATCATTTTAAGTGTGTTTGCAAGCTCAAATTATGCAGTGCATGAGGCCATGGCTTGATTGCTTGAATTGTAAGAAAAGTACAATTTCACCATACTTGTCCATACCATCCCACAACCATGCCTTGTACCTCAAAAGAACAGCAGCATTATGCATCATTTTTTTCTGTCATTGTGAACCTAATTAGCAGCCTAACCAACAGCAAAACAAGGGGCCATACTAACTTGCTTAAAATTTGGAAAATGAAAGTACTTTGCAACCATCCACCCATGCTTCCACAACAATGCCTTGTACTGTCCAGCAAACTTTGAGCATTTTTTCTGTCCTGGCCAGCCCCTAGTAGCAGAGAAAAACCACCTTTGACAGCAAAAAGAAAGGATGGCTCACTCTCTAAAAATCTCACTTTTGCTGTTGCAATTTCAAAAGGGCTGTCAAAAACTCTAACAGCAGGATTTTCTATGATTTGCTGTCATAAGAAGTCAGCAATAACAGGCACAAAAACCACATGGGACAGCAAGAAACCAACAGAACTCATTCTCTCACTTTGGCTCAAAAAACACATTTTATGCATTTTCCAAAATCAGTCCAAAAACTTCAAAAGAACTAAACCTTGTCTGGCCTAAAACACCATCTATTCATCATTTTGAACCTATTTTCAATCACCATTTCTGAACTGTAAAGCCTCACAACACTGCTGCTACAAGAGACATCAGCCATGGCAGCATGCGTTTTCTTCCATTTCAAGCCTCAGTGAGCAAAGTACTTCAAGCATCTATCATTTCAAAGCTTAAGGTTCATCTGTTTCGTGCTTAAACCGCCAAACAACAACGGTTTCACTTCTTGCTTCAAAAAAAAAAACAAGTAAGGATTCGAACATCTCATTTCTTGAAATAATGATAGGCTTTGTGTAGAGCTTGCCTTGCTGGTTACTCTGCTCTTTGAATCGTGATGATTGGTTGGATATTTAGAGAGTTAGGGTGAAATGAACTTTGATGTCCAAACTTGTTCTTGCTTAATATTTTTTGTTTAGCATGGTTTAATGGTTATTGATGTTGGATTATGGATGTGCATGTTTAGATGAACATTTTGGTGTTTTTGTTTTTGAATTTGGACAAAAAAATTTCCAACCTGGGTTTGATGAATATGCTGCTACTGTAAATATCTTTTTTCTTCTGCTACATGATACTGGGCGTCGACGCATGCAGTCGGCGCGCGCCCCACGGGTCAGCGTGCGCTGACCCTATGGTCGACCGTTCGCGCCCCACGGGTCAGCGTGCGCTGACCCTACGGTCGACCATTCGCGCGCAAAGTAAAAGGCCTGGGGCGAGGGGGATTCGAACCCCAGACCTTTGCCTCAAAGCTTCAAATACCAAGTGTTTTACCACTGGGGCGCAATGCCAATTCATTTATTTAAACGCCATCCATGAAATATATATTAAAAAGGAGCGCTGACCTCCCCATTTAAATGAAACGCTGAGTTTCAACACTCAGCAAGGGGCGTTTTGGTCTTTTGGCATTTCATTACATATTTATTCCAATTAAAATCATTTCATCTCAATGTTTATTTCGCTTTGTGACACCAACTTACAAAAATCATAACTTGCTCATTTTTGATCCAAATTCAATGGGATTTTTTGTGTTGTGTTCATCATGATCTCTACTTTTTTATCATTATTTTTCCAGAATTTTTGGATGAGTGTTTTTTTTAATGGTGCTAGGGCTTGTAACATGTGACCAATTTTTGTACATTTTGCCAAATCAATTGTGAAATGATGAGAATGTATCCAATGGATCCCAAATTTTTTGTGCTTAAACTAGACACACTCATGGTGATTTTGGTATAGAGTTTGTGAATTTATCATTGCTGGTTTGTGAGATATGATTTTTTGAATTAGGGTGTGACAATTTGTGTCACACCATTGATGTCCAACTTCATGATTTTCATTACCATGCTTCTTGACTTCCAAATGACTTGATATTTTGCATGAGCCTACTCTTGTACGTCTAGTTGACTTGTGAATTTTCTTGGATTTAATTGAACTATTTTCCATTTGTTTGAGATTTTTCCTCCCTGCCTAGTCAAATGTTGACTTTGTGTGACACATGTTCCCATTTCATTTGTGAAATTCTCATACTTTATTGGATGGACATGAAATTTTGCATGAGATAACTAGACATCCTCATCTTTACCATGGTTTTGATCCCATTCATTTATCATACACCATTCTTGACTTAAGATTTTTCTAAGTTGATGCATGTTTGGTTGACTTCTATGAGCATGTTCAAAAGTGCTTTGACTTTCTGATTTTCATTGACTGCCTTCCACTTGTCCAAATGAGATGAAATTTGACATGCTTATCATGCTATGTGTTAGGTTTGATCATGATTTATTTGGTGATTTTTGGAAAATGTTTAGATTGCTTTTGATGCAAGTCTTGCTGTTGACTTCTATGAGCTTCTGTATGCCATGTTTTGACCTAAATGGTTCATGAAATGATGATGATGATTGATATGAGTGTGAATCCAATTGGTTGTGTTTCCTAATTGTTTGAACATGATTTGGGATGCTTGCCCTTTGCTGTTTTAACTTTCTCATTCACTTTTGACCCTAGGCTTGCCCTAGTGGTCCTGTTACTCACCTTTGAGTTTGTGATTTCAGGTTGACCATCAAATGGCCATTAAGACCAATTCTTTTGATTGAGCTTACTCGAGTATCATTGTCTAACCTATTTGTTTTGTAGGTGGCTTGGCTCACATGCCCTAAGCCTTGTGCCTTGCACATCCATGTGCCTCTAATGGACTGTGGTTGTCTGTTTTTGTTTGTTTTGTTTGAAGTTGCATACTAACATCTGCTTGACTGTTTCAGGTGCTTTAGTTGCTTAGCTCTTTGTGAACTTTTTGCTTTGCTTTGCTTGTATAAGCAATTTGCATTGAGGTATGTCTCTTTTACTTCATGTAGTCTGGAAGACCTGGCCTGTTACTTGGCCAGGCAACTGTCTGAAGTCCTCCTTAAGAGGCAATGTTTGTGACTGTTTATTTTTGTCCTTGCATAGAGTCAAAGACCTCCTAAGTGAAGAGGCAATTGGTGGAAGGTAGGGATATGCAATCTATCCCCCACTATTCAGTGTGTCATCTGCTTTGCTCACACCACTGTGTTGATGCATTTCAGATACAAACCCAAGATCTTGTACAACTGTACAGTTGAGTCAGTTCTAAATGTGTAGAAGGGTTCCCACTTTCTGAACCCACACATTCTTGTCTTGAGCTCTCCCAGGCCAGGGATAAGAGCTGTGAGGTCTCATCCTCACTTCATCCTTTCATCTGCTTCACCTTAGCCCCTCAATGGCAAGGTTAAGAGCACATTCACCCCATTCCAGAGGTTTGTTTGTTGAGGTTGATATGACCCCTCGACTAAAACCTAACCCTTGTTTGAGCCACTTGTTTGTGTATAGCGTGTGCTATCTGTGCTTGTAGGATTGTTTGACTTGCTTCCTGTGCAAGTTAGGATTGTTTGACTTGCTTCCTGTGCAAGTTAGGATTAGTTTAGACTTGCTTCCTGTGCAAGTTAGGTTTTGCTTGGCTTGCTTCCTGTGCAAGTTAAGTGTGTGTGGCTTGCTTCCTGTGTGAGCCATGCTTAGGATAGGTTGGCCCTTGTGCTATTTAGCTAGAAACCTTAACTTAGGGATGATCTGCATGATAACATCTAGGCTCGAGTCGTAGTCTCCCTAGTTGTGTCTCCCTCTGTTATCTGGTTAGGCTAGTCCTTTATCCCTGCGTAGGGGAACTACGTCGCCCTGATCCTCATACCAGATGAGGTACGTAGGCAGGAGATGAGCTGATCTCTCCGGGCGCCCTTTTCCTTTTTCGCCCTTTTTCTTTTTTTCACCCTTTGTGTCTTAACCACCCTTGTGTGTGTTCTGGTTGGAGTCCGACATAAGTCCAGCGATTGGCAGTTGGTTTCCTGTGCGTGTTTTCTGGTTCGGATGCTGATGTAAGTCCAGTGATTGGCATTCAGGCTCCACGTTTGCCTGTGTTTGTGTTTGTTTGTGTGCGTGTCAGCCGAGCTACGAATGCTCTGATTCTTCTCTCGTCCGAGAAGATACGTATGCATAGGATGCGACATCCTAGCGAGCATGTGTTGTTTCCCCAGTCCGAACTACTTCGACTCTGATGTCTATGCCTGATAGACTAAGTAGGCCCAGGATGTGACATCCTGCCGAGTCAGTCTCAGTCAGTTTCTTTTGTCTCTTTTCAGCCAGTGTGTGTGAGTGTGAGCAGTGTTTAGCAACCAATTTATCCTTCCTTTTGTGCGTGGATCCCGTAGAGTACTACGGATGCGTAGGGGTGCTAATACCTTCCCTTCGCATAACTGACTCCCGAACCCATTCTCTTTGGTCGCGAGACCATGTTCTTTCCTAGGTTTACTCTGAGCGTTTCCTTTCCCTCTTTTGGGATAAATAACGCACGGTGGCGGCTCTGTTGTTCTTTCTTTCCCGCCGGTTTTTCGCGCGATGCGACAGCTGGCGACTTCACTGGGGATATAGAGAAGTTGACCTATGCTGGTCCATCTTCCCTGAGCGAGTCTCTCCTAGCGCTCTTTAGGTTAGGGTTTTGGTTGCTTTATGCTGTGTTTATTTATTGCATTCATTATTTACTGTTTGCATTCATTGTCTATTGTTTGCATTTATGTTTGCATTAATGTTTGCATTTATTCATCTGTTCACCTGGCTGGTTGTTTGTTTCTCTCTGTGTGGGGGGAAGAGTCAGTTGAGGTAAAAGGTCCAATACCCAGACCATGAGTGCAATCTAGGATACCTAGGAATAGAGTGATTCATGGGAAGCGGGTGGTATGGCGCCACTTAGCGGAACATTGATATCACGAGCAGTTCAGACCCTGGTGGGATACTGTCGTTACATACTTCGGGTGTGTATATGATAGTATTTCTGCGAAAGGTTATTTATGCTGCGTTTCTCTCAGCTTTACCCTGGCCTAGACTACACCCGTGAGTGGGGAAGGGTTATTTCATTACAGGTACCGTTGGTGACTCGGTTATGTTTGGTGACTTGGTTCTGTTGGTGACTCTAGTTCAGACAACAGTTTTCGGTTGACCTTAAGTGGGATTTATGTTCTGATTTTGACTGAAGCTTCGACCTAGTATCAGAGTTTGCACAACCAACCAGCCAGCCGTGTCTGCATCATGTGCATCATAGCATATTTATTTTTCAAAAGAAACGCATTGAAAAAAAATATATAAAGAAAAATCAATCAAAAAAAAAAAGAAAAAAAAAAGAAAAAAAACTAATCTCTGCATGCATATCATTTCTCAGGTACATTCCCGAGCTTGTCTACTGATAGAGATGGCAACAGTTCCCGAGTTGAAGCGGAAGACCTGTTCCTACAGTTTCCACCGTGAGCCGTTGACTCCGCTAGTTGAGTTGGGTAGCCTCGTGACAGACGATCGACTGAAGAGTTTTGTTGGGCGGTATGGAGATATCTTGACAGTATTGAAGACGGTAGTGGATCCAGTGCCTCTGCAGACGCTTCTTCAGTTCTACGATCCAGAGCTCAGATGCTTCACTTTCCAAGATTACCAGTTAGCACCTACTCTCGAGGAGTATTCTATCCTGTTAGGTATCCCTATTCAGCATCAGACTCCCTTCTTGGACGTTCCAAAGGAGGTCGACTTCAGATTGATTGCCAGAGCTCTCCGGTTGAGTGTTGAGGAGGTCGGTAAGAATTGGAAACCCTGTGGGGAAGTTGTAGGTCTGCCATTGAAGTTCCTGTTGAGAGTAGCCAGAGTTGAAACAGAAAAGGGGAATTGGGAAGTTTTTCACGCACAGTTAGCTGCCATGATCTATGGTATCATCCTATTTCCCAGTATGCCAAATTTCATTGACTTCATTGCTATCAGCATTTTCATCAGAGGGAATCCAATCCCTACTCTTCTAGCAGATACTTACTATGCCATTCACAGCAGGCATGGTAAGGGAGGAGCCATCAGGTGTTGCCTACCTCTTCTGTTCAAATGGTTCATGTCTCTTCTGCCAGCTAGTGGACCATTTGTAGATACCCAGAGCACTCTTAAGTGGACTCAGAGGGTCATGTCACTCACCTCCTATGACATCAGATGGCAGTCGTACCGGATAGATGTGAAGAATGTTATTATGAGTTGTGGAGAATTCCGGAATGTGCCACTCGTAGGGACCAAGGGTTGCATCAATTACAACCCAGTTCTTTCTCTTCGCCAGCTAGGATTTGTCATGAGTAGAAGGCCACTTGAAGCTGAGGTAGTTGAGAGTGTGTATTTTGAGAAGCGTACTGACCCTGCTAAGTTGGAGCAGATTGGGAGAGCCTGGAAATTTGTTGAAGCGAAGGATGGATCCGTCTTAGGGAAGAAGTTTGCCATTGCAATGCCCGATTACACTGATTGGGTAAAGAAGAGAGTGGAAACTTTGCTGCTACCCTACGATAGGATGGAACCGTTGCAAGAGCAACCACCCTTGATCCTTGCTGATAGTGTACCTGCTGAGCACTATAAGCAAGCCCTGATGGAGAATCGTCGGTTGAGAGAGAAAGAGCAAGACACTCAGATGGAACTATACAAAGCTAAGGCTGATAAGCTGCACTTGGCCCATCAACTCAGGGAAGTGCAAGGAGAGGATGCTAGCAGAGCACGGAGCAAGAAGAGATCATATGAGGAGATGGAATCCATGTTGGATGCAGAGCATAGGGAGTGTTTGAGGTTGCAGAGAGCAGAAGTCAGTTATCAGAAGAAGATCAGAGACTTGGAGAAGCAACTCAGAGATAAAGACATCCAGTTGAAGAGGAAAGAGATGGAGTTGAGACAGAAGTCAGAGGATTATCTTGAAGGAGAAGTCTTGGAGCTGAGAAGACAGTTGAAAGAGAAGATCACTCCTTTACCAGATTGCTCAGAATGTTCGCTGTTGATAGACCAGTGTCATTACCTGAAGACCCTCATTCCGGAGGACCGTCTGCTATAGACTGTATCCTTGATTGTATTTTGTTGAGAATCACCTCCAGGCTTGTTGGATGGGATTCATTTGCGTGTAAGCCATCTCTTGGATCTTTTTGTTGAGAATCACCTCCAGGCTTGTTGGATGGGATTCTTTTCCTTTGTATGTTGTTTATTCAGATTTTCTGTTGACATTGGTTGTATGCCTTTTACCCTTATGTATATATAAGGATGTCAGCATTTCCTTGTATCTGTTTGTTCTCTTGTTTCTGCAGGTTGCCATCTTTTCAGGATGGGTCAGGCTCTTTGAATGCCTGAGAAATGAGCATATCATGTGCATCATACGCATCATTAGCATCATACTCATATCATTTTGCATAACAGGTGTTCTTGATCGTGACTTCTCACTCTTGGTTCCTGTTCAGGCAGGATAGCTGATCAACGTCCGCACCGCTACTCAACAAGACTGAATCAACAGAGAAGTATGGATCAATTTCAAGCTGAGTTGGCTGAGATGAAGGCTAGCATGGCCCAGTTTATGAATATGATGCAAGGGGTTGCGCAAGGTCAAGAAGAACTTCGAGCTATGGTTCAGAGACAAGAGGCTGCAAATCCACCGATCAACCATGCTCCGCCAGAGGGAGGTCCGGTCAATGATAACAATATTGCTGCTGCTGTACCCGTCAACAACTATGCTGTAGGTGATGAGTTGGGGGGTATTCGAATCAACGGTCAACCTATTGTTCCAGATGCCGCTAATGCCAGAGTAGTCCGTGCTCCGGCCCGTAATCCTGCTACGATTGTTGACAGACAAGAGGATATGTTCTCTCTGCTCAGTGAAGACGAAGACGTTCTGGGAAGGGTTAATGAGAGAGATCGTAAAGTTGAAGCTCTTGCTGAGAAGATCCGTGTTATGGAAAGTCAGAATTCCCTCGGTTTTGATGTTACCAACATGGGATTGGTTGAAGGTTTGAGAATCCCTCACAAGTTCAAAGCACCATCCTTCGACAAATACAATGGTACTTCTTGCCCTCGCACCCATGTGCAGGCTTATTATCGAAAGATCTCTGCTTATACCGATGATGAAAAGATGTGGATGTATTTTTTCCAAGATAGTCTATCTGGGGCTTCTTTGGACTGGTACATGGAATTGAAGAGAGATTCGATCCGATGCTGGAGAGATCTGGGTGAGGCCTTTTTGAGGCAATACAAACATAACATGGATATGGCGCCTAGCCGGACTCAGCTGCAGAGTCTATGTCAGAAATCCGGAGAAAGCTTCAAGGAGTATGCTCAGAGGTGGCGTGAACTGGCTGCTAGAGTTCAACCCCCTATGCTGGAGAGGGAGTTGACAGATATGTTTATCGGTACTCTTCAAGGTGTGTTTATGGACCGGATGGGGAGCTGCCCATTCGGTAGTTTTTCTGATGTTGTCATTTGTGGAGAAAGAACTGAGAGTTTGATTAAAACTGGGAAGATCCAAGATGCTGGTTCCTCTTCTTTTAAGAAGCCATTTGTTGGGGCACCTCGTCGGAGAGAGGGTGAAACTAATGCTGTTCAACACCGCAGAGATCAGAACAGAATTGAATACCGTCAAGCTGCTGCAGTGACCATTCCGGCACCTCAACCTCGTCAGCAACAACAACAAAGAGTTCAACAACCGCAACAACAACAACAACAGCAACGTCCTTTCCAGCCTAGGCAGAAATTGCAGGCTGATAGAAGATTTGATCCTCTGCCCATGTCCTACGCAGAGTTACTACCCGAACTACTCCGGTTGGGGTTTGTAGAGTTGCGTACAATGGTTCCGCCTACAGTATTACCTCCTGGATACGACGCCAACGTCCGTTGTGACTTTCATTCTGGGGCACCAGGCCACCATACTGAGAAGTGTCGAGCTCTCCAGCACAAGGTTCAAGATTTGATCGATGCCAAGGCAATCAACTTCGCTCCAGTGCCTAATGTCGTAAACAACCCTATGCCTCAGCATGGTGGGCACAGAGTGAACAATATTGAAGGGAAAGAAGCTGAAGATCTGATTGTTAATGTTGATGATGTTCAGACTTCTCTGCTAGTTGTGAAGGGCCGTCTGCTGAAGGGGGGTGTCTACCCGGGCTGTGATGAAGATTGTTTGGGCTGTGCAGAATCTGAGAATGGTTGCGACCAGTTAAGGGCCGGTATCCAAGGTATGATGGATGAAGGTTGTTTGCAATTCAGTAGGGCTGTAAAAGATCGTGGAACAGCATCAACTATCACCATTTACTTTAAACCGTCTGAAGAACGTGGACAAAGGGTTGTTAGCGCACCTGCAGCAAATGGTACCCCAGTTACCATTCCCGTGCCTGTAACCATCAGTGTTCCAACTACTATCGTTGCGCCTGGAAGAAGGGTTGTTGAGAATAGTAAAGCCGTGCCATGGAAGTATGATAATGCTCACCGCAATTACAGAAGGGCTGAAAGTCAGACAAGACCAGTGAATCAAACTCCAGTGACAATTGGTTTACCAAATAGAGTTCCTGCAACTGTTGGTCCGGCTGTGGATAATGTAGGGGGTCCAGGAGGTTTTACCAGAAGCGGTCGTCTGTTCGCACCGCAGCCTTTGAGGGACAATAATGCTGAAGCTCTCGCCAAAGCAAAGGGTAAGCAAGCTGTGGTTGAGGAAGAGCCTGTCCAGAAGGAAGCGCCCGAGGGGTCATTTGAGAAAGACGTGGAGGAGTTCATGAAGATAATCAAGAAGAGTGACTACAAGATTGTGGATCAGTTGAATCAAACTCCGTCCAAGATTTCTATACTTTCACTGTTGTTGTGCTCTGAGGCACACCGTAATGCCTTGCTGAAGATGTTGAATTTGGCTTACGTGCCTCAGGAGATTTCTGTCAATCAACTGGAGGGTGTGATGGCCAATGTGAGCACCAGGCATGGTGTAGGATTCACCAACCTGGACTTACCGCCTGAAGGGAGAAACCATAACAAAGCCTTGCACATCACCATGGAGTGCAAGGGGGCAGTGTTGTCTCACGTATTGGTAGACACCGGGTCGTCGTTGAATGTGTTGCCTAAGCAGATTCCGAGGAAGATTGATGCGGAAGGGTTTGTGCTTAATCCCAGTGACCTGATCGTTCGTGCTTTCGACGGATCCAAACGTTCTGTGTGTGGAGAAGTTACCTTGCCTGTGAAGATAGGTCCTGAGGTTTTCGATATCATCTTCTATGTTATGGACATCCAGCCTGCCTATAGTTGTTTGTTGGGGCGTCCATGGATTCATGCAGCAGGGGCAGTCTCGTCGACTCTCCATCAAAAGCTCAAGTATGTCTGGAATGGTCAGATTGTGACTGTGTGCGGTGAAGAAGAGATTCTGGTGAGTCATCTATCCTCGTTCAAATATGTTGAGGTGGATGGCGAGATCCACGAAACCTTATGCCAGGCGTTTGAGACTGTGGCTCTTGAGAAAGTGGCGTACGCTGAGCAGAGGAAGCCGGGTGTTTCGATTACTTCTTACAAGCAGGCTAAGGAGGTTGTTGATTCTGGCAAAACTGAAGGCTGGGGCAAGATGGTGGATTTGCCGGTTAAAGAAGACAAATTTGGTGTTGGTTATGAGCCTCTCCGAGCAGAGCAGAATGGTCAAGCGGGTCCGAGTACCTTTACCAGCGCTGGGCTGATGAATCATGGCGACGTCTCTGCAACCGGTAGTGAAGACTGTGACAGCAATTGTGATTTGGACAACTGGGTTCGCCCGTGTGCACCAGGGGGGTCTATCAACAACTGGACGGCTGAAGAAGTGGTTCAAGTTACTCTTCTGACAGAGTAATTTTCTGTTGTTTTGTCATTTTGCATGAAAATCCTACGTTCTGCCCAAGGCGTAGTGATTCATTTTTGTAGGGCCTCATCATGTTTTAATGATTATCATTAATGAAGGACATTTTTTTGAACAAATTTTGTGATCCCTGTCTTTCTATTTTTTTTGTTTTCATCTTTTTTCAAAAAAAAAAACAATAAAAATGGCAATGTTTTTTGTTTTTTGTGACTTTATTGAACTCTTCTTTCTAAAATAAAGCATTAAACATGCAGAAGCGATCTTATGGCATTCACTATGAACAGTTCTGTTATGGCTCAGTATGATTTCGACAATCCCATATACCAAGCTGAAGAGGAGAGTGAGGAAGACTGTGAACTCCCTGCAGAATTGGTCAGATTGCTGAAGCAGGAGGAAAGGGTCATCCAACCTCATCAGGAGGAGTTGGAAACTATTAATTTAGGTACTGAGGACGCCAAAAGAGAAATCAAGATTGGGGCTGCTTTAGAGGACTCTGTCAAGAGGAGGCTGATTGAGATGCTGAGAGAATATGTGGAAGTGTTCGCCTGGTCGTATCAAGATATGCCTGGTTTAGATACAGACATTGTGATGCATCGATTACCTCTTAGGGAAGGATGTCCTTCGGTCAAGCAGAAGCTTCGTAGAACGAGTCCTGACATGGCAACTAAGATCAAGGAAGAGGTTCAGAAGCAGTGGGATGCAGGTTTTATGGCTGTTACAAGTTATCCCCCATGGGTGGCCAACATCGTTCCTGTGCCGAAGAAGGATGGTAAAGTTAGAATGTGTGTCGATTACCGGGATTTGAATAGAGCGAGTCCGAAAGATGATTTCCCATTACCTCACATTGATGTATTGGTTGATAATACGGCTCAATCCTCGGTATTCTCTTTCATGGATGGTTTCTCCGGATATAATCAGATCAAGATGGCGCCAGAGGACATGGAAAAGACGACATTCATTACACCTTGGGGCACGTTCTGCTATAAGGTGATGCCATTTGGGCTAAAGAATGCTGGTGCTACCTATCAGAGGGCAATGACGACTCTTTTTCATGACATGATGCACAAAGAAATTGAAGTGTACGTAGATGATATGATTGCGAAGTCGCAGACAGAAGAGGAGCACCTGGTTAATTTGCAGAAGCTGTTTGACCGGTTGAGAAAGTTCAAGCTGAGGTTGAATCCGAACAAGTGTACGTTTGGGGTGAGATCCGGGAAGCTTTTAGGCTTCATTGTCAGTGAGAAAGGGATTGAGGTTGATCCAGCTAAAGTCAAAGCTATTCAAGAGATGCCTGAACCGAAAACGGAGAAGCAAGTCCGTGGGTTTTTAGGGAGGTTGAACTACATTGCAAGGTTCATATCTCACCTAACTGCCACATGTGAACCAATTTTCAAACTGCTCAGAAAGAATCAGGCGATCAAGTGGAATGATGATTGTCAGAAAGATTTTGACAAAATCAAGGAGTACCTACAGAAACCTCCGATCCTTATACCTCCAGTTCCTGGGAGACCTCTGATAATGTACCTGTCAGTGACTGAGAACTCGATGGGGTGTGTATTGGGACAGCATGACGAGTCTGGTCGAAAAGAGCATGCCATATACTACCTTAGCAAAAAGTTTACCGACTGTGAAACAAGATATTCACTGCTCGAGAAAACTTGTTGTGCTTTGGCCTGGGCTGCTCGCCGACTGAGACAGTATATGTTGAACCATACTACCTTGTTGATTTCTAAGATGGATCCAGTGAAGTACATCTTTGAGAAGCCGGCTCTCACCGGACGTGTTGCCCGTTGGCAGATGATCTTAACAGAGTATGACATTCAGTACACGTCTCAGAAGGCCATCAAAGGTAGTATTCTGTCAGACTATCTCGCCGAACAACCGATTGAAGATTATCAGCCTATGATGTTTGAGTTCCCTGATGAGGACATCATGTATCTGAAGATGAAAGACTGCGAAGAGCCTCTTGTCGAAGAAGGACCGGACCCGGATGACAAGTGGACACTGATGTTTGATGGGGCTGTGAATATGAATGGTAATGGTGTTGGGGCAGTGTTGATCAATCCCAAAGGTGCTCATATACCTTTTTCTGCCAGATTGACGTTTGACGTCACCAACAATGAAGCTGAGTATGAGGCTTGTATCATGGGGATAGAAGAAGCCATTGATCTGAGGATCAAAACACTCGACATATTTGGAGATTCAGCTCTAGTGGTCAATCAAGTCAACGGAGATTGGAATACGAATCAGCCGCATTTGATTCCGTATAGAGATTACACCAGAAGAATACTGACGTTCTTCAAGAAAGTGAAGCTGTATCATGTCCCCCGGGATGAGAATCAGATGGCTGATGCCCTTGCTACTTTGTCATCTATGATCAAAGTTCATTGGTGGAATCATGTGCCACATGTTGCGGTGAATCGACTTGAGAGGCCTGCGTATGTGTTTGCAGCCGAGTCTGTTGTGATTGATGAGAAGCCGTGGCATTATGACATCAAGAATTTCCTCAAGACTCAAGAGTATCCTGAAGGTGCGTCAAAGAATGACAAGAAGACCCTGAGGAGGCTAGCTGGAAGCTTCTATTTGAATCAGGATGATGTGTTGTATAAGAGAAACTTTGACATGGTCTTGCTCAGATGCGTGGACAGACCCGAGGCGGACATGTTAATGCAGGAAGTTCATGAAGGTTCCTTCGGTACTCATGCCGGCGGACATGCAATGGCTAAGAAATTGTTGAGAGCGGGTTATTACTGGATGACTATGGAATCCGATTGCTTCAAGTATGCTCGGAAGTGTCATAAGTGTCAAATCTATGCTGATAAGGTGCACGTACCACCAAGCCCTCTGAATATCATGAATTCGCCTTGGCCGTTTGCCATGTGGGGCATTGATATGATTGGGAAGATCGAGCCTACTGCTTCGAACGGACATCGCTTCATCTTGGTTGCAATTGACTATTTCACCAAATGGGTGGAAGCAGCTTCCTATGCTAACGTTACCAAACAAGTGGTTACCCGGTTCATCAAGAAGGAAATCATATGTCGTTATGGAGTTCCTGAGAGAATCATCACTGACAATGGTTCGAATCTCAACAACAAGATGATGAAAGAGCTTTGTAAAGATTTCAAGATTGAACATCACAATTCTTCCCCTTACAGACCGAAGATGAATGGTGCTGTAGAAGCGGCAAACAAGAACATCAAGAAGATTGTGCAGAAGATGGTCGTTACGTACAAGGATTGGCATGAGATGTTGCCTTTCGCTTTGCATGGGTACCGTACCTCAGTACGTACGTCGACCGGGGCAACCCCTTACTCCCTTGTGTATGGTATGGAAGCTGTCCTACCTGTTGAAGTGGAGATTCCTTCCCTGAGAGTTTTACTGGATGTCAAGTTGGACGAAGCCGAGTGGATTCGAACAAGGTTTAACGAGTTGAGCCTTATCGAGGAGAGACGGCTAGCAGCTGTATGCCATGGACAGTTGTATCAGAGAAGGATGAAGCGAGCCTTTGATCAGAAAGTGCGTCCTCAAAGCTATCAGATTGGTGATCTAGTTTTGAAAAGGATCCTCCCTCCCGGTACAGATAACAGGGGCAAATGGACTCCTAATTATGAAGGTCCGTATGTTGTGAAAAAGGTCTTCTCCGGTGGGGCCTTGATGCTTACAACTATGGATGGTGAAGATTTTCCGTCTCCTGTCAACTCAGATGTAGTCAAAAAATACTTCGCATAAATTGACCCGCTGGACAAAAAGAATAAAAGAGTCCAGGCAAAAAATGGGCATCCCGGCGAACCAAAAAAAAAAAACAGAAAGAAAAGGTTCGGGCAAAAATTAGGGATAAAATGAAAAGAATTTGTACACCCGGTAAGTCGAAAACCCGCAAGGGCGGCTTAGGCAAAAATGGGTATCCCGGTGGATTGAAAACCCGAAAGGGCGATCCAGGCAAAAATTAGGGATTAAAGCGAAGACTACAGTCTGAGTTGTCTGTACTTCATCGAGCTTTGTCGTCTGCCATCTCGAAAGATGTGATCTGTCCAGTCATTCTTCTCAGAAAGCAAGGAGTTGGGAGGAAAACTGATGATCTGCGAGTTATAACAGAATTGGGAAATAGTGGATGCCGTGTTCACATTGCCATTAGGATAGATTTTTCCTTTTTGTGCGCAATTACCTCTTTCTAGGAATTGCTTCCCAATGTATTTGCCTCTTCAGGCACATTTTCAATCAATAAAAGTCGTTATTCAGATAAATAGCTCTTCTGTTTTTATTTTTACTGTTTTGTTTGCAAAATGTCCGAATTTTTGATAAGCATTGCATATAAGAACATGGAGGCTACACAATAGCTTGCAGGATTACAAAACATTTGAAAATCATTTTGAATGTTGAGGACACTCGAGCGTATCTTGTCCATGTACCCCCTGGGGGCATTTTGTTGTGCTGTTTTTCAGATTGGCATCCGTGAGGACGTTTCCTCAACAGATATTCTCCCCAAGCAAGTTTGGAAGACTATCAGAGCTATGTTTCCCTGCGGAGACGTCTGTGGATAGTGCTTTCTATTCCCCAACAGATCTAAGGGTTGCCTATCCCTAGCAGGCCTGTATTTGCCGTTTTCCTCCCCGAGTGAGGCAGGTTCACTGAAATTTACCTCCAACATTTATCCTACCTGTGGACTGAAGGATATCCCCGGCGGAGTTTACCTTTCCCCAGCAGCAAGTGCTATTCTTCAACATGAGTGTGAAGTCGTTTCGCCATTCCTCAAGCAGAGTTCCCCGCAGATTATTTCCCCAAGAGGAGTCTCCCCACAGAGTCAGAGTATCTGATCATTTCGGCTCCCTAGCCAGGGTTCATTTGCATTTTGCATGTAGTAATCATTGCATCCTCAAAAATTGCGTAGCATTTCCATTCAATATGGAGCATTACGCCATAGAAAAATTCAAACATATGCATTCATGTGTTAGCTTCATCAGACCGTATCCCCGGCAGAGGCGGATCATTTCATTCAACATCAGCACAGCAAGACTGCTACAGTTGCTCTTGACAGCATTCGGAATTGTTTATTCCCCACAGAGGTTTATTTCCTCACCCGATGGTGACAGAGGTTTATTTCCTCACCCGATGGTGACAGAGGTTTATTTCCTCACCCGATGGTGACAGAAAGTTCGTTTCTCTCCAGTGAGACCCCCAGCAAGTGGTCAACCTTGCCTTGACACATCTAAGATGTCGTCCTTGTGATACCAGTAAGTGTCATGTCAGCACCCACGTGTATTTCTTTTGATGTCAGTAAACATCATCTTTTGGCGTCGGTAAACACCATTGTTTCGGTGTCTGTAAACATCGAGTATTTTCTCCAGTCATCAGTAAATGTCTGGCCATCTTTGTTTGGTGTCGGTAAACACCATTGCTTCGGTGTCTGTAAACATCGAGTCTCACCCCAGTCATCGGTAAATGTCTGGTCATTTTTGATGTCGGTAAACATCATCTTTCGGTGTCTGTAAACATCGAGTATTTTCTCCAGTCATCAGTAAATGTCTGGTCATCATTGTTTGGTGTCGGTAAACACCATTGTTTCGGTGTCTGTAAACATCGAGTCTTTCCTTCAGTCATCGGTAAATGTCTGATAATTCCCCAACTAGAAATCCCCAGTAGAATCATCTGTAAATGTCCTACCCGGTTTTCAGTTGCAAATATTTGTTTGTCTTTCCCCGATAAATTTCCCATCTCCAGTCATCGGTAAATGTCTGGTCATTCTTTTTGATGTCGGTAAACATCATCTTTCGATGTCGGTAAACATCGAGTCTCATTCCCAGTCATCGGTAAATGTCTGGTCATTTCTTTTGATGTCGGTAAACATCATCTTTCGATGTCGGTAAACATTGAGTCTCATCCCAGTCATCGGTAAATGTCTGGTCAATAAAATCAAAATCCCCAGAAGTCGTCGGTAAACGTCTTGTCTGGTATCACCACAAAGATTTTGTTCCTCCCCAAGTGGAGACGCCATCGGTAAATGGCCCCAGTTTTCTTCGATATCGGTAAATATCGAATTCCCAGTTGCAGCAGCCATCGGTAAATGGTCTTGCTAAGTTGACATCGGTAAATGTCAAGTTTCTTTGAAGCCACCATCGGTAAATGGTCTTGCTTCCTTTCTACATCAAAATCTGTTTCCCAGCAGCCATCGGTAAATGGTCGTGCTGAATTTGATATCGGTAAATATCAAGGTCCCAGTTTTAACCATCGGTAAATGGTTTTGCTTTTCAGAAGTTTGTTTTCCCCAGCCGCCATCGGTAAATGGTCGTGCTGAAGTTGATATCGGTAAATATCAAAGTTCCAGTTCTTCAACCATCGGTAAATGGTTTTGCTTTTCTGAAGCTGTCAATTGCAGTCGTCATCGGTAAATGACGTGGTTCTTCTTGTATCATATCCAGTCTGTGCAAATTCTACGGTTCTTTGGTATTCAATCCCTGTTTACCCTGAAAGTCTGACAGCTGTTGCTATCATCCGTTCGGGTTCCCAGCTGATTGAATAGGGGCAGCTGTAGCACCTCAAATTTGCACCTATCATTATGCATACATTTTCATAATAGGTCATAGCATATCATGATCCATTGCATAGCATTTGCATTGTCCCTCAGTTGCCTCAAGAGCAAGTAATCAGAAATTAGGTCAAACTAATCTCCTGATCAGTCAACCAAGCAAGCAAAGGAATTTTTCATTGAACCAAGGCCTTGGGGTTTGTCCAACAAGTTCACGTGACTTGGGGATCCATTTGAAGTATTTTGGTCAAGGATTGAAGGCTCAGAGGTCATCAGTTCATACACAGACAGTCAAAAACCCTAAAAAAGTCAACTGTCAGTCAAAGCAGTGGATGGTGGTCATTCTTGTGGAATTTGGGCACCATGGTCAATAATCAAGAGTTCAAACAACTTGGGACATAATTTGAAGTCAAATTCTCAAGGAATTAGGGTTTGGAAGTCATCAGTCAATGCATAATCAATCAGAAACCCTAAAAGTCAACTGTTGGTCAACTGTCCATTTAATCAGTGATTGGATGATTGGATTTGGTTTGTGAGAGTTCATTCATGGCCAAATAGTCATCATATATCATGCCAAACACCATCATGGAAGAATTTGAAGCCAGATCATGAATTTCCCAAAATGGAAACTGGGCCTGTAACTGAAACCTGCCATAAATGGAAAGTCTTGATCCTCAAACTTACATTGTGATACAAGCCTCAAATGAATTTTTGCCCAACATGAAAGTTGAAGATCTTGTTCTCCCATTTCCAAAAAGTCCTAGAACTCTCAATTCCCATGTATGGTTGGCAAGTTATGATCGAATCGATTCCAGAAAATCTTGAACTTCAAAGGGCCATATCTCCCAAACCGTTTGGCCAATTTTGGTGGGGTTTTTTCCTACAAGTCACATTTGATCCCCTCTTTCCAAAAACATAAATTTCATGAGCCAAAACTTCACCAATCAAAATGGCATTTTTGACTTTTCTCATTTAAATGCAAGTTTGACCAATGTTTGACTTTTTGATATAAACCTTTTTCTACCATTTGGCCAATTGGAACAGCTCAGGAATATCATTTTAAGTGTGTTTGCAAGCTCAAATTATGCAGTGCATGAGGCCATGGCTTGATTGCTTGAATTGTAAGAAAAGTACAATTTCACCATACTTGTCCATACCATCCCACAACCATGCCTTGTACCTCAAAAGAACAGCAGCATTATGCATCATTTTTTTCTGTCATTGTGAACCTAATTAGCAGCCTAACCAACAGCAAAACAAGGGGCCATACTAACTTGCTTAAAATTTGGAAAATGAAAGTACTTTGCAACCATCCACCCATGCTTCCACAACAATGCCTTGTACTGTCCAGCAAACTTTGAGCATTTTTTCTGTCCTGGCCAGCCCCTAGTAGCAGAGAAAAACCACCTTTGACAGCAAAAAGAAAGGATGGCTCACTCTCTAAAAATCTCACTTTTGCTGTTGCAATTTCAAAAGGGCTGTCAAAAACTCTAACAGCAGGATTTTCTATGATTTGCTGTCATAAGAAGTCAGCAATAACAGGCACAAAAACCACATGGGACAGCAAGAAACCAACAGAACTCATTCTCTCACTTTGGCTCAAAAAACACATTTTATGCATTTTCCAAAATCAGTCCAAAAACTTCAAAAGAACTAAACCTTGTCTGGCCTAAAACACCATCTATTCATCATTTTGAACCTATTTTCAATCACCATTTCTGAACTGTAAAGCCTCACAACACTGCTGCTACAAGAGACATCAGCCATGGCAGCATGCGTTTTCTTCCATTTCAAGCCTCAGTGAGCAAAGTACTTCAAGCATCTATCATTTCAAAGCTTAAGGTTCATCTGTTTCGTGCTTAAACCGCCAAACAACAACGGTTTCACTTCTTGCTTCAAAAAAAAAAACAAGTAAGGATTCGAACATCTCATTTCTTGAAATAATGATAGGCTTTGTGTAGAGCTTGCCTTGCTGGTTACTCTGCTCTTTGAATCGTGATGATTGGTTGGATATTTAGAGAGTTAGGGTGAAATGAACTTTGATGTCCAAACTTGTTCTTGCTTAATATTTTTTGTTTAGCATGGTTTAATGGTTATTGATGTTGGATTATGGATGTGCATGTTTAGATGAACATTTTGGTGTTTTTGTTTTTGAATTTGGACAAAAAAATTTCCAACCTGGGTTTGATGAATATGCTGCTACTGTAAATATCTTTTTTCTTCTGCTACATGATACTGGGCGTCGACGCATGCAGTCGGCGCGCGCCCCACGGGTCAGCGTGCGCTGACCCTATGGTCGACCGTTCGCGCCCCACGGGTCAGCGTGCGCTGACCCTACAGTCGACCATTCGCGCGCAAAGTAAAAGGCCTGGGGCGAGGGGGATTCGAACCCCAGACCTTTGCCTCAAAGCTTCAAATACCAAGTGTTTTACCACTGGGGCGCAATGCCAATTCATTTATTTAAACGCCATCCATGAAATATATATTAAAAAGGAGCGCTGACCTCCCCATTTAAATGAAACGCTGAGTTTCAACACTCAGCAAGGGGCGTTTTGGTCTTTTGGCATTTCATTACATATTTATTCCAATTAAAATCATTTCATCTCAATGTTTATTTCGCTTTGTGACACCAACTTACAAAAATCATAACTTGCTCATTTTTGATCCAAATTCAATGGGATTTTTTGTGTTGTGTTCATCATGATCTCTACTTTTTTATCATTATTTTTCCAGAATTTTTGGATGAGTGTTTTTTTAATGGTGCTAGGGCTTGTAACATGTGACCAATTTTTGTACATTTTGCCAAATCAATTGTGAAATGATGAGAATGTATCCAATGGATCCCAAATTTTTTGTGCTTAAACTAGACACACTCATGGTGATTTTGGTATAGAGTTTGTGAATTTATCATTGCTGGTTTGTGAGATATGATTTTTTGAATTAGGGTGTGACAATTTGTGTCACACCATTGATGTCCAACTTCATGATTTTCATTACCATGCTTCTTGACTTCCAAATGACTTGATATTTTGCATGAGCCTACTCTTGTACGTCTAGTTGACTTGTGAATTTTCTTGGATTTAATTGAACTATTTTCCATTTGTTTGAGATTTTTCCTCCCTGCCTAGTCAAATGTTGACTTTGTGTGACACATGTTCCCATTTCATTTGTGAAATTCTCATACTTTATTGGATGGACATGAAATTTTGCATGAGATAACTAGACATCCTCATCTTTACCATGGTTTTGATCCCATTCATTTATCATACACCATTCTTGACTTAAGATTTTTCTAAGTTGATGCATGTTTGGTTGACTTCTATGAGCATGTTCAAAAGTGCTTTGACTTTCTGATTTTCATTGACTGCCTTCCACTTGTCCAAATGAGATGAAATTTGACATGCTTATCATGCTATGTGTTAGGTTTGATCATGATTTATTTGGTGATTTTTGGAAAATGTTTAGATTGATTTTGATGCAAGTCTTGCTGTTGACTTCTATGAGCTTCTGTATGCCATGTTTTGACCTAAATGGTTCATGAAATGATGATGATGATTGATATGAGTGTGAATCCAATTGGTTGTGTTTCCTAATTGTTTGAACATGATTTGGGATGCTTGCCCTTTGCTGTTTTAACTTTCTCATTCACTTTTGACCCTAGGCTTGCCCTAGTGGTCCTGTTACTCACCTTTGAGTTTGTGATTTCAGGTTGACCATCAAATGGCCATTAAGACCAATTCTTTTGATTGAGCTTACTCGAGTATCATTGTCTAACCTATTTGTTTTGTAGGTGGCTTGGCTCACATGCCCTAAGCCTTGTGCCTTGCACATCCATGTGCCTCTAATGGACTGTGGTTGTCTGTTTTTGTTTTTTTGTTTGAAGTTGCATACTAACATCTGCTTGACTGTTTCAGGTGCTTTAGTTGCTTAGCTCTTTGTGAACTTTTTGCTTTGCTTTGCTTGTATAAGCAATTTGCATTGAGGTATGTCTCTTTTACTTCATGTAGTCTGGAAGACCTGGCCTGTTACTTGGCCAGGCAACTGTCTGAAGTCCTCCTTAAGAGGCAATGTTTGTGACTGTTTATTTTTGTCCTTGCATAGAGTCAAAGACCTCCTAAGTGAAGAGGCAATTGGTGGAAGGTAGGGATATGCAATCTATCCCCCACTATTCAGTGTGTCATCTGCTTTGCTCACACCACTGTGTTGATGCATTTCAGATACAAACCCAAGATCTTGTACAACTGTACAGTTGAGTCAGTTCTAAATGTGTAGAAGGGTTCCCACTTTCTGAACCCACACATTCTTGTCTTGAGCTCTCCCAGGCCAGGGATAAGAGCTGTGAGGTCTCATCCTCACTTCATCCTTTCATCTGCTTCACCTTAGCCCCTCAATGGCAAGGTTAAGAGCACATTCACCCCATTCCAGAGGTTTGTTTGTTGAGGTTGATATGACCCCTCGACTAAAACCTAACCCTTGTTTAAGCCACTTGTTTGTGTATAGCGTGTGCTATCTGTGCTTGTAGGATTGTTTGACTTGCTTCCTGTGCAAGTTAGGATTGTTTGACTTGCTTCCTGTGCAAGTTAGGATTAGTTTAGACTTGCTTCCTGTGCAAGTTAGGTTTTGCTTGGCTTGCTTCCTGTGCAAGTTAAGTGTGTGTGGCTTGCTTCCTGTGTGAGCCATGCTTAGGATAGGTTGGCCCTTGTGCCATTTAGCTAGAAACCTTAACTTAGGGATGATCTGCATGATAACATCTAGGCTCGAGTCGTAGTCTCCCTAGTTGTGTCTCCCTCTGTTATCTGGTTAGGCTAGTCCTTTATCCCTGCGTAGGGGAACTACGTCGCCCTGATCCTCATACCAGATGAGGTACGTAGGCAGGAGATGAGCTGATCTCTCCGGGCGCCCTTTTCCTTTTTCGCCCTTTTTCTTTTTTCACCCTTTGTGTCTTAACCACCCTTGTGTGTGTTCTGGTTGGAGTCCGACATAAGTCCAGCGATTGGCAGTTGGTTTCCTGTGCGTGTTTTCTGGTTCGGATGCTGATGTAAGTCCAGTGATTGGCATTCAGGCTCCACGTTTGCCTGTGTTTGTGTTTGTTTGTGTGCGTGTCAGCCGAGCTACGAATGCTCTGATTCTTCTCTCGTCCGAGAAGATACGTATGCATAGGATGCGACATCCTAGCGAGCATGTGTTGTTTCCCCAGTCCGAACTACTTCGACTCTGATGTCTATGCCTGATAGACTAAGTAGGCCCAGGATGTGACATCCTGCCGAGTCAGTCTCAGTCAGTTTCTTTTGTCTCTTTTCAGCCAGTGTGTGTGAGTGTGAGCAGTGTTTAGCAACCAATTTATCCTTCCTTTTGTGCGTGGATCCCGTAGAGTACTACGGATGCGTAGGGGTGCTAATACCTTCCCTTCGCATAACTGACTCCCGAACCCATTCTCTTTGGTCGCGAGACCATGTTCTTTCCTAGGTTTACTCTGAGCGTTTCCTTTCCCTCTTTTGGGATAAATAACGCACGGTGGCGGCTCTGTTGTTCTTTCTTTCCCGCCGGTTTTTCGCGCGATGCGACAACTACAAGTATCATCAACAATTTCAGAAATCAAATCTATTTGAAAAACAGAATGTTCTTCCAAGGGTTGTTGGTTTGATCCTTGAGCTTGCTGCATGGCATTCACCAAAGTGGCAAGCTGCCCAATCTGTGTTTGCAAAGTCTTTAAAGTAGAATCTACTTGTTGTTGAAACTGGAGATTATTTGCAGCCATTTGTTTGACAATATCTTCTAGTGAAGGTCCAGAAGGTGCAGAGCACACAACCTTAAATTCCTTTAGATGCTCATGCGGATCCTCACCTACAAGACCACTAAACCTTGGAAACAAGTGTATTAAACCAGATTTCAATTCAAAAGGATCGAAACATCAGAATATTCAATACAAAAGTCATTATAATTAACATCAGGAGCAACAAACTGCCTTATTGTTCTTTGATCATCCATGTAATAAAAAAAACACAGAAATACTAACTATGTCCGAAATAGACAAAAACAAATAGAAAGAAGAAAAACGATTAAAATAAATTCAGAAAAATACAAAAGCACCAAACTTAATCTAATGACGTGAAATAAAAATTTTAAGATTTTTTTTGGATTTTTTCGACACTATCAAAACAGTAACAAATTAATTAAAAATAGAAAAACAAGGAATTTGGCAAATTTGACGTCAGAGTCACTTACTCTGTTAGAGTAAGAGAGTATTGATCGCACGATTTTTCTGTTTCCAGTAGGCAAAAAACTTATACAATCAAACACAAATTTTCCAAAAACCGGTTTTTTCTGACTCTAGACGCAACTCCGAACGTGAAAATATAGAAAAATTCGGAAAAATAACAGGAAATTGCAGAACAACAAAACACACAATACTTAAAACTAAACTATTGGCTAATTCGACAAGAATCCCCGGCAACGGCGCCAATTATGATCCGCTGTCACACGTGGATCAAAAACGAGTATTTTTGACAAAACGTATTTAGCGACAAATTGACTCGGATTATCGTTCTCACAAGGATTCTTGAATGAATTAAATAATGATAGTAACGATTAATGGGGTTTTGGTTGGTTTAGGATTCAATTAAAAATTAGATTAAAATAAGTGATTATTGAAATAAGCTGTAGCAATAATTTACTGATTCGGTCTTTGCCTATCATCGACTATCGTAATTCCAACCGCAGATTAACTATTCCTATTTGATTATAATATCAACTGACAAGCGCAATTGATAGTATAAGTTGTATGTTCCTATTATCCGAATTAAGCAAACGAGATTAAGTTTCATGACTTAAGCAAACATGAATTAAACGGACTCGATAACGAATTAAGCAAACAAAATCGTGACTATAGTTAGGATCACACAATCAATCGGATTAAATCAATATAGCATATGTAAATCAGATTAAGCAAACAAAATACATATATTAATATTGAAAGGAATAAAAAACCTGAATAAGAATTATTAAAATCTCAAGGTATCGGAACCCGAATACAACAAATTGTTTGGATCGATTAGTTCTTCATGAGAATATCTCTTTTCACGTAGAAGATGGTGCTGCCAAATGGAAGTTTGTCACTCAAAGAAGGGCAGCGGTTGAAAGAGAATTGTGAAAAGAGGCTGTTGAAGTAAAGGAAGTCATGGAGTTAATTAAGGCAGCTGGTCTTATGAAATGACTGCCCTGCCTCAGTGCTATGAGGGGTTTGTGAAAGAATTCATTGTGAATATTGATCAGTGCATTTTGATGCACGTTCTTCCATGTTTGTACTTAAGCATTTCTTCAAAGTAGTAGGGATTTCTGCAAAGTTTTTGTAAGGGGTAAGTGTGTGAAACTTTCACCAACTATCATCAACAAGTTCCTAGGGAGAGGAACTGATGGAGGAGTAGATCTAGAGACCACAGACAATGAGGTCTGTAGGATTATTACAGGTGGCCAAGTTAAGGAATGGCCTAGTAGGAAACACCTATCAGCTAGTAAACTAACTGTCAAATATGCCATCTTGCACAAGATTGGTTCAGCTAATTGGGTACCTACTAATCATATCTCTACTATCTCCATTGTTCTTGGAAGAATCATTCATGCAATTGGAACCAAGATAAACTATGATTTTGGAAAGTTTTTGTTTGACCAAACCATCAGACATGCCTCCACAAATGATGTGAAATTACCCATTGCCTTCCCCTCCCTAATTTGTGGCATTATCCTGAGCCAACAACCAGGCATCCTGAGTACAAGTGACATTCCAAGCAGGAGAAAGTCCCCTCTATCCATTCATTATAAGCTATTTGAGGGAAGTCATGTCAATGATGTCATGACATCTGCCAGAAGGGAGCCTACATCTCAAAGGAGCTTGATTGATCAACTAAAATAAACCTGCAAGGAATTGGATAATGGTATAAGGGTGGCCAAGGCTAGAAAAGAAGCTTTAGAAGTTCTTATCTGTAGCCTGGAAAAGGAAGAAATAGAGAAGGCTGATAAGGATTCAAATGCAAGATCAAAATCCCAATCCAGTGGCAGCTCTGGAAGCTCTGAAGACTTTGAAGGTGAAGGTGAAGGTGAAGGTGATACTTCTTCTTCTAATTAATGGTTCCTGCTTGTGTTGAAGACTGGTAAGGTGAAGTCTGTGAGGTGTGCTAGAAAGATTGATGGAACTTGGTCTGCTGTTTGGAAGACTGATGTTGTTATTGTTTTTTTAGAAAAATGTATTTCGGGTCATTCCTCATTGATGCCTGTTTTGTAATATTTAGGGCTTTTAAAGAGTTCCTTGGATTTGTTCATTATCTCAGCTATCACAGCTGTGTATAATGATGGTTTGTACTTCCTAAATATTTAGGCTAATAGACATTTATTTTGTCTGATTGGTCACCTTTGGTCAATTTTGACTAAAAAGGGGGAGAAGTGCTGATATGGAAGCTGTTGTGGAAGTTGTATAGCTGGAGGACAACTATTATTGAAGGAAGTGCACAAGTGTTAAAACAAAATGTTGTTCTGTTTACATATGTCAAAGAGGATGTCTAATATGGTGCACAGGTGTTGATGTTGAAGCAGATGTCAGAATGACATTCTGGCTGGTACAGGTGCTGGAGTTACAGTAGCTGTTATGTTCATGGAGACTGTGTGCACAAATTTAGGGGGAGAAGGAGTACCCTTGTGCATTTGTGTGTCTTACTAATTGCACCCATAACTAGTAATTCTATTTTTGTTGCACAAATTTAGGGGGAGGAGAAGTACCCTTGTGCATGTGTGTATTACTAGTAGCTATAGCTAGTAATTGTTTTGCTTCTGCTGCTGTTTAAACTACTGTTAAGTTGTTTAACTGCTGATAGTTTACCTTGTGAACAAAAAGGACAGATATATGTTTTAGCCAAAATTTTCCTAAGGGGTAGTTTGTTGATTCTAAGTGTTGGCAACAATTTTGGTAAAACAAAGCGTGCTCACAAGATGTTATGTGTGATGTCTTAACATGAGATATCCTATATACCTGCTGGAGTTCAAGAACATGTTCATACAAGATTGTTTCAGAATGCCACATACATGGCCATGGCTTCTGATATTGGTTGTACTTGCTGGAGCTTAAATGAAAGACATGTTCATGCAAGATTGTTTCAGATGACATACACAAGGTCATGGCATCTGATATGGTTGTACCTGCTGGAAGTTATAAAAGGATTTATTGGATTATGCAGGATTTGTCTAGGATGTAAGACCCGATGTCACGTCATCCTGTACACAGAATATTCAGTGTGAATGTCTGGTGTTTTGTGATTGCACAATTAATGGCAATCTTTGATGATTGAAGATCTGATTAGCTGGCGCATTCAATCATGGATTACAACCAGATTTACTTATTTTCCAAGGAGATCTAACCAGCTGTTATAAAAAGATTTGATTGGAAAATAGATTTAGGGTTTTCAAGATGTCCAAGCCCAGCTGGATGCTTCTATAAAAAGGGACTTAGAAAACCTATTTGAATACACAACCAAGACTGAGCAGAATATCGAGAGAGAGCTAGGGTTTGTGTCTGTTTAGTCGTGAGACTTGTAAGCCATTCAAGTCATCCATTGATGATTGAATTGGACTGATTTGTGGTTGTAATTTGTCACTCTAAAGCTGTTAAGAAAGAGTGTGTGTCTTCTTGATCAAAGCTGTGAAGCAAGATCAAGAGTGTATCTTCTTGATTGAAACTGTGAAGTAAAATAAAGAGTGTGTAATTGAAAAGTATTTTCTTTTCTTAAGGGATTGTTGTTTAAGATCACAGGTGTGATTGTAGGGAAGAGAGTGGGTTCTCATATCTAAGAGTGCTTAGGTAGAAATTGTACGGGTAGAGATTAGGTGAGAAAGACTGTAACTTGTTGAAGTGTACGGAGAGTCTTTGAACTAATTCTATTTTAGTGAATTTCCTTCATGACTTGGTAGCCCCCAGACGTAGGTGAGTTGCACCGAACTGGGTTAACAATTGCTTGTGTCATTTGCTTTACCATTCTGTATCTTTATCCTATTTATGTTAACAAATATTAGTGTCGTGACATTACCTTCGACATCTTATATTTGATACCAGAATTTCAAACATAATCATAATCATATACATGCAGATTCATGCATAAAACAAGACATCAGATATTTCATTATACATTTTACCGCATTTGATTCCTTTATTCTTATTCCCTACTTTAGTGATATCATTCACCTATGCAGATTTGGTGTATCTGTCCTCCCTAAATTATAGAGTGTCAGCCCCTTAAGTAGAAAGAGTTTAATCTTTCTCATTTCCTTACTGATTATTTGGATGACGCCACTCCCCTTGAGTTATATCCTGATTGGGTCGAGTCTTTGTTTGACCGTTTCTTTCTAGCTATTACCTAGATATAAATTTTGGTCCCCTGAGAGTCTATTACCCAATAACTAGTAATATTCTTCTCAATTTTTGAGTACTTTACTTTTTCCCAATACCCGATAAATGTAACCCACTTCCTTTATTTTCCCCAGCTATTTCACGTTTCCCCCCTAGGTTATCAATCCTTGATATGTTCACTTTAATCGGTGACAAATATTCTTCCTTTTGTCGTTTACTACCCAGCAAAAAGGTAGTTATAATCCCTATTCTTATTCCCCAGAGAGTCTATCCTTGATATGTTCACTTTAATCAATGACTTATTTTCTCTCCCTTTTCGGTATTCTGCCTAGTAACCGGTAGTTATAATTCCTATTTTCCCCCTCTGAGTCTATCCTTGATATGCTCATCCTAACCGATGATGGATATTCCCTCTTTGGTATTCTATCCAGTAGCTGATAGATATAATTCCTATTTCTCCCCGACAGTTTATCCTTGATATGTTTACCCTAACCAGTAACAAATATTCTTCCCCTTTGCCCCAGGCGGTCTATCCTTGATATGTTCATCCTAAAAGATGACGAATATTCTTCTTTTTGAGTTTATCCTTGATATGTTCACTTTAATTAGGTGACTAATACTCTCTCTTTGGTCTTCTGCCCAGTAACCTGCAGTTATAAACCCAATTTGAGTTCTCGCCCCAGTAGGTTATTCTTACCCAGTAACAGGTAATGAATGCACCTCTTTCTCCTCAGCGATCCATGCTTGATATCTTTACCATAACCGATAACATATGTCTTACTGTCAGAGTATATTATCTTTCTACTCAGTAACCAGTAATAGATAATATATCTCTAGTACTCTTGTGTTGAGGATCATTCTTCCCAAGTTGAGTTTGAGTGCATATTTCCTCAATCAAATTGCCTTTTTCTTGTTTGATTTGAGTATTTCAGCTTTGTTCTAATTTACCCGTTTCCCCTACAGATTTTCCTTTATTCCCCAAACCGAGTCCTTCCATTGATTTATTTTCATGGAAATTACCCTCATGTCTCCAGCAATTTTCAAGACGTAGTTTGGCGTATGCACAACTTTTATCCCCCCAGAGTCTGTGTCTCCCTAGTGAGTTTTCCTTATGGAATGCATTATGATCCTGTGGACTTTCAGTCTCTCCAGATTCTTTTCCTTTGTGACAATATATTCCCCACAAAGATTACTTCATATGATATGCATCATGAGGTCTCTTAGGAATTAAAATTTGTTTCTATATGTTTTTATTAAAGTCCATTCTACTAAGTTGATACGAAGCTTTTAACCTTCACATCCTCAGTTAGAATGTCCTTAAATAGGGGCAACTGTAAGACCCCAATTTTGACCCTACGATCCCTCATGCTATCTCATCATTTGCATTGGCTTTGGAATCACACCTTGGCATCCTCCTTACACCTCATTCATTGGGTTTCATTGGGAGAGATCACCAAGAACTTTTGACTGTATCATACTTTGTTTTTTTATTATCCATTAACCAAAATACCAAAAATATGTCTATTTATAGTTTTACTTCTTTTGTAGGTAGTGTGTGCATCCACCAATGCCTCATCAAGCTCCTATCGAGGGTTTGAGACCCTCAATGCAAGGAGATCAATAAATAGATGGTTCACAATGGTTCTAGACATCATATATGGATCCCCATGTTCTTCATTTATCATTTTGATCAAGAATTCATCAAGAGTTTAAAACTCATTTGCCTTTGAAGCCGTAATTCATCTAGGTATCTTGTGTGACTTCCTCGAAAAGTTTCTTCAACATTTGATCAAATATATCTAGGGATACGTCATTATACATCATATTTTACATATATGATCCTCCATGAGTCCAATAGATCAAGATAACTTCAAGTTTGCAAGTTGGTTCATGATGGTTGACTAGAGAAAGTCAACTAGTCAAAACCGGGGTTCCCTAGACCCTATCTCCTACAATTTTTATCATATGAAAATTATTAAAAGATAAAATTTACTCCATATGACATTCCAAACAACTTTCATGTTGTGGTCAAGATCTAGTTTTACTTGGAAAGTCATTTTTTATGGTGAAAGATTATAGGTCATTTTGTCCGAACCCTAGTTAGGAGGTCAACTTCCAAAGACCATAACTTGTTCAATATTTATTATATGAATTCCATCAAAGTTTCATGATCAATTTCAAGATGTCCTCTCTAACATTTATTCTTTAAGATACTTCAAATTCAACCTGAAAGGACATGTGCCAAGAGGAAACATTATAGGTCATTTTGGGCCATTACCATTGAACAAGAGATTTTCCTCAACTTCTAAAATGTATAACTCCTTCATGCCAAATCCAAATGAGGTCAAATTTGTGACCAAATTTCATAAGTTTGAAATAGATAAAACTTTAACGAAGGAACTTTTTCCATTTGAAGTCCATAGAAAAAGTTATTTAAGGTGGAAGAAGTGAACATTTGGCTTGGTACTTAGAAATATTTCATTTATGTTTGATTTTCCAAACTTCCACCTCAAAATTCATCATAATCCAAGCATCAAATGGAAAAATGTTCAACATGAAAGTTGTTTCCCTTGATCTCAACTTTCCAAAAAGTGCAGTATAACCTCATTTGGCCAAAGATTGAATGACTTGTGCATGGATTTTCTTCAAGGCTCCATTTGGATGAATCTCATTACTATTTTCCATTTCCAATTGCATGACTTCATGACACAATTTTAGCATTGCTCATGATCAATCTTGGACCTTCTGAATTCACTTCATGGTCCTATCACACGCCCATGCATCCATGGAAGTGAGAATTATTTGTTTGGCATTTTGATGGAAGTGTGTAGAACTCAATTGCATTGCTTATAAATACCATCATTCTTGCTCAGAATTTGGGACACCTTGCCCAAGCTTTGATCTTGCAACCACACCCTCACCATTAAAGGATAAACTTGAAGGTTTTCAATTGAAAATCGAGTTTCAATTTCACTTCTGATTTGAAGTTGAAACTCCAAGAATCCAAGCCATTCTTTGATCCAATTCACTTTCTGCAAGCTTCTGAAATCAAGCGAAGGCCAATTGGAAGCAAGATCAAGCTCCCTCGAAGGTGATTTTTCAGAAACTTTCTCTCTCAATTCTTCACCATTCTCTTTGATTTTTGGTTGGCTGAAGTCCTACCAATGTAGGCAACAAGATTGAGTTGCTTTGAGGTCAAATCGAAGCAGCTCAGTTCATGATCCTCAAAATTCAAATCCCTTTATCTTTTAAGATACTTGAAATTGGAGAAAATTGAGGCTAGATTTGAGCTCCTAAGCATTTTATCTTTGGAATAGTGTCCTTGTTTTTCATTTTTCATTAAGTTGAAGGTGGACCAGTCCGGTGAGATCAACCGGAGAAGATGACCAAAGCCCTAGCTCCGGTGGTGTGTTGGCACACCTCCTGACCATCTGGTCATGTTTGAATATTTTAATCTGAGCCATTCCTTTTAATTACCACACGTGGATTGCATTGACTTGAGTCCCATATGGATAACACGCGCGTGGCCATCAGATCTGCCACCTCAATTAATGAGGGAGATCTGATTACCCTTGTTTTTTGGTATTTTTTGATTTTTCATTTAAAGAAGGCGGGACTATTGTTTGCTGTGTTCCTCTTCTGTACAAATGGTTTATTTCGCCCTTCCCTCAGACGTCTGCTTTCTTGGAGAACAAGCAATGTTTACGGTGGTCTTAGAGACTTATGTCTCTCACTAATGATGATATTGTTTGGTATGATTCTGCATTGAGTAGCTTGGATATTATTGACATTTGTGGTGAATTCTCTAATGTCTCTCTCATTGGTACACAAGGAGAAATCAACTACAACCCTGCTTTGGGGTGTCGTCAACTTGGGTTCCCCTTGAGAGATAAGCCTAACAACACTCACTTAGAAGGTTTGTTTTATCAAGAGGGTAAAGATCCCAACATTTGAAGTAGAGGACGGTGCATGCTTGGCATAATGTGCATAGGAAAGGAAGATCCGAGCTTGGTCTGCACAATTGTGTAGCTTTGGAAGCTTACACTATTTGGGGTGAAGAAGAGAGCTTTGGAGCTAAAGATGTTGTATGCCTATGAAATACCTGTGTCCTTGGTTGTGGCTGAGCCATCAACTCTCCCTAACCAAGATGTAGAGGAGTTGGAAGACGCATTCATCAAGATGAAGCAAGAGAGAGATATGTGGGAAAAACGGTTCCATGCTTTGAGCCGAAAGCATGAAGAGATGCAGCTTGAGTCTAAAGACAAGGATGCACTTATTGAGATTCTTGAAGATCGAGCAGTGAAGAGACAGAGAGAGCCAGAGGGTCTACCTTCCTCTAGCATGCCTCAGCCTTCCGGTGCTTGGAAAAAGATTGTTGACCAGCTAGTCCTTGAGAAGGCTCAGACGAAGACATCCTTTGAGTCCGAGATTCGACGCATCTGAAGGAAGTACGCACCCACAGCCAGATCATCTGATTTCGTTGCCAAGGGATCCTTAGGATGAGAGTTTCCTATTCTCTTGTATTTGTATTTTGGTTTCTGAAATTGTACCCAGCGTAATCCTTCCAAATTTTATGAATAAAAAGAGATTTTACGGTCAATCAAATTGTTACCATTGTTATTATTTGATATTTGCAAATAGAACTTCATATGTTCCTTGAAATTAAAAATAATAAAAAACATTGCATTTCATGCATCATTTGCATAGCAGGTTTTCTTCCGCCAGATGTCTTATCAATTCTTTTTATGTGCATCAGCCAAGCAAACTCATCGCTATAACACTCGCGCTAATCAACCGAAAATAATGGAACATCTAGAGAAAGAGAACAAAGAGCCGAAGGATGAGATTGCTAGGTTAACGTTGATGATGGAATCTATCATTGCTGCGCAGAACCAATCATCACCAACTCCCGCAACTCCTCCCCTGAGAACTGTCATTCCTGAGGTTGCTACCTCAACTGTTCCTATTGCTGCCAGTCAATCTGGTCCCTCTATGCTCGTGGGATTCCTTTATGGGATTCCATCCAACTTTATTCCAGAAGGGTATGCACCCACCTTTGTCTCTCTGCCGGCATCTAGCCCAGTCATGTTAGTGTCGCCTCTTGTTGTTCATACTCTGCCTCGTGCTGAAGATACTATCTACCATTCTGAGCTGTTTGAGGGTCCAGATGTGTATGAGAAGATGGACGAGATGAAAGATCAGTTCCTAGAGTTGCATAAAGAATTGAAGACTCTAAAAGGAAATGATTTGTTTGGGAAGAGTGTTGCTGAGCTCTTCTTGGTCCCCAATGTTAAGATTCCGATGAAGTTCAAGGTCCCCGACTTTGAAAAGTACAACGGGAATACTTGTCCGTTGAGCCATCTTGTGATGTACACCAGAAAAATGTCTACTCAAACTGATAATGATCATTTGCTAATTAACTATTTTCAAGAAAGTTTGACTGAAGCATCTTTAAGGTGGTACATGGGTCTGGACAGTTCGAGCGTCCGTACTTTCAATGACTTAGGCGAGGCCTTTGTTAAGCTGTATAAGTACAACATGGATATGGAGCCCAATAAAGACCATTTGAGGTCTATGTCTCAGAAGGATAAAGAGACCTTCAAAGAATATGCCCATAGATGGAGGGAGTTGGTTGTCCAGATTAGTCCACCCTTGGAAGAGAAAGAGATGACGAAGATCTTCTTGAAGACGCTGAGCTCATTTTATTACGAGCGTATGATTGCAAGTGCCCCCAATGACTTTACCAAAATGGTAAATATGGGGATGAGGCTAGAAGAAAGATTTCGTGAAGGACGTCTGTCTAAGGAAGAAGCACCGTCTAGCAAGAAGTATGGTGGGAGTTTCTCTAAAAGGAAGGAGGGAGAAACTAATTCGGTATCTGTGGGGAGGCAGAGGAGGCCTCATGTCATAAATATTTCCCAACCTCGTCAACATCAACATCAAGTTTCATCAGTATTTCTTGTATTTTCAAACAATTCCAGCAATCAACCAATTCAGATTCAGCAACAACAACGTCAACAACAACCACAACAAAGAACCAACTACAACAATAATAACCAACAAAGGTTTGAGAGGAAGAAGATCTCCTTTGACCATATTCCTATGTCGTATGCAGAATTATACCCGTCCTTGGTTCTCAAGAACCTCATTCAACCAAGAAATCCTACGCAAATTCCTAAGCCACTTCCATGGTGGTTCAAACCAGACCTTCACTGTGCCTTTCACCAGGGAGCCCCTGGCCATGACATAGAGAACTACTATCCGTTGAAGTATGAAGTCCAAAAGCTTGTAAAGAGTGGAACGGTGATCTTTTAAGACAGAGCACCTAATGTGAAAGCTAATCCTTTGCCTGCTCATGGTAATGCTTCTATCAATATGGTAGATGGTTGCCCTGGTGAGTTCAAGGTTTATGATGTCCGCCATATCAGACAATCTTTGGTGGCGATTCATAAAGATATTTGTTTAGTAAGTGAATATGAGCATGACCATGATGGTTGTGCAATTTGTAGTGTGAACCCTCGTGGATGTGTTATTGTCAAAAGGGATATCCAGAAGTTGATGGATGAAGGACTTATTCAGATTTTCCACTCAAGGGATATAGATGATGTGAACGTGATTGTACCGGTATTTAAGACCCCCTGAGTAGGTAGTTATCCAATTTGATAGCATTATCAACAACAATGTAAATAAATCGGTATCATTATTGGTAATACGGTTAGCGGACCATGTCCCTTATGCATACGATAAAGTTGTTCCATATCAATATAATGCCACAATGATAGAAAATGGTCAAGAGGTTCCTCTACCAGTTGCAGACTCCGTGGTGAACATTGCTGATATTGCAAAGGAGGCCCGTAGTGGTCGTGTATTTGGTCCAGTTTTTCCCAAAGAAGTAGAAGATGTTTTAGCAAATAAGAAGGCAGAGATTCCAATGGTGAATCTAGTTAGTACTTTAGTGTGTCAGTCTGGTGAATCCAATAAACTGAAGACTAACGATGATGATGAAGTTTTGAAATTGATCAAAAGAAGTGAGTTCAATGTGGTAAAGCAGTTACTCGAAACTACATCAAAGATCTTAAAGGTAAAGAAAAACAAGAAAGGGGGGTTTGAATTGTTTTGGAAAATAAAACTTTTTAAGAATATAGACACACTCAGAATAAAAGAAATTGACACCGAATTTTATATTGGTTCGCTTGAAATTCAAAGCTACTCCAGTCCACCCGGCAAAGGTGATTTCGCCTTCAAAAAGGACTTAATCCACTAATCTTGAAAGATTACACAAACAACCGTCTAAGAGAATAATCCCTTAGCCCTCTCAAGTATTTAGACTGCACAGAGTCACTTGAGGAAGTATCTTAGTAATGAGATGATTGGTAATACACAGTGCTTCTAACAATAAGCATATATTACAGAAATATAAGAACAACAATTTTTCACGTAAGAGCAACAACTCGTGAAATAATGAAAGAGGATGATTGAGAGGTTTTTATTCTTGTGTGTCTCAGGTGTTTTTTTCTTGTGTGACATTCCATCCTTTATAGAGGAGTTTGAGAGGACCGTTGGTTGATGACGGAATCTTGGTCATTGAAGAATGATTAATGTCATTACTCTCCTTGTTTTTTTCCAAAACAGTTTTAGGTGCGTCAAAATTTCCTTCTAGAAATAGTTTCTTTCTAAATGAAGATTTCTTCATGGTTACACATTCTGAGTCAGCGAATCCTGTATTCAGAGTCTTGATATGCAATGTTCTTCTTTAGAGGGAACTTGTATCTGATTATCTCAGTGTTTCTCTTTAATCTTGACTTCTTCAGATCGTGCATCTTCAGAGTCTGGATTTATTCTTCTCTTTCAGAGTTTCTGCCTCCTTTTGTTTTGCTAGCGCTTGTGTTAGAGTCAGAACCTTCTGTTCATGTATCCTCTGAGTAACATCTAATGCTGGATTCTTTATCTGATGATTTATCTATCTGATTGTTTGATTAGAGTCCTGCACACTTAAGAAATTTTTTGTTAGGGTACCATTTTTGTTTCATCCTTTGTTATCATCAAAATTTTAGAGATACATAACCAATTTTGTTCTTACAATCTCCCCCTTTTTGATGATGACAAAACAAGACAGAGTAAAGGTGAAACAGTACAACAAAATCTCAGATCAGATAAGGAAGGGGACTCCCCCTGAGTTAGATTCTTAGGTTAATCAGAAGTTCTTAACGGACCTTCCTTGGTTTAGCTATTTTCCTGCATATCTCTAGTCATTAGTTTAATAATTTAATGTTTGCAGTGCCTTTAGGGGTTTTAGTTATGTTTCCATCAGAGTTGTTGTAGTTCTCCCTTTTTTTGTCAGAATCAGAAAGACATAGCAAAAAACAGATTTTTATATAGCAGAGAGAAACAAGTATAGATAAGCAGCACAGAAGGTATAAATCAGAAAGCAAAAAAAAGCACCGGAAGGAAAAGCAACAAACAAATAGCCTAGGTGCATAAGGGTTTGGGTGCGGAGGCATCCTTTGTAGCAGTTGAGACAACATGTTTTGAATGTTGATGTTGACGGAGTCCTGTTGGTCCAGCCTAGCTCATACCACTTGTTATTCCTTTTGTAATTCCTCCAAAGTCCTTAAGACTAGAGGGGAAAACCCAGAGTTGGAATGCTCCCCCTGAGTCAAAGCATCAACCCTGGCCTTGGCAGCTTCTTTTGTTGCAATACGTGCTGCTTCTTCAGCTTCGGCTATAGCTTTTGCCTCAGCCTGAACAGCAGCCGCAGTAGCAACAACTTCAATAACATCCTTTTCTTCAACTTCTCTGATCCGCTGTTCTTCTTCTAAGCGCGCGTTCTCTTCTGCTTCCTTCCTATCATGTTCCTCAACTTCTCTGGCCAAACAATCCTGGAGCCTTATACCAGCATCTCTGATGAAGTCATTGCGGACTTGTCCAAAGAGGCCTTTCAGTTTGAAGGCTTTAGAGGTTATCTAACTGATCACTTTGTTCCAGTGGATCCTTACTTCAGAGGGATCATCACTGATGCCAGAGTTGATAGTCAGACACTTGATCTTCTCTACTGAAGACTCTGCAAAAACTTTTATTGCTTCTTCAAAGGTAGGGAAGGCATCTTCTGGTTCACTGGAAGAGACTGGGGAGGATGGAGAAGGTGGATTGGTGTCATCAAGATTCAGAGTGGGAGTGATGGGAGAAACGGAAGTTGGTGGTGTGGGAATGGCAGAGGGGGACGGTGTTGTTTGTTCAGGTTGTGGATTAGGTTCAGATGGTGAGTGGATTGGTTGAGGTTCAGAGTTGATTGGTTGTTCAGGAGGTGGATTTGGTTGTTGTGTAGGAGGTGGTGTTTGAGGCTTTTCAGATGTTATTGGATTTGGATGTTCAGGGGGTGGGGAAGTGACTTTTGGTTCAGGTTCAGTGTGTGTTGTCTGTTGAGAGGCCAGAGTACGAGCTTGTAGCTGAGCCAGAGTGGGGGATTAGGGGTCAGATGGTTCATTGTCAGAGGAGAGTACATAGTATGGTGGGGATTGAGGTGAGGATGATGATGATGGTGAGGTAGTTTCATTCAGCATTTCTGCTTCAGAAATGGGTAGTGTGGTGGTAGCAAGGTTGAATTTAAGTGAGGGTGGGTTAGAGGTTCTGGTGGTTGACGGAGGTGTTTCAGAGGAGGTGTATATTGGAGTGGTTTGTGGAAGAGAAGAAGCAATAGATTTTATTTTAGCAGAGCGGGAGAGAGGTATATACTTACTTGGAGAGCCAACTAGAGGGATTGGAGGTCTTGACCCAGAAGATTCTCCCAGCTTTGCTTTCTTTGCCTTCTTGGACTTCTCAGAGGGCTCTCGCATCCTCTTCATGAATTGTGGTGGATGCTCAGGTAGCCAGTCCATTGAGAAATCATAGATGCCCACCCCTTGATTGGTAAGATCCTGTAGATAGTAAGCTACCACTTCTGGAGGATCAATCTTGGAGAACAGATATAGTCTGTTGGGAATCTTCCTATGATCCCTGAGTGCTTCCCAGGAGGTGTCTAGTGTTGGTTTAGCTCTGACTTGATCAATGATTCCCATGCTCTTCAGATTCCGAGCATTCAGAGGTCTTCCAATGTCAATAGTGACATCTTCCATTAGTCTGAGATGGATCAGGTGATCCACTAAGCCACTCTCAATTCGAACATCTGAGATAAGTCTTCCTAGAGAGATGTAGTTCCTGGTCTTTATGTTGTTTCTGGTATCTTTGACAGAGTCTCTAAGATACTTGAAGAGTAATGCTGGCAGACACAGTTTAAGCCCTTTGTGGATGCAATACAGTATACACTTATGATTTGTGTTGATATAGTCAGAAGAGTTCGATGCAGGGCGGTGATGAATGATGCCTAGGATAATCTTCATCCAGACACGGAGGTTCTGATGGAGCTCCTTGTTCTTGAAGTGTTTGCCTTCAGCATTCTGTTGAAAGATAGTAGGGTTGATGTTGTAGATGCGTCTTCCTCCTGTCTTCTCCATGTTCAGAAGAGAAGCAATAGATTTCTCAGTGATGACTATCTTGACTCCTAGAACGTGAGACTCTATGTAGTGTTCATCTGAGTCTACAAAACGCCATAGAGTCTTTGAAAGTAGGTTTCCCACCCTTGCATCCTTAACTCTTCAGTTAGGTCTACACAATTCTTTTTCATGTTTTCAAAATCCACTATCGGCTCACACAGTACTTCAAGCTTTTCAAACGGTGTTGCTAGGTGGATGTGGGGTTCACAATTAAGGATATGGGGTTCCCTGTAGATGGGGGTTGAGACGATGCCGATGGTTGATGTTGTTTGTTGAGTAGAAATGGGTGTCGACTAAGTTGAGTTCATTTGTTGAGAGAAGTTGTAGACAGATTGTTGTTGAGCGTCCATGAAGAACAATTTTGATGATGAAGGTTGAATGAAGAACTTGATGAAGAAACTGCAGAAATCTTGAAGATGATGAAGAACTGAGAGGGATAGGGTTTAGTGTATACGTGAGTATAAAGTGTGAGATTGTAGGATGCATGGAAAACGACAACATTAAGAGACTTTAACTGTTAAAACATTAAATGCAGCACGTTAACCAAGTTAGCAGGTTTGCAAGAGAATGATTACAGCCCATGATAGAGGTCAAATCCCTAAATCAGCACACTACTCGAGGAGATTTCAAGAGTTTGTCTCTTGATTTCTGCTAGACAGTTGTCAAGAAGTTCCAAGGTCAGACGCATGAGGTACCATGTGTTACTTTATCTGATCTTCAGGAATACCAAAGGGTTGGATCCTTAGGATTTCTGATTCAGATAACTTCTAACTGGTAGTAGCATCAGAGTTAGATCCAAATACCAGATCTTTAATTCAGAGTCTTATTCTGCTAATTCAGAGAAGCACATTTATTCTGGACAAATTTGAATGTTTAAAATTTTCAAAATAAAAGAGAATTTGTCTTCAACGAGGGGTTTAGTAAAGATATCAGCCCATTGATGGTCTGTATTAATAAATTTTAATGACATTACCCCTTTCTGAACATAGCTCTAAGGAAGTGATGTTTTATTTCTATGTGCTTGGATCTGGAATGCAGAATATGATTCTTACTTAAACAAATGCCACCAGTATTATCACAGAAAATAGGAACGTTACTCTCAAAGATTAGGAGGTCTTCAAGTTGATTTTTCATCCAGAGCATCTGAGTAGTGCAGAGTGACGCTGATATATTTTCTGCTTCTGTAGTGGACAAAGCTATGGTTGATTGCCTTTTGCTGGCCCAAGATATAAGATTATTTCCCAAGACCTGACAGTTCCTAGATGTACTTTTACGTTCCATTATGTCCCCTACATAATCTGCATCACAATAACCAGAGAGTCTATACTTTGATGTTTTCTCATACATCATGCCAAGGTTATGGGTTCCTTTCAGATACCCGAGGATTCTTTTAACAACTGTTAAATGAGATTCTCTGGGATCTGATTGGAATCTGGCACAGAGACATACTCTAAACAAAATATCAGGGCGAGTAGCCGTCAGATAGAGGAGGGAGCCTATCATACCCCGATAGAGCTTCCGACAAACCTTTTGGATAATTTCTTCTTCCTCCAGAATGCAGGTTGGATGCATTGGTGTCTTAGCAGGTTTGCATTCAGTTTCTTCAGAATGTCTTTTATGTACTTACTTCGATAAACATAGGTAGCTTCTGAAGCGTGATTGATTTGAATTCTTAGAAAGAACTTGAGTTCTTGCATCAAGCTCATTTCAAATTTTGCCTGCATTAGCTCATAGAATTCTTGACATACAGAGGGGTTAGCTGAACCAAAAATAATGTCATCAACATATATCTGGCATATCATGAGATCACTTTTAATGTTTTTACAAAAGAGTGTATAGTCAACCTTTCCTCTAATAAAATTATGTTCTAGAATAAAGTTACTTAGTCTTTCATACCAAGCTCTACGAGCTTGTTTTAAACTATTTAGTGATTTCTTAAGTTTAAAAACGTGTTCTGGACATTTGGAGTTTTCAAAACCTGGAGGTTGATTGACATTAAATTCTTCTGATATATAACCATTAAGAAATGCACTATTGACATCCATTTGATATAGTTTGATTGAATGATTCACAACAAATGAAACAAGCGAATAGATTCTAACCTGGCGACTAGGGCAAAGGTTTTGTTGTACTCAATACCTTCTTGTTGACTGTACTCCTGTGCCACCAATCATGCTTTGTTTCTGACTACTTCTCCCTTTTCTTTCAGTTTGTTTCTGAACACCCATCTGGTTCCAATAGTGTGAGTTCCTTTAGGCTTTGGAATAAGATCCCAGACATCATTCTTTGAGAATTGATCTAGTTCTTCTTTCATAGCTAGAACCCAGTCGTTGTCTTGAAATGCCTCATCACAAGAAGTAGGCTCAATCAGAGATACTAGTCCTAGAGAAGTTTCTTCAGATACTTTGAATGTTGACCTAGTTCTGACAAGTTCATCCATGTTTCCTATAATCAAATCTTCAGAGATGTTGGGATGACTTCTTGATCTTTTCTGGATAGTTGAGGCTTCAATTTCATCTGGACTTTGTTTATCAGATACTTCTGGTGCTATAGTCTTTTCGTCAGAACCTTCAAGAGTGATCTCCAAATCTGCAAGTTTCTCAACTAGCTTTGACTTTTTAGGGTCAAGCTTATCATCAAATCTGACATGTATTGGTTCTTCCATAATTTTGGTTTCTGTGTTGTATACTCTGTAGATTTTAGAGCGTTCTGAGTATCCTAACATAATACCTTTTTGTGCTTTTGAATCAAACTTGTTCAGATGTTCTTTAGTATTGAGAATAAAACAAGAGCATCCAAAATGATGGAAATAAGAAATGTTGGGTCTTCTTCCCTTACACAGTTCATAGGGAGTCTTCTCCATAATAGGTCTTATAGAGATTCTATTCTGAATATAACACGTTGTATTTACTGCTTCAGTCCAAAAGTGCTTAGCCACATTTGTTTCATTGATCATGGTTCTGGCCATCTCTTGGAGTGTCATATTCTTCCTCTCTACAACTCCATTTTGTTGTGGAGTTCTAGGATAGGAGAAATCATGGGATATTCCATTAGAATCAAATAGTTCCTCAAAACATTTTTTCTCGAATTCGCCACCATGATCACTTCTGACTCTGATGATTTTAGAGTCAAATTCGTTTTGCACTTTGCAACAGAAGCTAGTGAATACAGAACGAGACTCACTCTTGTGCTTTAGGAATTTTACCCATGTCCAACAACTAAAATCATAAAAAATAACTAGTCCATACTTCTTTCCATTGACTGGCGCTGTCTTAACATGCCCAAAAAGGTCAATGTGAAGAAGTTCCAGAGGGTTAGAGGTAGAAACAATATTTTTATTTTTGAAAGATGTTTTTGAAAATTTACCTTTCTGACATGCCTCACATAATGCTTCTGAAGAATACTTCAGTTTAGGTAGGCCTCTGACTAACTCGAGTTTATTTAGCTGAGAGAGTTTTCTCACGCTAATGTGGCCAGAGCGTCTATGCCATACCCATTTCTCTTCATGAACAAACATCAGGCATTTTACATTTTGTTCTTTTAGGTCTGAAGATTTATCTTGTAAATATTGTTTTTCCTCTTGCCAGTGAATAGGATTGTTCCATTATTCTGATTAATTGCTTTACATGTTTTTTGATTGAAGATTACATCATAACTGTTATCACTTAATTGACTTATTGATAACATAATATTGTTGCGGGGTATTCGTTACCTTTAGATTTATTGACTAAATCAAAAGTAAATCATACAATTCAAGTCGCAATCGCACTTCTGTTTATCCAAAGGAGAGGTTAGAAAGCGAACAAAAACCGAGAAGTTTTATCAAATACAAAACTAATAAAAATGTCAGAGATCTAGGTAAGGGGGTTGGTTATGCAATGGGATGGTACAAACCAATTGCCTCTCACATGAGGACTTCAGAGGTACCAACCAATACAAAAAATGATCAATACCCAAGGAGATTCGAATGAAAACAGTTTGAGAATCAACCTTGAAGTGCAGCTTTTCAATGCTTGATCCACACAAATTCTTTGATGCAGCTTGTTCTTGAGGTAACAAAGAAGCTAGGCTAAGGAATTGAAGTTCAAAGATCAACCAATGAAGTTGAAAATTGAACCTGAAAAATTAAGAGAAAAATCAAAATTCCATTGAGTGAGGGTTTGGGATTTCACTTGTGCATAATTTCAGGCGCCTTTAGGTTGAAGTGAATGAAGCCTTCTATTTATAGCCAAGGGTGATGCAATGCATGAAATATCCGTGTGCATGTGAAGTTGGGTCCTCCACGCATGGGCCTGTACAGGCGCATGGGAGGCCCAAAAGCAATTGCAAATGCAAGCTGAGATGAATGTGAGATGGTTTGGACATGCAGATTTCGTTGTATTAGCTTGTGCACAAAGATTCAACATGGTTTCCATAAATGATCACAAAACTTCACCTCTTCGAAAATTCCATTTGCAAAATTGAAACATAGGCATGTGGGTAATGGTTGGAAAGGTCTTGACATAAGGAACAAATGTTATGTTGAACAAAAATCCATTTGGAGTTGGGAAAATATTGAAAACTGGTCATGAAGTTCAATGTACAAAACATGTATATGGAAATTTTGCCAAAATGGACCAACTTCAAGCCCTTCAATTTCAATGATGAAAGCCTCAAATGACAAAACCTCCAACAACAAAGTTGTAGATATTTTAAAGAAAATGAATTTGGACTTAAAGTTTGAATCATTTTGATTTTTGACGACAAATTTATGGGCACTTGAAGTTGGACTTTTTCACATTTCAATGACTTTGGTCCAAAGTGACCTATAATGTTTTGTATTATAACATGTGTTTATTTTGGGATTATGAAATTTTGTCCAACATATAAATGGAAGTAGACATATAAAAATTTCCATTGCACTTGCTCCCACCTCAAAATCATTAAAAACGAAGGAGTTATGTCCTTGGGAAGTTGACCCAAAATTAGGGTTTAAGTCAAAATGACCTATAATGTTTTTAAATGAATGATGACCTTCCATGTTTCAAATGAAATTTTGATGAACATAACAGTTGTTCATATGGTTATTAAGAACATGTTTTCTCTTGGGGTCATCTTCGTTTGACAAACACATCAAAAGTTAGGTCTCAGTGGATTTCAAATTAGTCAGATGATTTGACTGGTCAACTTCTCAAGTCCAAACTTCCAACCTTGATGAATGAATGATGGAGGACACCCACATGGGCTCACATATGCATAAAATGATGAATTAAATAAATTCTCTTGATTGTATTTGATCATGGGTTTAGGTTGCTTCATGAGCAAGGCACAGTCAATGCACAGTTGAATTATGGTTTCCTTGGGAAACAATCCTCAAGCCCTTTGGTTTATTTTGATCAAGTTGACAAATTGAGATACTTGGGAAGCATATATGATGATTCAGAGCTTTGTGAACCATTGTCATTCTTGCTTTCATCTTCATTTGTCCATTTCAATGGGCATAGGAGCCTCCTAGGAGCCTTGGATCACATGATTGCTTGAGCTTCAAAACAAACAAAGTTAGTGACATATTTTTGTGCTTTTGGTTAGTAAACAAAATAAGAAAAGCAATAATATACAATTCAAGCATGCTTGGTGGTCTTAAACCAACTCACACAAGTCCCAACCCAAGGGTTAAGGAGCCAAGATGCTATGATCCTTGAGGCAAATGCAATGAGCAATGTTATGATGCCATGAGGGATCTTAGGGTCGAAATTAGGGTCTTACAGTTATTCATTAATCCTTCTATATAGAAAACATCAGATATAGAGGGAAGAGTTCCATTACCAATAGTTTCGGAGCCTCTGATTTTTCCTTTCTGATTTCCTCCGAAACCTACGAAGCCAACATCTTTAAGTTTCAAGCTTTGGAACATATACTTTCTTCCCGTCATGTGTCGCGAGCATCCAAAGTCCAGGTACAATGATTGGTGTCTTAACTCTGCTGCATAAGATATATGCAACATAAACAATCTTATCCTTTGGTACCCGAAATCATTTGGGTCCTTTGTGATTAGTTTTCCCAGTGTTTCTTAGAACTTTGGGTTCCATTACCAATAGTTTCGGAGCCTCTGATTTTTCCTTTCTGATTTCCTCCGAACCCTACGAATCCTTGTGTATGTGTGTAGTGATAAGAAAAAGGAGATTTAGGTTTGTCATTTGTAGAAGATTTATCTTCACTAGGGACATACCTTATTCCTCTTTTATTATTCTGACTTACTCCATAAATCATGGATGCCATTCTGATTTTTCCTTTCTGATTTCCTCCGAACCCTACGAATCCTTGTGTATGTGTGTAGTGATAAGAAAAAGGAGATTTAGGTTTGTCATTTGTAGAAGATTTATCTTCACTAGGGACATACCTTATTCCTCTTTTATTATTCTGACTTACTCCATAAATCATGGATGCCATTCTGCTCCTCTCTATCCCATTTTTCAAAAACTTTTGAATTTTTTTTTATATTCATATATCATTGTGTTAGAAGTTTGTGGGGCTTAGGATAGTGCTTCTTCAAGTTTTAAACATTGTTTATTTGTGGAGTCTCTTTCTTTTATCAAGATTTGGTTTTCATCTTTTAGTTTTGAAACAGTTATCTCAAGCTTGTCACATTCTTCGATGGTTCCTTCAAGAACTTCTTTTAAAGCTTTAAATTTTTGTTTAAGTTTCTAATATGAGTTTAGAGTTTCAGAAAGGCATGATTCAAGGTCAGAGCGAGAAAGATCAGAAAATACCTCTTCAGAATTAGATTCTCCATCTGATGTATTTCTAGAGGCGGTGGCCATGAGTGCAACATTCGCCTGTTCTTCAGAGTCTGATTCGGAGGAATCAGATCCACTGTCGTCCCAGGTGGCCATCAGTCCCTTTTTGGTTCTGAATGAACTTTTCTTGAAACCTTCTCTTTCGGAGCTTTCTTTTTTCATCTTGGGACATTCGTTTCTGTAATGACCTGTTTCCTTGCATTTATAACATTTTATTTCTTTGTTTGACTCACCTCTGGAAGTCGATTCTGAGTGATCTCCCTTGGGTCTTGGTCTTCTGAAGTTATTATTCCTTTTTCTCCATAGTTGCTTTACTCTTCTGGTCAAAAGGGATAACTCTTCTTCATCGTCAGAGTCTTCCTTTTCAGAGTCATCATTGTCTTCCTCTTCAGCTTGGAAGTCTTTGTTTCTTTTTGGTTTGCGTCTTTCAGATCCGAACTTTAGTGCTACAGACTTGATCTTCTTTTGAGGCTCATATTCCTCAAGTTCTATCTCGTGGCTTCTGAGTGAGCTGACGAGTTCCTCAAGGATGATATTGTTATGATCTTTTGATAACTTTAAAGTTGTGACCATGGGTCTCCATTTCATTAGCAAGCTTCTGACTATCTTTTTGACATGATATGCAGTTGTGTAGCCCTTTTCCAGAACTTTAAGTCCTGCAATTAAAGTTTTAAATCTAGAAAACAATACCTCTACAACTTCATCGTCCTCCATTTTGAAGGCTTCGTATTTCTGAATTAGAGCCAGAGCCTTTGTCTCTTTGACTTGAGAATTTCCTTTGTGAGTCATCCTCAGGGAGTCAAGTATTTCTTTAGCAGTTTCCATGTTAGTGATATTTTCATATTCATTGTAGGAAATGGAATTTAGTAGTATCGTTCTGGCTTTGTGAGTGTTTTTGAATTCACGCTTCTGATCATCTGTCATTCTGCTTCTGGGAATGGCAACGCCAGCGTCAGTCATAGGTGGTGTGTATCCGATTGTGACTATATCCCATATATCAGCGTCGTAGCCCAGAAAGAAACTTTCAATTCTATCTTTCAAATAATCAAATTTTTCTCCATCAAAGATTGGAGGTTTAACATTGTAACTATCTCTTTCATTGGTGTTGGCCATAGTGTTTTTGTCACGCTGGATCTCTCTACACTGTTAAGTGTTTGATTATAAAATCAATAACAAATCTATTACTCTAATACCAATTGTAATTACTCTGATACCAATTGAAGGTAGAGAAAAATAAGAAAGGGGGGTTAGAATTATTTTGGAAAATAAAACTTTTTAAGAATATAGACACACTCAGAATAAAAGAAATTGACACAAAATTTTATACTAGTTCGCTTGAAATTCAAAGCCACTCTAGTCCACCCGGCCAAGGTAATTTCCCTTCAAAAAGAACTTAATCCACTAATCTTGAAATATTACACAAACAACCGTCTAAGAGAATAATCCCTTAGCCCTCTCAAGTATTCAGACTGCACATAGTCACTTGAGGAAGTATCTTAGTAATGAGATGAATGGCCATACACAGTGCTTCTAACAATAAGCAAATATTATAGAAATATAATAACAACAATTTTTCACGTAAGAGCAGCATCTCGTGAAATAATGAAAGAGGATAATTGAGAGATTTTTATTCTTGTGTGTCTCAGGTGATTTTTTCTTGTGTGACATTCCATCCTTTATATAGGAGTTTGAGAGGACCGTTGGTTAATGACGGAATCTTGGATATTGAAGAATGATTAATGTCATTACTCTCCTTGTTTATTTCCAAAACAGTTTTGGGTGCATCATAATTTCCTTCTAGAAATAGTTTCTTTCTAAATGAAGATTTCTTCATGGTTACACATTCTGAGTCAGTGAATCCTGTATTCAGAGTCTTGCTATGCAATGTTCTTCTTCAGAGGGAACTTGTATCTGATTATCTCAGAGTTTCTCCTTAATCTTAACTTCTTCAGATCGTGCGTCTTCAGAGTCTGGATTTATTCTTCTCTTTCAGAGTTTCTGACTTCTTTCGTTTTTCTAGCGCTTTTGTTAGAGTCAGAACCTTCTATTCACATATCCTCTGAGTAGCATCTAACGCTAGATTCTTTATCTAATGATTTGTCTAGCTGATTGTTTGATCAGAGTCCTGCACACTTAAGAAAAATTTCGTTCGCGTACCATTTTTGTTTCATCCTTTGTTATCATCAAAATCTTAGAGATACATTGTAGAACCAACTTTGTTCTTACAGATCTTTGTGTTGTCACTATTGATGAACTCTGAAGCACATAGGGAGGCACTGCAGAAAGTGCTAGAGCAGGCTTATGTTGAGCGTGATGTGACCGTGGATCAGTTTGACCATATTGTTGCCAACATTACTTCTTGTAATAATTTGAGCTTTTATAATGAAGAGCTTCCCGAGGAAGGCAAAAATAACAATTTGGCGTTACATATTTCAATGAACTGTAAGAAGGACGCTATGCCCGATGTGTTGGTAGACACTGGTTCGTCTTTGGATGTGCTGCCAAAATTAAATTTGCCGAGACTCTCTTGTCAAGGCGCTCTAATGAGATATAGTGGCGTAATTGTCAAAGCATTCGACGGTTCTCATAAGACCGTCATTGGTGAAATGGACCTTCCAGTGAAGATAGGTTCGAGTGATTTCCAGATTACTTTCCAGGTAATGGATATTCACCCAACCTATAGTTGCTTGTTGGGACGGCCATGGATTCATGAAGCAGGAGTTGTGACGTCTACTCTACACAAGAAGCTGAAATTTGTGAAGAACGACAAGCTTGTCGTTGTTGGTGGAGAGAAGGCATTATTGGTGAGCCATCTGTCATGTTTTACATATGTTGAACCTGAGGATGAGGTTGGAACGCCATTCGAAGCCTTGTCTATTGCTGAGGAGAAGAAAACTAGGGCATCCATGTCTTCTTTAAAAGATGCTTAAAAGGCTATTGAGGCTGGAAACATTGCTCAATGGGGTCGTATGATAGATATTGCTGAGAACAAGAATAAGGTTGGATTGGGATTTCAACCAAGTTCGTTCAACATCAGAACTGAAGTTATGCAACCAAGTTTCCACAATGGAGAGTTCATTCATGGGAACGATCAACACTCAGCTGCCGTGATTGAAGACAGTGATGATGAAGACGAAGCTTGTGCCAACTTTGTGACGCATGGCTAGACTTGCAACAATTGGGTTGCTTTTGATGTTCCTACTGTTGTTCATCGCTCTAAGTAATTTGTTTTCATTTTTAAAGAAAAATCCTTCTCCTATGCCTAAGGGAGAAGTGAATATTGTTGGACACTTTTATTATTATCATCAATAAAATACAATTTTATTCATCCACATCTATGATGTTTTATTTTTACTCTTTTCTTTTCGGAAAATGGTAATCACAAAAAACATAAATAAATAATAATCTTCCATCTTCATAATATTTTGTCGCACTCCACTTCTCTAAAATCAAAATATTAAATCATTATGTAGGTTGGTTCTCAAACCCATTGAATACAATGATCCTACTCCCTCTCTAAACTTTAATTTCCCTGTGTTTGAAGTTGAGGAAGAGATTGATGATGAATAAGTATATGATGAATTATCTCGTTTACTTGAGCACGAGGAACAATACATTCATTCGTTCGAAGAGCAGATACAACTAGTCAACTTAGGTTTCGAGGATGCTGTGAAGGAAGTCAAGATTGGGTCTTAACTGTGTCAGAAGCTAAGAAGGGGTTGATTGATCTTCTTAGAGAATATTCCGATGTGTTTTCCTGGTCCTATCAAGACATGCCTGGTTTGGATTATGAGATTGTGGAGCATAGATTTCCGTTGAAGCCAGAATGCCCGCCGGTCAGGCAGAAATTGAGAAGAACTCATCCTCATGTGGCAGTAGAGGTTAAAGAAGAAGTGCAGAAGCAGATTGATGCTGGTTTTCTTGTAACCTTTGAATATCCTCAGTGGGTGGCCAATATTGTGCTTATTCCTAAGAAGGATGGAAAAGTCTATATGTGTGTTGATTATAGAGATTTAAATAAAGCTAGTCTAAAAGATGATTTTCCTCTAGTGCACATTGATATGTTGGTAGACAATACAGCTAAATTCAAAGTTTTTTCGTTTATGGACGGATTTTCCGGTTATAATCAGATCAAGATGGCAGCTCAAGATATGGAGAAAACTACATTCATTACACCCTGGGGAACATTCTGTTATAGAGTGATGCCTTTTGGTTTATAGAATGTTGGTGCAATATACCAGAGAGCAATGACCACTCTTTTTCATGACATGACGCATAACGAGATTGAAGTTTATGCTGATGATATGATTTCCAAATCAAGTGATGAAGAAGAGCATGTTGAGCATTTGTTGTAATTATTCCAGCGTTTGAGAAAATATAAACTCTACTTGAATCCCAATAAGTGTACTTTTGATGTTCGTTCTGGTAAGTAGTTGGGCTTTATCATCAGTGAGAAGGGTATTGAAGTTGATCCTACCAAGGTCAAAGCAATATAAGCAATGCTTGCACCCAAAACTAAGAAGCAAGTCAGAGGTTTTTTTCGGCCGCTTGAATTATATCTCAAGATTTATATCGCCTATGACTGCCACATGTGCGCCTATTTTCAAGCTTCTTCGGAAAGACCAGTCTTGTGATTGGACTGAAGATTTCCAAAAAGCTGTTGATAGTATCAAAGAATATCTGCTTGAGCCTCCTGTAGCGGAGTATTCGTTACCTTTAGATTTATTGACTAAATCAAAAGTAAATCATACAATTCGAGTCGCCACCGCACTTCTATTTATCCAAAGGAAAGGTTAGAAAGCAAACAAGAACCAAGAAGTTTTATCAAATCAAAAATTAATAATAATGTCAGAGATCTGGGTAAGGGGGTTGGTTATGCAATGGGAAGGTTTTAAGCACCCAAAACATCCTTAGTACTCTAAGGGAGCTCTTTTTGCAAAGTTGTACGGTAGGTTGGTATTTGTGAAAATATTTGTGCAAACATGATTGGGGAGATGAGAAAAAAGAATGTACAAATTATTTACAATTTTGTTGTTTGAATGGATAAACCCATTGCCTACGTACCATCACAAAGGTAGGATCAAAACCTCGTAGTTCGGGGTAAAAATCTCAAAATAAGTTGGTGAATTGATTTGTCAAAAGCCTTAAGGTCTTTTGTTATTAAAGGGAGAAAACTCAACCTAAACCACAATCCACCATGTGAGGAGAGCTTCAACATACTAGTGAGGGATCCACCCTATAATAAGTGTGGAAGACTTATAGTCCAATCACTAAGGATAAGGTGAGGTTTACATCAACCACTATGATAACTCAAACCTAATTGTTAATGTTCATGAAAAGTTTTAACAAAAGTGGTCATTGGAACCACAAAGTCATTTGAGTGAGTTGGATTTACCAATTTGAAGTATTCACAAAATGAAGCCAAAATTGACTTAAGGTTCAATTCCAAATAAGTATTAATGAAAAGAGTTTGAAAAATCAAAGGCATAATGCCTAGGTTTCTAGTTTTGAAAATAATGTCAATGTTTGCACAAAATGAGTTTGGCTTGGGTTAGAGTGGAGAGACGAAGAGAAGGGCTAGTCCTAAACATGCAAAGATGAAAGAAGAGAATAAAACCTTTGGAGTTCATTTCATGAGATCATAAAGATGATCCAAGATGCTCCTTTCCTTTGGACTTAGCAATTAACTCAAGCAATCAATCAAATATTCAATCAAGCTCATAGGATCCTCCAATTGACTTGTCTTTCTCTTAACTTGGATGCTCATGACAATGATCCTTCTAACTATCTCAAGTTTGGGATCCCTATCACACAAGAACAAACAATCAAAAAGTTCACAATGGAATAAGAAATGGACAAAGAGGGAGTTTAGATTAGGGGTCCTTTAAAGTCAACATCAAGATGTAAGCATTCTAAAGGCATGAGGCCTAGTTCCTCTTCAACAATTTTAGCATTCTAAAGGCGTGAGGCCTAGTTGCTCTTGAACTCCATTAAGCATAGGTGAGGTCCTAATTCTAAGTCCTTTCTCCTTTTTGCATTGGGTTCCCACAAACAAAGACAAAACAAGCATAAGACAAAATTATATTTACACAATAATGTGCTCAAGTGAGCAAAAGGCAAATGGCATAAATATAAACATGAGCTCAAATGAGCAAAGGGAAAAGACAATATGAATAAATGAACAAGAAATTAAATTGCATTAAAGTAAATTGCAAGAATTAAATGCTTGAATTAAAATTTAGTGATTAGTAGTTAGTGTTAGTGTGCCATAAGGCAATTTAGCGCTATGTTAAGCAATCGTAAGTGGACTAATGTAGTAGTCACACCTACCTGAGGCCGGTCAATAAAACTATAGGAAAATAAACACAAGTTAAAGACCATGACTAGTAAGCCAAGCTCCTACAACTTTCCATGCCAAAAGAAAAGAAGAATGACCTTGTATGGATTTTAGGTCTCTCATATGTCAAGGCTAACCACAAATCATTAACTCATTGGTCAAAAGAAAAAGAAGAAGAAAAGAGATGAAGATGAAATGTACAAAATGGAAATTCAAATGACATAATCAATACATAATGGTCAAATGTGAATGGAATCATCATCAATCAATGGTAAACAGAAGTGAAATGAAGATTAGAAGTCAAGAAAGGTCAAACATATTTTTGATATTTTTTGGAATTAAAATAATACATAAAATAAAATGAACAAAATGAGGTCAAACTTCAAATCCAATTCAAATCAACTTGGATAAGTCCAATTGGATCATCATAAGTCTAACATGGTCAAACAAGGTTTGACAAATTTTTTCAACATTTTTTGAAAACAGAAACTATTTTTAAACAATTAAAAATAAAGAAAAATAACATAATTGGACTAAAATCTCAAATAAATCTCAAATTAATTAAGAAATTGATGAGAATATTGTTCATAGACTTATCATCCTCCAAACATGTTAAAAAAATATTTTTGGCATTTTTAATTATCAAAAGGTATTTTAAATGAATTACAAACTATCAAAAACAAAATAATTCACAAAAAATATTAAATGGAATCACAAAAATAATTAAAAATCATATTATGAAACTAGAATTTAAGAGAAAATTTTTGCAATTGGTCCCATACTTTTGTGATTCCAAATAAAGAAGTTATGAATTTTTGAAAATAAATGGAATAAAAGAAAAATAAAACAGAAATAAAAAATATGAAAAAACCACAGCGCTCAGATCCACTTTCATTAATTGACTTGGCTGATCCTAAGGCCATGAAGCGCGCGCGCATGGTGTTCACAAGTCAACTGCATCACATGTTGTATTAAAAAAGTAAACATAATGCAAGGCCATGATTAGATCTTGAGAGTTGGATCCAAAGGTTATGGATGTTCCACATGTGGACGGTGGTGGAAACCACCTTCTTCTCCGGTGAGAAGGGAAAAACCGGCCACCAGTTGCAGGTTTTGCAACCTCAACCAAATCATACGATTCTTATACCAAATTAAGGTTGGGGTGATGTACATCACCCCTGTAACCTTGGATTATTCTCTAGATCTCTATGGAAGGAGAAATTAGAGATAGAAAATCCAGGTACTTGGTCTGAAGTTCAACAATTCACAAAGTTAAAGCCACCATTGGCTTGCCTCTCACATGAGGACTTCAGAAAAACAAGAAAACTCAAGCAATGCACAATATATAGTGAGATTCAAAGTAAAACAGTTCAGATGGAAACCTTTGAAGTGTAGCTTTGATGAGCACGATCCAACCAATCTCTTGCTTGTAGCTTGATCTTGAGGTATGGTATGAGTGCAAGGCTTAGGAATTTGTGTTGAAGATCAACTGATGTTGTTGAAAATCAAACTGGAAAAAAGAGAAATTCAAATTCAAATTCCTTTGGTGAGAGGTTAGGATTCAATTCCAGCAGGGTTTCAGGCGCCTTCAGGTTGAGAATTGAATGAAGTGATGCATCTATTTATAGTTGCAGCTGCAAGGAATGTATGACAAGCTCGTGTGCATGAGAATTGGGTCATCCATGCATGGGCCTGTACAGGTGCATGTGAGTCCCAAAAGATAATGGTTTTGCAAGCTGAAATGATTTGAAGCAAGTTTGGACGTGCAGATTGAATGGCATTTGCTTGTGTATGAAGTTTCATCACGAAATGCATAAATGGTCACAAATATTCATCTCTTTGAAAGTCCCATTTGGAAAATCCAAACATAGGCATATGGGTAATGGTGGGAAAGGTCTTGACATAAGGAACAAAATCTATGTTGAACAAAAATGCATTTGGAGTTTGGAAAATTGTGAAAATTGGCCATAAAGTTCAAGGTACAAAACATGTGTTTGAAAATTTTTGCCAAAAAGGACCAACTTCAAGCCCTTATGTTTCAATGATGCACGCCTCAAATGGAAAAACCTCCAACATAAAGGTTGTAGATATTTTCAAGAAAATCAATTTAGACTTAAATTGTGCATCATTTAGATTTTTGATGAGAAAGTTATGGGCACTTGAAGTTGGACTTTTTCAAGATTCAATGGCTTTGGTTCAAAGTGACCTATAATGTTTTGTATTATCACATGTGTTTCTTTCAAGATTATGAAATTTTGTCCAACATAACATTTGAAGTAGACATCTTCAAATTCCCAATGCACTTGATCTCACCCCAAAATCATAAAAAATGAGTGAGTTAGGTTTTTGGGAAGTTGACCCAAAATTAGGGTTTCAGTCAAAAGGACCTATAATGTTTTGAAATGAATGATGACCTTCCAAGTTTCAAATGTATTTTTGGTGAACATGAAAGTTGTTCATATGGTTCTTAAGAACATTTTTTTGGGGTCATCTTAGCTTGACAAACACATCAAAAGTTAGGTCTCAGTGGATTCCAAAATAGTCAGATGATTTGACTGATCAACTTCTCAAAGCCAAACTTCAAATATTGATGAATAAATGATTTAGGATACTCACATAGGCTCATATATGCATAAAATGATGAATGAAATAACTTCCTTTGATTGAATTTGATCATAGGTTGAGGTTTCTTCATGAGTAAGGCATAGTCAATGCACAGCTGAATTAGGGTTTCCTTGGGAAACAAGCCTCAAGCCCTTTGGTTTATCTTGATCAAATTGGCAAATTCAGATACTTGGGAGACATAGATGATGACTGAGAGCTTTGGGAACCATTGTCATGCTTTCTTTCATCTTCATTTGGCCATTTCATTGAGCATAAGGGCCTCCTAGGAGCCTTGGATCTCATGGTTGCTTGAGCTTCAAAACAAAACAAGTTAGTGACATATTTTTGTGCTTTTGGTTAGTAGACAAAATAAGAAAAGCAATAATATACAATTCAAGCATGCTTGGTGTCGCAACCCAAAAAATACAGAGGTGCGAAAAAACAACCGGCGAGAAGAAATGACAGAAGAGTCGCCACCGTGCGTTATTTATCCCAAAGGAGGGAAAGGAAACGCTCGAAGTAAACCTGAAGAGAGGAAAGGAAAAGACAAGGTCTCGCAACCAAATCTTGGGTTCGGGAGTCGATTATGCGAAGGGAAGGTATTAGCACCCCTACGCATCCGTAGTACTCTATGGGATCCACTCTTGTTGTTCTTGTCTAAAGGGTGTATGTTTATCTAATGTACTATTTACTAAAAGGGAGGGTAAAAGAAAATGACTCGCACGGATGTCGCATCCACTGCATACGTATCTCATCTGGAATGAGAATCAGAGTCTTCGTAGCTCGGCTACCTATGGGTTAAGGATAAGTGTGCTCGCTAAGACATCGCGTCTTATGCCTACGTATCTCATCGGGAATGAGAATCAGAGCAAAACGTAGTTCAAACTAACTACGGGAATAAGGGTCTCAATTGCAACTAGGGCAAGAGAAAGGGAAAGTCTCGATCGCAACGAGGGCGAGAGAAAGGATCGCAACGAGGGCGAAAGAAAACAAGGATTAGTTGTTAGTCGTTAGTCAAACTCGGCAAGACATCGCATCTTGTGCCTACGTATCTCATCTGAACATGAGAATCAGAGTTGCCGTAGTTCGGCTAACTACGGGAACAAAGGTCTCGATTGCAACTGGGGCAAGAGAAAAGGAAAGTCTCGATCGCAACGAGGGCGAGAGAAAGGATCGCAACGAGGGCGAAAGCAAACAAGGATTAGTTGTTAGTTGTCAGTCAAACTCGGCAAGACATCGCATCTTGTGCCTACGTATCTCATCTGAACATGAGAATCAGAGTTGCCGTAGTTCGGCTACATAGGGCGAAACAAAACACACGCACAAAAAGGCAAACATGGAACCCGAACGCCAATCGCTGGACTTACATCAGCTTCCGAACCAAACATACCCACACTGGAAACCAGATGCCACTTGATGGACTTATACTGGACTCCAAGCACACAACAAGAGGATACGGAATGCCAATGGCGGGGCTTACATCCGTCTCCTACACACACAAGAACAAACAAGCAACAAGTTACTAAGGAGTCCGGAACTTGAGCCTAGCAACTGACAAGAAAACACACACAAAAAGAAAAAGGGTGAAAAACAAAAAGGGTGACCGGACAGACTAACAGGGAGTCGGGAACTCGAGCCTGATAGCTGTCAAGCACAACACACTCAAAAAAAGAAAAGGGTGCCCAGAGAGATCTCGTGCGACCTCCTGCCTACGTACCTCATCTGGTATGAGGATCAGGGCAACCTAGTTCCCCTACATAGGGGAAAGGATGAACAAACAAACTAATAGGGAGACCAGAGCTCGAGCCTAATAGTTGTCAAAACAAACAAAAAGAGAAAAGGGCGCCCGGAGAGATCTCGCTCGATCTCCTGCCTACGTACCTCATCTGGTATGAGGATCAGAGCGACGTAGTTCCCCTACATAGGGGTTGCCATCTGAACATGGACTTTCAAAAGAAGGACACCAGTTGTGTCAAAGGAGAGTGGGCAATGTGTTCACGTCCTAGCAGTAGGTGTCGCAGCTCGCTGAATCGAGTCTTAGGCAGTTACCTCTTTGCAATAGAACGGACTACATGCCACAAGATCGGAGACGCTCGGAAAGGTCTAGAAGTGGGGAAGCTCTGCCCTAGAGTTGTCATGCAATATGTACTTAAGTGTTAGGATTTACAAATGGGAACATCTACCTAATGTTAGCATGCAAAGGAAATGGGGATTCTAACTATGTTATCATACAAAAGGATATGGGAATCCTACCTATGTTATCATACAAAGGGTTCTATCTAATGGGTGCTACCTAATCGGAACAAGAATCGAAGAATGGAGCAAGGAGAAGTGTTAGGGATAAAGGTAGATGGCGATGCATGAAGCAATCGACTTACAAGGTTGATGGCGATGCATAAAGCAATCGGCTTACAAGGTTGATGGCGATGCATAAAGCAATCGACTTACAAAAGGATGGATGAATACGTGTTGGTTCTGTTAGGTTTTGAAAAAAAAATGATTACTCGACGTTGGATCGAGGTTTTGATCTTGTTTTGAAATGGTTATCGAATGTTCATTTTAATTCTTGTATTAACAGATGAATAAAGAATGAAAGAATAAATATTATACATTTCATGGGAGAGGGATACATTTGTTATGAATGGGGGTTGTCATGGCAATCAAACAACATAAATATATGCCTCATACATCATACAAGTAGGCAACAGTCAATCAGACAATAAGACATTTAAACAAGTATGTGATCCAAATCAAATAATCAAAGAAATGAAATGAATGAGCATTAAACAAGTCAGAGGTTTTTTTCGGCCGCTTGAATTATATCTCAAGATTTATATCGCCTATGACTGCCACATGTGCGCCTATTTTCAAGCTTCTTCGGAAAGACCAGTCTTGTGATTGGACTGAAGATTTCCAAAAAGCTGTTGATAGTATCAAAGAATATCTGCTTGAGCCTCCTGTAGCGGAGTATTCGTTACCTTTAGATTTATTGACTAAATCAAAAGTAAATCATACAATTCGAGTCGCCACCGCACTTCTATTTATCCAAAGGAAAGGTTAGAAAGCAAACAAGAACCAAGAAGTTTTATCAAATCAAAAATTAATAATAATGTCAGAGATCTGGGTAAGGGGGTTGGTTATGCAATGGGAAGGTTTTAAGCACCCAAAACATCCTTAGTACTCTAAGGGAGCCCTTTTTGCAAAGTTGTACGGTAGGTTGGTATTTGTGAAAATATTTGTGCAAACATGATTGGGGAGATGAGAAAAAAGAATGTACAAATTATTTACAATTTTGTTGTTTGAATGGATAAACCCATTGCCTACGTACCATCACAAAGGTAGGATCAAAACCTCGTAGTTCGGGGTAAAAATCTCAAAATAAGTTGGTGAATTGATTTGTCAAAAGCCTTAAGGTCTTTTGTTATTAAAGGGAGAAAACTCAACCTAAACCACAATCCACCATGTGAGGAGAGCTTCAACATACTAGTGAGGGATCCACCCTATAATAAGTGTGGAAGACTTATAGTCCAATCACTAAGGATAAGGTGAGGTTTACATCAACCACTATGATAACTCAAACCTAATTGTTAATGTTCATGAAAAGTTTTAACAAAAGTGGTCATTGGAACCACAAAGTCATTTGAGTGAGTTGGATTTACCAATTTGAAGTATTCACAAAATGAAGCCAAAATTGACTTAAGGTTCAATTCCAAATAAGTATTAATGAAAAGAGTTTGAAAAATCAAAGGCATAATGCCTAGGTTTCTAGTTTTGAAAATAATGTCAATGTTTGCACAAAATGAGTTTGGCTTGGGTTAGAGTGGAGAGACGAAGAGAAGGGCTAGTCCTAAACATGCAAAGATGAAAGAAGAGAATAAAACCTTTGGAGTTCATTTCATGAGATCATAAAGATGATCCAAGATGCTCCTTTCCTTTGGACTTAGCAATTAACTCAAGCAATCAATCAAATATTCAATCAAGCTCATAGGATCCTCCAATTGACTTGTCTTTCTCTTAACTTGGATGCTCATGACAATGATCCTTCTAACTATCTCAAGTTTGGGATCCCTATCACACAAGAACAAACAATCAAAAAGTTCACAATGGAATAAGAAATGGACAAAGAGGGAGTTTAGATTAGGGGTCCTTTAAAGTCAACATCAAGATGTAAGCATTCTAAAGGCATGAGGCCTAGTTCCTCTTCAACAATTTTAGCATTCTAAAGGCGTGAGGCCTAGTTGCTCTTGAACTCCATTAAGCATAGGTGAGGTCCTAATTCTAAGTCCTTTCTCCTTTTTGCATTGGGTTCCCACAAACAAAGACAAAACAAGCATAAGACAAAATTATATTTACACAATAATGTGCTCAAGTGAGCAAAAGGCAAATGGCATAAATATAAACATGAGCTCAAATGAGCAAAGGGAAAAGACAATATGAATAAATGAACAAGAAATTAAATTGCATTAAAGTAAATTGCAAGAATTAAATGCTTGAATTAAAATTTAGTGATTAGTAGTTAGTGTTAGTGTGCCATAAGGCAATTTAGCGCTATGTTAAGCAATCGTAAGTGGACTAATGTAGTAGTCACACCTACCTGAGGCCGGTCAATAAAACTATAGGAAAATAAACACAAGTTAAAGACCATGACTAGTAAGCCAAGCTCCTACAACTTTCCATGCCAAAAGAAAAGAAGAATGACCTTGTATGGATTTTAGGTCTCTCATATGTCAAGGCTAACCACAAATCATTAACTCATTGGTCAAAAGAAAAAGAAGAAGAAAAGAGATGAAGATGAAATGTACAAAATGGAAATTCAAATGACATAATCAATACATAATGGTCAAATGTGAATGGAATCATCATCAATCAATGGTAAACAGAAGTGAAATGAAGATTAGAAGTCAAGAAAGGTCAAACATATTTTTGATATTTTTTGGAATTAAAATAATACATAAAATAAAATGAACAAAATGAGGTCAAACTTCAAATCCAATTCAAATCAACTTGGATAAGTCCAATTGGATCATCATAAGTCTAACATGGTCAAACAAGGTTTGACAAATTTTTTCAACATTTTTTGAAAACAGAAACTATTTTTAAACAATTAAAAATAAAGAAAAATAACATAATTGGACTAAAATCTCAAATTAATTAAGAAATTGATGAGAATATTGTTCATAGACTTATCATCCTCCAAACATGTTAAAAAAATATTTTTGGCATTTTTAATTATCAAAAGGTATTTTAAATGAATTACAAACTATCAAAAACAAAATAATTCACAAAAAATATTAAATGGAATCACAAAAATAATTAAAAATCATATTATGAAACTAGAATTTAAGAGAAAATTTTTGCAATTGGTCCCATACTTTTGTGATTCCAAATAAAGAAGTTATGAATTTTTGAAAATAAATGGAATAAAAGAAAAATAAAACAGAAATAAAAAATATGAAAAAACCACAGCGCTCAGATCCACTTTCATTAATTGACTTGGCTGATCCTAAGGCCATGAAGCGCGCGCGCATGGTGTTCACAAGTCAACTGCATCACATGTTGTATTAAAAAAAGTAAACATAATGCAAGGCCATGATTAGATCTTGAGAGTTGGATCCAAAGGTTATGGATGTTCCACATGTGGACGGTGGTGGAAACCACCTTCTTCTCCGGTGAGAAGGGAAAAACCGGCCACCAGTTGCAGGTTTTGCAACCTCAACCAAATCATACGATTCTTATACCAAATTAAGGTTGGGGTGATGTACATCACCCCTGTAACCTTGGATTATTCTCTAGATCTCTATGGAAGGAGAAATTAGAGATAGAAAATCCAGGTACTTGGTCTGAAGTTCAACAATTCACAAAGTTAAAGCCACCATTGGCTTGCCTCTCACATGAGGACTTCAGAAAAACAAGAAAACTCAAGCAATGCACAATATATAGTGAGATTCAAAGTAAAACAGTTCAGATGGAAACCTTTGAAGTGTAGCTTTGATGAGCACGATCCAACCAATCTCTTGCTTGTAGCTTGATCTTGAGGTATGGTATGAGTGCAAGGCTTAGGAATTTGTGTTGAAGATCAACTGATGTTGTTGAAAATCAAACTGGAAAAAAGAGAAATTCAAATTCAAATTCCTTTGGTGAGAGGTTAGGATTCAATTCCAGCAGGGTTTCAGGCGCCTTCAGGTTGAGAATTGAATGAAGTGATGCATCTATTTATAGTTGCAGCTGCAAGGAATGTATGACAAGCTCGTGTGCATGAGAATTGGGTCATCCATGCATGGGCCTGTACAGGTGCATGTGAGTCCCAAAAGATAATGGTTTTGCAAGCTGAAATGATTTGAAGCAAGTTTGGACGTGCAGATTGAATGGCATTTGCTTGTGTATGAAGTTTCATCACGAAATGCATAAATGGTCACAAATATTCATCTCTTTGAAAGTCCCATTTGGAAAATCCAAACATAGGCATATGGGTAATGGTGGGAAAGGTCTTGACATAAGGAACAAAATCTATGTTGAACAAAAATGCATTTGGAGTTTGGAAAATTGTGAAAATTGGCCATAAAGTTCAAGGTACAAAACATGTGTTTGAAAATTTTTGCCAAAAAGGACCAACTTCAAGCCCTTATGTTTCAATGATGCACGCCTCAAATGGAAAAACCTCCAACATAAAGGTTGTAGATATTTTCAAGAAAATCAATTTAGACTTAAATTGTGCATCATTTAGATTTTTGATGAGAAAGTTATGGGCACTTGAAGTTGGACTTTTTCAAGATTCAATGGCTTTGGTTCAAAGTGACCTATAATGTTTTGTATTATCACATGTGTTTCTTTCAAGATTATGAAATTTTGTCCAACATAACATTTGAAGTAGACATCTTCAAATTCCCAATGCACTTGATCTCACCCCAAAATCATAAAAAAATGAGTGAGTTAGGTTTTTGGGAAGTTGACCCAAAATTAGGGTTTCAGTCAAAAGGACCTATAATGTTTTGAAATGAATGATGACCTTCCAAGTTTCAAATGTATTTTTGGTGAACATGAAAGTTGTTCATATGGTTCTTAAGAACATTTTTTTGGGGTCATCTTAGCTTGACAAACACATCAAAAGTTAGGTCTCAGTGGATTCCAAAATAGTCAGATGATTTGACTGATCAACTTCTCAAAGCCAAACTTCAAATATTGATGAATAAATGATTTAGGATACTCACATAGGCTCATATATGCATAAAATGATGAATGAAATAACTTCCTTTGATTGAATTTGATCATAGGTTGAGGTTTCTTCATGAGTAAGGCATAGTCAATGCACAGCTGAATTAGGGTTTCCTTGGGAAACAAGCCTCAAGCCCTTTGGTTTATCTTGATCAAATTGGCAAATTCAGATACTTGGGAGACATAGATGATGACTGAGAGCTTTGGGAACCATTGTCATGCTTTCTTTCATCTTCATTTGGCCATTTCATTGAGCATAAGGGCCTCCTAGGAGCCTTGGATCTCATGGTTGCTTGAGCTTCAAAACAAAACAAGTTAGTGACATATTTTTGTGCTTTTGGTTAGTAGACAAAATAAGAAAAGCAATAATATACAATTCAAGCATGCTTGGTGTCGCAACCCAAAAAATACAGAGGTGCGAAAAAACAACCGGCGAGAAGAAATGACAGAAGAGTCGCCACCGTGCGTTATTTATCCCAAAGGAGGGAAAGGAAACGCTCGAAGTAAACCTGAAGAGAGGAAAGGAAAAGACAAGGTCTCGCAACCAAATCTTGGGTTCGGGAGTCGATTATGCGAAGGGAAGGTATTAGCACCCCTACGCATCCGTAGTACTCTACGGGATCCACTCTTGTTGTTCTTGTCTAAAGGGTGTATGTTTATCTAATGTACTATTTACTAAAAGGGAGGGTAAAAGAAAATGACTCGCACGGATGTCGCATCCACTGCATACGTATCTCATCTGGAATGAGAATCAGAGTCTTCGTAGCTCGGCTACCTATGGGTTAAGGATAAGTGTGCTCGCTAAGACATCGCGTCTTATGCCTACGTATCTCATCGGGAATGAGAATCAGAGCAAAACGTAGTTCAAACTAACTACGGGAATAAGGGTCTCAATTGCAACTAGGGCAAGAGAAAGGGAAAGTCTCGATCGCAACGAGGGCGAGAGAAAGGATCGCAACGAGGGCGAAAGAAAACAAGGATTAGTTGTTAGTCGTTAGTCAAACTCGGCAAGACATCGCATCTTGTGCCTACGTATCTCATCTGAACATGAGAATCAGAGTTGCCGTAGTTCGGCTAACTACGGGAACAAAGGTCTCGATTGCAACTGGGGCAAGAGAAAAGGAAAGTCTCGATCGCAACGAGGGCGAGAGAAAGGATCGCAACGAGGGCGAAAGCAAACAAGGATTAGTTGTTAGTTGTCAGTCAAACTCGGCAAGACATCGCATCTTGTGCCTACGTATCTCATCTGAACATGAGAATCAGAGTTGCCGTAGTTCGGCTACATAGGGCGAAACAAAACACACGCACAAAAAGGCAAACATGGAACCCGAACGCCAATCGCTGGACTTACATCAGCTTCCGAACCAAACATACCCACACTGGAAACCAGATGCCACTTGATGGACTTATACTGGACTCCAAGCACACAACAAGAGGATACGGAATGCCAATGGCGGGGCTTACATCCGTCTCCTACACACACAAGAACAAACAAGCAACAAGTTACTAAGGAGTCGGGAACTCGAGCCTAGCAACTGACAAGAAAACACACACAAAAAGAAAAAGGGTGAAAAACAAAAAGGGTGACCGGACAGACTAACAGGGAGTCGGGAACTCGAGCCTGATAGCTGTCAAGCACAACACACTCAAAAAAAGAAAAGGGTGCCCAGAGAGATCTCGTGCGACCTCCTGCCTACGTACCTCATCTGGTATGAGGATCAGGGCAACCTAGTTCCCCTACATAGGGGAAAGGATGAACAAACAAACTAATAGGGAGACCAGAGCTCGAGCCTAATAGTTGTCAAAACAAACAAAAAGAGAAAAGGGCGCCCGGAGAGATCTCGCTCGATCTCCTGCCTACGTACCTCATCTGGTATGAGGATCAGAGCGACGTAGTTCCCCTACATAGGGGTTGCCATCTGAACATGGACTTTCAAAAGAAGGACACCAGTTGTGTCAAAGGAGAGTGGGCAATGTGTTCACGTCCTAGCAGTAGGTGTCGCAGCTCGCTGAATCGAGTCTTAGGCAGTTACCTCTTTGCAATAAAACGGACTACATGCCACAAGATCGGAGACGCTCGGAAAGGTCTAGAAGTGGGGAAGCTCTGCCCTAGAGTTGTCATGCAATATGTACTTAAGTGTTAGGATTTACAAATGGGAACATCTACCTAATGTTAGCATGCAAAGGAAATGGGGATTCTAACTATGTTATCATACAAAAGGATATGGGAATCCTACCTATGTTATCATACAAAGGGTTCTATCTAATGGGTGCTACCTAATCGGAACAAGAATCGACGAATGGAGCAAGGAGAAGTGTTAGGGATAAAGGTAGATGGCGATGCATGAAGCAATCGACTTACAAGGTTGATGGCGATGCATAAAGCAATCGGCTTACAAGGTTGATGGCGATGCATAAAGCAATCGACTTACAAAAGGATGGATGAATACGTGTTGGTTCTGTTAGGTTTTGAAAAAAAAATGATTACTCGACGTTGGATCGAGGTTTTGATCTTGTTTTGAAATGGTTATCGAATGTTCATTTTAATTCTTGTATTAACAGATGAATAAAGAATGAAAGAATAAATATTATACATTTCATGGGAGAGGGATACATTTGTTATGAATGGGGGTTGTCATGGCAATCAAACAACATAAATATATGCCTCATACATCATACAAGTAGGCAACAGTCAATCAGACAATAAGACATTTAAACAAGTATGTGATCCAAATCAAATAATCAAAGAAATGAAATGAATGAGCATTAAACAAGTCAGAGGTTTTTTTCGGCCGCTTGAATTATATCTCAAGATTTATATCGCCTATGACTGCCACATGTGCGCCTATTTTCAAGCTTCTTCGGAAAGACCAGTCTTGTGATTGGACTGAAGATTTCCAAAAAGCTGTTGATAGTATCAAAGAATATCTGCTTGAGCCTCCTGTAGCGGAGTATTCGTTACCTTTAGATTTATTGACTAAATCAAAAGTAAATCATACAATTCGAGTCGCCACCGCACTTCTATTTATCCAAAGGAAAGGTTAGAAAGCAAACAAGAACCAAGAAGTTTTATCAAATCAAAAATTAATAATAATGTCAGAGATCTGGGTAAGGGGGTTGGTTATGCAATGGGAAGGTTTTAAGCACCCAAAACATCCTTAGTACTCTAAGGGAGCCCTTTTTGCAAAGTTGTACGGTAGGTTGGTATTTGTGAAAATATTTGTGCAAACATGATTGGGGAGATGAGAAAAAAGAATGTACAAATTATTTACAATTTTGTTGTTTGAATGGATAAACCCATTGCCTACGTACCATCACAAAGGTAGGATCAAAACCTCGTAGTTCGGGGTAAAAATCTCAAAATAAGTTGGTGAATTGATTTGTCAAAAGCCTTAAGGTCTTTTGTTATTAAAGGGAGAAAACTCAACCTAAACCACAATCCACCATGTGAGGAGAGCTTCAACATACTAGTGAGGGATCCACCCTATAATAAGTGTGGAAGACTTATAGTCCAATCACTAAGGATAAGGTGAGGTTTACATCAACCACTATGATAACTCAAACCTAATTGTTAATGTTCATGAAAAGTTTTAACAAAAGTGGTCATTGGAACCACAAAGTCATTTGAGTGAGTTGGATTTACCAATTTGAAGTATTCACAAAATGAAGCCAAAATTGACTTAAGGTTCAATTCCAAATAAGTATTAATGAAAAGAGTTTGAAAAATCAAAGGCATAATGCCTAGGTTTCTAGTTTTGAAAATAATGTCAATGTTTGCACAAAATGAGTTTGGCTTGGGTTAGAGTGGAGAGACGAAGAGAAGGGCTAGTCCTAAACATGCAAAGATGAAAGAAGAGAATAAAACCTTTGGAGTTCATTTCATGAGATCATAAAGATGATCCAAGATGCTCCTTTCCTTTGGACTTAGCAATTAACTCAAGCAATCAATCAAATATTCAATCAAGCTCATAGGATCCTCCAATTGACTTGTCTTTCTCTTAACTTGGATGCTCATGACAATGATCCTTCTAACTATCTCAAGTTTGGGATCCCTATCACACAAGAACAAACAATCAAAAAGTTCACAATGGAATAAGAAATGGACAAAGAGGGAGTTTAGATTAGGGGTCCTTTAAAGTCAACATCAAGATGTAAGCATTCTAAAGGCATGAGGCCTAGTTCCTCTTCAACAATTTTAGCATTCTAAAGGCGTGAGGCCTAGTTGCTCTTGAACTCCATTAAGCATAGGTGAGGTCCTAATTCTAAGTCCTTTCTCCTTTTTGCATTGGGTTCCCACAAACAAAGACAAAACAAGCATAAGACAAAATTATATTTACACAATAATGTGCTCAAGTGAGCAAAAGGCAAATGGCATAAATATAAACATGAGCTCAAATGAGCAAAGGGAAAAGACAATATGAATAAATGAACAAGAAATTAAATTGCATTAAAGTAAATTGCAAGAATTAAATGCTTGAATTAAAATTTAGTGATTAGTAGTTAGTGTTAGTGTGCCATAAGGCAATTTAGCGCTATGTTAAGCAATCGTAAGTGGACTAATGTAGTAGTCACACCTACCTGAGGCCGGTCAATAAAACTATAGGAAAATAAACACAAGTTAAAGACCATGACTAGTAAGCCAAGCTCCTACAACTTTCCATGCCAAAAGAAAAGAAGAATGACCTTGTATGGATTTTAGGTCTCTCATATGTCAAGGCTAACCACAAATCATTAACTCATTGGTCAAAAGAAAAAGAAGAAGAAAAGAGATGAAGATGAAATGTACAAAATGGAAATTCAAATGACATAATCAATACATAATGGTCAAATGTGAATGGAATCATCATCAATCAATGGTAAACAGAAGTGAAATGAAGATTAGAAGTCAAGAAAGGTCAAACATATTTTTGATATTTTTTGGAATTAAAATAATACATAAAATAAAATGAACAAAATGAGGTCAAACTTCAAATCCAATTCAAATCAACTTGGATAAGTCCAATTGGATCATCATAAGTCTAACATGGTCAAACAAGGTTTGACAAATTTTTTCAACATTTTTTGAAAACAGAAACTATTTTTAAACAATTAAAAATAAAGAAAAATAACATAATTGGACTAAAATCTCAAATTAATTAAGAAATTGATGAGAATATTGTTCATAGACTTATCATCCTCCAAACATGTTAAAAAAATATTTTGGCATTTTTAATTATCAAAAGGTATTTTAAATGAATTACAAACTATCAAAAACAAAATAATTCACAAAAAATATTAAATGGAATCACAAAAATAATTAAAAATCATATTATGAAACTAGAATTTAAGAGAAAATTTTTGCAATTGGTCCCATACTTTTGTGATTCCAAATAAAGAAGTTATGAATTTTTGAAAATAAATGGAATAAAAGAAAAATAAAACAGAAATAAAAAATATGAAAAAACCACAGCGCTCAGATCCACTTTCATTAATTGACTTGGCTGATCCTAAGGCCATGAAGCGCGCGCGCATGGTGTTCACAAGTCAACTGCATCACATGTTGTATTAAAAAAAGTAAACATAATGCAAGGCCATGATTAGATCTTGAGAGTTGGATCCAAAGGTTATGGATGTTCCACATGTGGACGGTGGTGGAAACCACCTTCTTCTCCGGTGAGAAGGGAAAAACCGGCCACCAGTTGCAGGTTTTGCAACCTCAACCAAATCATACGATTCTTATACCAAATTAAGGTTGGGGTGATGTACATCACCCCTGTAACCTTGGATTATTCTCTAGATCTCTATGGAAGGAGAAATTAGAGATAGAAAATCCAGGTACTTGGTCTGAAGTTCAACAATTCACAAAGTTAAAGCCACCATTGGCTTGCCTCTCACATGAGGACTTCAGAAAAACAAGAAAACTCAAGCAATGCACAATATATAGTGAGATTCAAAGTAAAACAGTTCAGATGGAAACCTTTGAAGTGTAGCTTTGATGAGCACGATCCAACCAATCTCTTGCTTGTAGCTTGATCTTGAGGTATGGTATGAGTGCAAGGCTTAGGAATTTGTGTTGAAGATCAACTGATGTTGTTGAAAATCAAACTGGAAAAAAGAGAAATTCAAATTCAAATTCCTTTGGTGAGAGGTTAGGATTCAATTCCAGCAGGGTTTCAGGCGCCTTCAGGTTGAGAATTGAATGAAGTGATGCATCTATTTATAGTTGCAGCTGCAAGGAATGTATGACAAGCTCGTGTGCATGAGAATTGGGTCATCCATGCATGGGCCTGTACAGGTGCATGTGAGTCCCAAAAGATAATGGTTTTGCAAGCTGAAATGATTTGAAGCAAGTTTGGACGTGCAGATTGAATGGCATTTGCTTGTGTATGAAGTTTCATCACGAAATGCATAAATGGTCACAAATATTCATCTCTTTGAAAGTCCCATTTGGAAAATCCAAACATAGGCATATGGGTAATGGTGGGAAAGGTCTTGACATAAGGAACAAAATCTATGTTGAACAAAAATGCATTTGGAGTTTGGAAAATTGTGAAAATTGGCCATAAAGTTCAAGGTACAAAACATGTGTTTGAAAATTTTTGCCAAAAAGGACCAACTTCAAGCCCTTATGTTTCAATGATGCACGCCTCAAATGGAAAAACCTCCAACATAAAGGTTGTAGATATTTTCAAGAAAATCAATTTAGACTTAAATTGTGCATCATTTAGATTTTTGATGAGAAAGTTATGGGCACTTGAAGTTGGACTTTTTCAAGATTCAATGGCTTTGGTTCAAAGTGACCTATAATGTTTTGTATTATCACATGTGTTTCTTTCAAGATTATGAAATTTTGTCCAACATAACATTTGAAGTAGACATCTTCAAATTCCCAATGCACTTGATCTCACCCCAAAATCATAAAAAAATGAGTGAGTTAGGTTTTTGGGAAGTTGACCCAAAATTAGGGTTTCAGTCAAAAGGACCTATAATGTTTTGAAATGAATGATGACCTTCCAAGTTTCAAATGTATTTTTGGTGAACATGAAAGTTGTTCATATGGTTCTTAAGAACATTTTTTTGGGGTCATCTTAGCTTGACAAACACATCAAAAGTTAGGTCTCAGTGGATTCCAAAATAGTCAGATGATTTGACTGATCAACTTCTCAAAGCCAAACTTCAAATATTGATGAATAAATGATTTAGGATACTCACATAGGCTCATATATGCATAAAATGATGAATGAAATAACTTCCTTTGATTGAATTTGATCATAGGTTGAGGTTTCTTCATGAGTAAGGCATAGTCAATGCACAGCTGAATTAGGGTTTCCTTGGGAAACAAGCCTCAAGCCCTTTGGTTTATCTTGATCAAATTGGCAAATTCAGATACTTGGGAGACATAGATGATGACTGAGAGCTTTGGGAACCATTGTCATGCTTTCTTTCATCTTCATTTGGCCATTTCATTGAGCATAAGGGCCTCCTAGGAGCCTTGGATCTCATGGTTGCTTGAGCTTCAAAACAAAACAAGTTAGTGACATATTTTTGTGCTTTTGGTTAGTAGACAAAATAAGAAAAGCAATAATATACAATTCAAGCATGCTTGGTGTCGCAACCCAAAAAATACAGAGGTGCGAAAAAACAACCGGCGAGAAGAAATGACAGAAGAGTCGCCACCGTGCGTTATTTATCCCAAAGGAGGGAAAGGAAACGCTCGAAGTAAACCTGAAGAGAGGAAAGGAAAAGACAAGGTCTCGCAACCAAATCTTGGGTTCGGGAGTCGATTATGCGAAGGGAAGGTATTAGCACCCCTACGCATCCGTAGTACTCTACGGGATCCACTCTTGTTGTTCTTGTCTAAAGGGTGTATGTTTATCTAATGTACTATTTACTAAAAGGGAGGGTAAAAGAAAATGACTCGCACGGATGTCGCATCCACTGCATACGTATCTCATCTGGAATGAGAATCAGAGTCTTCGTAGCTCGGCTACCTATGGGTTAAGGATAAGTGTGCTCGCTAAGACATCGCGTCTTATGCCTACGTATCTCATCGGGAATGAGAATCAGAGCAAAACGTAGTTCAAACTAACTACGGGAATAAGGGTCTCAATTGCAACTAGGGCAAGAGAAAGGGAAAGTCTCGATCGCAACGAGGGCGAGAGAAAGGATCGCAACGAGGGCGAAAGAAAACAAGGATTAGTTGTTAGTCGTTAGTCAAACTCGGCAAGACATCGCATCTTGTGCCTACGTATCTCATCTGAACATGAGAATCAGAGTTGCCGTAGTTCGGCTAACTACGGGAACAAAGGTCTCGATTGCAACTGGGGCAAGAGAAAAGGAAAGTCTCGATCGCAACGAGGGCGAGAGAAAGGATCGCAACGAGGGCGAAAGCAAACAAGGATTAGTTGTTAGTTGTCAGTCAAACTCGGCAAGACATCGCATCTTGTGCCTACGTATCTCATCTGAACATGAGAATCAGAGTTGCCGTAGTTCGGCTACATAGGGCGAAACAAAACACACGCACAAAAAGGCAAACATGGAACCCGAACGCCAATCGCTGGACTTACATCAGCTTCCGAACCAAACATACCCACACTGGAAACCAGATGCCACTTGATGGACTTATACTGGACTCCAAGCACACAACAAGAGGATACGGAATGCCAATGGCGGGGCTTACATCCGTCTCCTACACACACAAGAACAAACAAGCAACAAGTTACTAAGGAGTCGGGAACTCGAGCCTAGCAACTGACAAGAAAACACACACAAAAAGAAAAAGGGTGAAAAACAAAAAGGGTGACCGGACAGACTAACAGGGAGTCGGGAACTCGAGCCTGATAGCTGTCAAGCACAACACACTCAAAAAAAGAAAAGGGTGCCCAGAGAGATCTCGTGCGACCTCCTGCCTACGTACCTCATCTGGTATGAGGATCAGGGCAACCTAGTTCCCCTACATAGGGGAAAGGATGAACAAACAAACTAATAGGGAGACCAGAGCTCGAGCCTAATAGTTGTCAAAACAAACAAAAAGAGAAAAGGGCGCCCGGAGAGATCTCGCTCGATCTCCTGCCTACGTACCTCATCTGGTATGAGGATCAGAGCGACGTAGTTCCCCTACATAGGGGTTGCCATCTGAACATGGACTTTCAAAAGAAGGACACCAGTTGTGTCAAAGGAGAGTGGGCAATGTGTTCACGTCCTAGCAGTAGGTGTCGCAGCTCGCTGAATCGAGTCTTAGGCAGTTACCTCTTTGCAATAAAACGGACTACATGCCACAAGATCGGAGACGCTCGGAAAGGTCTAGAAGTGGGGAAGCTCTGCCCTAGAGTTGTCATGCAATATGTACTTAAGTGTTAGGATTTACAAATGGGAACATCTACCTAATGTTAGCATGCAAAGGAAATGGGGATTCTAACTATGTTATCATACAAAAGGATATGGGAATCCTACCTATGTTATCATACAAAGGGTTCTATCTAATGGGTGCTACCTAATCGGAACAAGAATCGACGAATGGAGCAAGGAGAAGTGTTAGGGATAAAGGTAGATGGCGATGCATGAAGCAATCGACTTACAAGGTTGATGGCGATGCATAAAGCAATCGGCTTACAAGGTTGATGGCGATGCATAAAGCAATCGACTTACAAAAGGATGGATGAATACGTGTTGGTTCTGTTAGGTTTTGAAAAAAAAAATGATTACTCGACGTTGGATCGAGGTTTTGATCTTGTTTTGAAATGGTTATCGAATGTTCATTTTAATTCTTGTATTAACAGATGAATAAAGAATGAAAGAATAAATATTATACATTTCATGGGAGAGGGATACATTTGTTATGAATGGGGGTTGTCATGGCAATCAAACAACATAAATATATGCCTCATACATCATACAAGTAGGCAACAGTCAATCAGACAATAAGACATTTAAACAAGTATGTGATCCAAATCAAATAATCAAAGAAATGAAATGAATGAGCATTAAACAACGTATGAGTGTAAGTGAAAGGGAACCGGCTCATTGTAAGAAAGCCCAAGAGTAAGCTATGTGAGGTTGATGGCGATGCTTAAAAAGCAATCGACTTACAAGGGTGTAAAAAATGGGCTCGATATTAATCGAGAAAGTATGATTTTTATAGTTTAAAAAAATGGTTTTTGAACTAAATTCAAATACAATAACTACGCATTATTAACACATGAAATTATAATAAGCATAAAAAGAGATATTAACAAAATACTAAAAGAATAAAAAAAATGCTAAAGGAAAATAAAATCAAATAAAAAGCAAAAGGTGTCACACATGAGTATTGAACCCTCCACACCTAATATTATGCAACTGCCCTCTCTCCACTAGGCCACTCAACAATATCTGCTATTAAGATACTACCCAAAATATATGAACTGGAATAAAAGTTTAAAATAAAACAAAACAAAGATTTCGTGGTTTTTATATTATTTCTGTAAAAAAACAAATTTAATTTTAAAAAAAATAATTAATTAATTAAAAAAAAAACAGAAAGGAAATGGAGAGTGAAGGCACAGAAGCTCGTCTTCTCCAATCTCCCAGCACGTTCCTCTCTCTAGAGACATTCATCTCCCTCCACACTCGAAACAGAAACAAACTCAACAGAAAGAAAACCAGACAATATTCCTAACCCAATACTCGTTTCATCCTACCATCTTCTTCTCAACAAAGACCAAAACGTACCGACAACAAACAACTAGGAAAAACGCTGAACCTTTCCTAGAGCAAAATCAAAAGATGCAAACAAAAGGTCACATGTTATGAGGATGTCGAGAGAAATGTGATGATTACCTCCTCAAAACGAAGCTCGGCGCGGTTATGATAGTGGTGCGAGGAACTGGTGCGCCTTCTTCAGGTAACTTCCTTCGTCGTCGAATCCGATCCTAGGGTTTCTCTCGCTTCTGCCTTTTTGCAACCTTGTATTGAAAAAGTTATTTTTAGGGTTTTTGATTCAATTCCGCCTCCAGGTCTTTGTTGTTGATTCCTTTTCCTTACTGATTTGCTCTCTCTTTTTATCCCACGCCGTTAGGGTTTCGAATTGGTATCCTTGTGTTCAAAGGAGTAACTCTGTGAAGTCCCTTCGGTGTCCAGAAATTGGATTGACCTCTTTGATGCTATGTTCGACAATGGTAACCTGAACCCACTCTTTCTTCTTCATTTCTGTCTCCACTCTGTTTTGGGTAATCTTCTGAATTTTACTGCTTTGGCTAATTAACTTTACCTTTTTACTGCAGTGAAAATGGTGTCTGATGAATTTCAATTTTGATTCTTCAGCTTGTTAATCTCAACCAGCTTCTTCTGCCATGGCCACTTACATGGTGAGTTTTTCGACTGTCAGCTGATGTACCATGCCAAGTTTGTCATTTTAGGTGTTGTGTGGTGTAACACAATTGGGTAGGCTTAGGAACTGGTATGCACAAATCTTGATAGCCCAATGTTGATAGCTTACTGACAACTTATCATGGTCTGCTGTTAGGTTTCCATTGCCCTGTGTTTTTGTTGCTTTGATTCTTCTTGAACAGGGTGCAGTTTTGATGCAGGTTTTGTGGTCATGAGCTACCACACACATGTAATGATGTTGTGGCTTACTTGTGGTCTTGGTTTAGATTTTAAGTTAGTCACCTGGTTTCTATTGTCATAGCTGGTGGTTTTGCTAACATGATTCAGGTTTGGTAAGCTAACACACTCCATGGCTTGACATTGGATTGATGGTGTGCAGCTGGTGTTGATGTAATCCTGTTGGTCAGTGTATGCTGTTGATTGTCAAATGACCCTAATTGGCATAAGTTCAGTTGAATTATTATGCTTTATAACAAATCTGAACTGGTTTTATTGGTGTAGGCTAGTATGTGCATAACTTGACAATTCAATGAGTAGAGCTTGTTGATGATGATGATGGCATGATAAGCTTGATGGTTCCATGATAGTTCAGGATAGTGGTATGGAGTTTCAAAGTTTGGACTGCTCCTTATATTCTATTATCTCATAGAACTATTGGCATGATGGTTTGGTGCATCTCATGGGATATCCGTCCTTGGTTTAAACAATGCCTTAGCATGTACCTTGTGGTATTCTGATTTTGTTTGACGGCTTTTTCTAACAGGTTAGTAGACTGCTGCTGCTGCAGGTTGTGGACATGGTTGAAGGTTTGAGTTAGGAAAGGTTCTAGTTCCTTTAACGAGGCACGGGAAGCTGGATTAAGTAAGGAGAAAGGAACTCTAGGTGACATATGGGAAACTATATCAGGCAGTGATCTTGTATTGCTGTTAATTTCTGATTCCGCACAGGCAGATAATTATGAGAAAATATTTTCCCACTTGAAGCCAAACAGCATACTTGGGCTGTCCCACGGTTTTCTTCTTGGGCACTTACAGTCAATTGGACTTGATTTTCCCAAAAACTTCAGTGTAATTGCTGTGTGTCCAAAGGGGATGGGCCCATCTGTAAGGAGGCTGTATGTACAAGGCAAGGAGATAAATGGTGCTGGAATTAATTCAAGTTTTGGAGTCCACCAGGATGCGGATGGCAGGGCTACTAATGTTGCTTTGGCGTGGTCTGTTGATAACAGAGTATTGGTTCCTGGTGTTGTACCTACAGGTGTGGTTGGAGTAATGGTGGAAGGTTGGTGAACGCGTTCGATCTACAAGGCCGGCAGGTGATCTAGGCCCTCTATATCCATTTACGGCTGGTGTCTTTGTGGCATTGATGATGGATTTATTGATGTTGCAGGTTGAATGCAGGTTTGACATGTTGAAACTATCAAATGATGGAAATGGCAGCGCTGATGTATTGGGTGAGCGAAATCGAGGCCCTAGGACTAGTAGATCAAAACTCCAGCTGTCTGTGAAAGCTTATACAACCAAGGTAGGAGGTTGTAACGAGCAAGGGAACATCATCATTGTTACTTTCGGGAATTGGATCTGATTTGAGGAAAGGTTTTAGCTTGTCTTCAAGGAAATCTTCCCCGAATGCCTTAATATTGTCAACAGTCACCTCTCCATCAAGCAAAAACTTTCTACCATCATCACTTCCTGTGAATGCAAGTACTTTGGGAGTTTTCTTAGAGATACCAAAATAATCTGCTACAGGTTTTCCAACTTCTTCATTATCCATTTCCACATGAACAAAAATCAGCTTTCCCTTGAAAATCTTTGATTGTGTTAGGTCTACTGTGGAATTTGTGTTATGAATTGCTTGATACATGTTAGGAGTTTCTGAAGTATTGGGGCATGTTGAAGCTTGAGGTATGTTTACTGATTAAATAGTGCCCTGCCGTTTGTTATGCCAAGATGAATTTCTTAAACATGATGTTAACTAATCTGAATATGATGTCATGTATATGAGCTGCTGCCATGCTCTTGAACAAAACAGGCACATCCTTGACATACAATGGTTCTGCACATTTGTAGCATGTCATATGTTACTACTTTGAATGCTACTAGGATTTACTTGAATGAACATGGGCCTGACTGGTATGAAATGCCTTGAAATCTGCACTGCTCATTAATGCCTTGACTTGGTCTTACAACTTGGCAATGTGACATGGTTCTTGGTTGTGTAGGCTGATTCAACGATCCTTATGGTTGCATTGTTTTCATCAATCATGTTCAATGTTGGGAGTGATAGACAGTTTGAACAATGCATTCAATTGGACAAATTTTGCCTTGAATTTCTTTGCCATTTGCACGTTTTGACTTGGACTAGCTGAAGCAATGCATTGAGCGGTGGAACTTGTCATCATTCATTCTGCAGCATAGCTTACATTCCTGACTTGTCAAGTTCATGGTTTTAGAGTTTTGAACTGGTTTGTTCAATGGGACTTACTTGCAAATGAAGTAATCAAGAAAAATCATCAACAAACATGAAGATTGGATGACACAATGAAACAAAGGGCCAGGCCAAGTTTGGATAGTCAAGAGCAAGTGAGGGTTGACTTTGGTCAAAGTTGACCAAAAAGTCAACTGTTGACCAAAGTCAACTGTTGACCAAAGTCAACAATTGGTCAAAAATGCGTTTTTTTTGTATCTTCTTTGTAAATGAAAAATGAAATATTGGTTAGGATGAAATTTAGGGTCTAAAGAATTTGGGTTGACTTTGGTCAAAGTTGACCAAAAAGTCAACTGTTGACCAAAGTCAACAGTTGGTCAAAAATGCCGAATTTTGTATTTTCTTGTATGGAATCACATGTAATGAAATAAAATTGAAATGGATTAACAAAATGGTTTGAAGTTGGTTTCACAATTGGTTTAATCATAACTTGAATGTTTGACTCTTGAAAAGAAAATAACTTGACTGATAATGTGTGTGAACAAAACCATGAAATAAGACCATAAGGTTAGGGTTTTGACATAGTATCCATGAACCAATAACATGACTGGCAAGTGGCTAGAAACACAAGAAACTTGGTTGTTCAGATGACCCAGACCATAGAGGTATCCACAATCACAACACCATGACTTTGGATCAAAACCACAATCCTCATACAAAACCAAAGTAAAGCTAGGCCAAGCATGCCAAACAAACATCAAAGATTTAGGACCAAAATCGGGGTATGACAACTGCCCCTATTTAAACGTCTTCAACTAGAGAATATGAAGCAGGATATTCTTCATATGATCATAGTGGGAGATGGTTAAATACTAAGAAGACCCGGATTTTGATCCTGAATCCCTATGAAATAATTAACAATGTCTGTCAGAATCGACAAAGAAGCAATCTCGAAAGAAGAGTCCGTCTGTTACGGTGAAAAATCGGCCTGAGTACCGAAACAGAAAGTTGACCTGGATACCAAAATAAATGGTAACACAGGAATACCCATGGCCTGAACGCCACACATTAGTCTGAACACTAAGCATTGGAAAATGAGAGTATCAATGTTGGTCTGATCACCGGAAATCTGGTCTGAACACCACTTCGATCTGGAAATCGGAAATTGGCCTGAATGCCACTTCGGTCTGGATACCGGAAACTTCTTTGATCTGAAAATCGGGAAAGACTGGCCTGAATGCCACTTCGGTCTGGATACCGGAAACTGCTTCGATCTGAATATCGGGAAAGACTGGCCTGAATGCCACTTCGGTCTGGATACCGGGAACTGGCCTGGATGCCACAAGTTGCATCGACCTGAATGTCGGAAACTTCTTCGATCTGAAAATCGGAAACTGGCCTGAATGCCACTTCGGTCTGGATACCGGGAACTTGGCCCGAATGCCACTTCGGTCTGGATACCGGAAACGGGCCTGAATGCCACAAGTTGCATCGACCTGAATGTCGGAAACTTCTTCGATCTGAATATCGGAAACTTCTTCGATCTGAAAATCGGAAACTGGCCTGAATGCCACTTCGGTCTGGATACCGGGAACTGGCCTGAATGCCACTTCGGTCTGGATACCGGAAAAAACTGACCTGAATGCCACTTCGGTCTGGATACCGGGAACTGGCCTGAAAGCCACTTCGGTCTGGATACCGGAAAAACTGGCCTGAATGCCACTTTGGTCTGAATACCGGGAACTGGCCTGAATGCCACTTCGGTCTCGATACCGGAAAAACTGGCCTGAATGCCACTTTGGTCTGAATACCGCCTCGGTCTGAACACCGGAAAATTGGCTCGAATGCCATAAGTACATCGACCTGATCGTCGGAAACTTCTTCGATCTGAAAATCGGAAATTGGCCTGAACGCCACTTCGGTCTGAATACCGCCTCGGTCTGAACACCGGAAAATTCTTCATGTCTATCAGCATCGACGAAGATAACAAACAGTGATACATGAGCCGACACGCATGCCAAAGACCCATGCTGGGGATAACACGCCACGAACCAGCTATTCTTTATTCCACCCTAGCACACGAACACTTCGCGTTTAGCTGGGGATTAATCTTTCTTGTTTTGCTCCTTTTTGGACCCCGAAACCTCTTTGATTACCATTCCTATCTTTGCTCGACAGAAACTCTGATTCAAAGTCACGATGCCAAACTCCTCAGAGTAACACCTTCTCCTTTGGGCAAAACCCCCTCTCAAACAAATACCACGGCTTGAGACTAGCGTATGCTTGCAATAATGATGCATGATCTTTTTCAAGCGTAATGCTCCATAATTATGGAAATGCTACGCGATTTATTATATTTTTTTATGCTATGCTTATTCTACATGATGAATGCATAAAAAGTATCCCCCTCAAGGGACTCTTCTGGGGAGCTCGAGACACTCTGCTGAGGAACTCGCCAACACTCCGATCTCCACCCTGCTGGGGAATAGCGCTGCTGCTGGGAAAAGGCAACCCTTGCTGGGAATGACAAGACGACTTGCTAGGGATAATCAGGCGACTTCACTGGGGAGAGCCAACCAATCCACAAGGAGGATCAACTCTGCTTTGGGAAATAAATACCACTCCGCTGGTGAAGCTCCTCCAATCCACAGGTAGGATAAACTCAGCTAGGGATGCAGATATCCTTCCACTACGGAAAACTCAACCAATCCACAGGTAAGATAACTGCTGGAGATATATTTCTTTGAACCCGCTCCACTCGGGGAATGACTGAGGAAAATCATCAACACAAACCTCCACTCGGGAGATCTGCTAGGGAAATCCGCTCGGTTGGGGGAGCACAACTCTGGTGGGAAAGCAAATATACCAGACTCTGTGCTGGGGAGAGACATCCAAAAACCTGCTGAGGATGAGTGCTCACGACCACGCTGAGGATAACACTCTCACACCCACTGGGGAGATACAGCTTACTGGACACGGAACACCTGTCGAGTTGTCGAACAACGACCTTCATCATCCACCTACCGTGTCGACTTTCCACTTTTGAGAACTCCCAGACTCGCCTGGACTTTTCTGACTTATCCCACAAAGATCGGATTCCTGGGATTCATACAAACTTTCCAGTCCTTAGACTTTGAAGAGTCTTCTTGATTAGCTTTCAGGATCGTCGTCGCAACTCTGTCACGGGCTTTTCACCGTTAGTCTATCTATTGCCCCTGGTCGGGCTTTGCAGGGATCTCTTTTGTCAAAAGGTTTCATACCACTACATGCTAGTGAATGAAGATATCTAACGGTACCTGCACAAGAGATTGTTAGATAAAAGCGTGCCCCAGGCGTGCCAACACTTCAACACCTTGGTCACTCAAACTTCCGAATAAGATTTCCAGATTTCAATCTTATAAGCACGCATCGGAAGGGACCTCTATGTTTCCAAATGCAACTATTCTTATCAAAACGAATGGATGTTTTCGTAATCAAAACGGTAATGAAAACAAAAACAAAATTATTTGACTGAACACGCATTTATTGACTGAAACAAAAAGGACGGCTCAGAACTGAGCGACGCACAGGAGGCAAACCCTGGAAAGAGGTGATTGCACACAAAAGGAAAAAATATCTATCCTAATGGCAATGTGAAACCGTGATCTCATCGGGTTCCAACTCGGTTACACCTCATATGTCCTCAAGACTTTCCGCACCTTCGGCCTTCTGAACAAAACGCTTCTAATCGGTCTCTGTCGAAGATTATCCAAGTCATTCAAAGCCCAAACGATCATGCTAGACGCAGTTGTTCGTTTCATTCTCTCTTTTGCCTGGACCGCCCTTTCAGGTTTCAGTCCACCGGGATACCCTTTTTTGCCCAAGTCGCCCTTGTGGGGTTTTCGACTTGCCGGGTGTACAGTTCTTTTCTTTTATTATCCCTAACTTTTGCCCGAACCTTTTCTCTTTTTTCTCGGTTCACCGGGATGCCCTTTTTCTGCCTGGACTCTTTTATTCTTTTTGTCCAGCGGGTCTCTCTTTTTTTTTCCCGAAGTATCTTCTAACTGCATCCGCATTCACAGGGGGTGGAAAATCCTCATCATCCGTGGTCGTCAGCAACAAAGCTCTGTCAGAGGAGACCTTTTTGACCACGAATGAACATCCATAACTATGTATCCGTTTGCCCCACGATCGTCTTGAGGAGGAAGGATCCTTTTCAACACCACATCACAAAAAAGTGGGTTGAAGCGGCATCGTATGCAAATGTAACCAAGCAAGTTATTGTAAGGTTTATCAAGAATCAGATTATACGCCGTTATGGTGTGCCAAGTAAGATCATTACTGATAATGGATCGAACTTGAACAATAATATGATGGAATCTCTTTGCAAAGACTTCAAGATTGCATATCATAATTCTTCTCCCTACAGACCCAAGATGAAAGGGGTTGTTGAAGCTGCGAATCAGAACATCAAGAAGATCATTCAAAAGATGGTTGTGTGTAGCAGGGTTTTCGTTACCTTTAGGTTCATTAATTAAACCAAAAGTCAACATACAATTCGAGTCGCCACCGCACTTTTATTTGTCCAAAGGAAAGGCTAAAAAGCGAACAAAAGCCAAGTAAGATGGTTTATCAAATCAAAAACTAATAAAAATGTCAGAGATTCTAGGTAAGGGGGTTGGTTATGAAATGGGAAGGTTTTACGCACCCAAAACATCCTTAGTACTCTAAGGGAACCCTTTTTACAAATATGTGTTGTAGGTTGGTATTTGTGAAAATATATGTACAAAAGATTGGGGGGGATGAGAAGAGAATATATTATATTTACAAATTTGGTTGTTTGAATGGATGAACCCCTTCCATACGTACCATCACAAAGGAGGATCAAAACCTCAGAGTTTGGGGTAAAAATCTCAAAGATTGGTGAATTGATTTGATCAAAAGCCTTAAGGTCTTTTATTATCAAAGGGAGAAAACTCAACCTAAACCAACAATCCACCATGTGAGGAGGGCTTCAACATACTAGTGATGGGTTAACCCTATAATAAGTATGGAAGACTTATAATCCAATAACTAAGGATGAGGTGAGATTTACATCAACCACTATGGCAATTCAAACCTATGACTAATGTTTATGAAAAGTTTTAACAAGGTGGCCATTGGAACCACAAAACAACTTGAAATGAGTTATATTTACAAGTTAGGTTTATTTACAAAATAAAGTCAAAATTGGATTAAGATTCATTCACAATGATTGTTTATGAAAATGGTTTTGAAAAGTCAAAGGCTTAAGGCCTAGGTTTCTAATTTAAAACAAAGTCAAAGTTTGAAGAAAAGATTTTTGGCTTGGGTTAGAGTGGGGAGAAGAAGAGAAGGGCTAGTCCTAAAGCATAAAAAGATAAGATAGAAAAGATAAACTCTTGGAGTTCTTTTTTCTTGAAATCATAAAGATGATTTAAGATGCTCGTTTCCTTTTGACTTAGCAAAAAAATCAATCAATCAAACAATATTTGGATTCGAGCTCCTAGGATCTCCATGTGGCTTGTCTCTCTTAACTTGGCTACTCAGGACAATGGTCCTCTTTTCATAATCTTGAGGTAGGATCCCTATCACACAAGAGCAAACATCAAAAAGTTCATAACACAAATAATGGGAATGGACAAAGAATAAGTTTGGATGAGAGAATCCCTTGAAGTCAACTTTGAAATTTAGCATTCTAAAGGCATGAGGCCTAGTTGCTCTTTCACAAGTTTTAGCATTCTAAAGGCATGAGGCCTAGTTGCTCTTGAATTCCTTTAAGCATAAGTATGTCCTAATTCTAAGTCCTTTCTCCTTTTTGCATTTGGTTCACACAAAACAGAGACAAAACAAACACAAGACAACAATATATTTATATACAATAATGAGCTCAAATGAGCAAAATAAAAATGACATAAACATAAAATATGTGCTCAAGTGAGCAAAATGAAAAGCATTATGAATAAATGAGCAAGAAATAAATGGCATTGAAAGTAAAGGGCAAGAAATTAAATGCTCAAATTAAAGTTAGTAATTAGTGGAGGTTATGTTAGCTTGTCATAAGACAATGTAGCGTTATGTTAAATAATCATAAGTGGACTAATGTAGTAGTCACACCAATCTGAGGACGGCCAATAAAAATATAGGCAAATAAACACAAGTTAGAGATCATGACTAGTAAGCCAAGCTCCATAAACTTGTCATGCCAAAACAAAAGGGGAAGGGCCTTGTATGGACTTTAGGTTATTTGTTTGACAAAGAAGCAACCTATCTTGGACACAAAACAACTCACTTGATCATGGATCAAGTTGAGTTTGGTTTGGATCAAAGAAGATTAAACCTCTCATTTGTCAAGACCAACCATAAGATATTAACTCATTGGCCAAATGATGAAAAGAATGGGATGAAGATGAAAGGGAGGGAAAGAGAATACAAGTATCAAATACAATTGTTCAAATGTGAACCAAGTCATCATCAATCGATGTCAAACAGAAAAGAAATGAAGATTACAAGTTAACAAGTCAACCATAATTTTTTGTATTTTTTTGGAGTAAAATAAAATGCAAATAAAAATAATCAAAATAAGGTCTAACCTCAAATTTAATTCAAAACAACTTCAACAAGTCCAATTAAATTCTCATAGGTCTAACATGGTCAAAAAAACTTTGACTAATTTTCTCAACAATTTTGGAAATCAGAAAGTATTTAAAAACAATTAAAAACAATAAAAAATAACACAATATGAATTAAAATCTCAAATAAATCTCAACTCAAATAAGAAATTGATGAGACTATTTTTCATTGACTTATCATGATCCATAGGTGTTAGGAAAATATTTTTGGATTTTTCAAATATCAGAAAGTATTTTAAAATGAATTAAAACTATTAAAAACCAAATAATTCACAAAAAATATTAAATGAAGTCACAAAAATATTTAAAAATCAAAATATCAAACTAGATTTTTCAAGAAAATTTTTGGGATTGGTCTCATATTTTTGTGACTTCAAATAATTTTTTTATGAATTTTTAAAAATAAAAGGAATTAATTGAAATTAAAAGAAAATAGAAATAATAGAAAAAAGTGCAGCCACTAGATCAAGCTCATTAATTGACGTGGCAAGCAGAAACGACTCAGATGTGAGGGCGCATGGTAGACATAAGTCAAACGCGCGACATAATGCATTAAAACAAGTAAACGCAATGGAAGCTCATGATTATAACTTTGAGACACGATCCAAGGGCTGGGAAAGCGTACATGTGGTGATGGTGGTGGAAACCACCATCTTCTCCGGTGAACTACCAGAATCCGGCCACCACTTGCAGAGAAAAAAATTGTAACGAAAATGAAAAACAAGGACATCAAATTGAAGCTCAGGTGATGTGCATCACCATTGTATCCTTGGATCTTCTTCACCCTTCCTATTTTGAGAGAAATGTGAGGTGGAAGATCATGGTGTTCAAACTGAAAGTGCACGAAATGGAAAATTGAAACCACCATTGGCATGCCTCAAATGTGAGGACTTCAGAAAACCACACAAACAAGAGACTACTACATTGAATTGCAAGATCTAGATCCAAAAAGTTTGAAGTTCTACCTCTGAATTGGAGCTCTTAAGGCCATAAATTATTCAAGATCTTGATCCCTTTTTGCTCTGGAGATGTAATGGAGATGATAGGCTAAGGAATTGAGCTTTGAAAATCAACTAATGATGTTGAATTTCAAGCTTGAAAATGAGAGAAAAATCTGAAAATTCCTTTGGTATGGGTTGGGATTTCAGTGCTGCAGCATTTCAAGTCTCCAAAGGGTTTATGAATGAATGAGAGGGAGCTCTTCTTTATAGTTGAAAAGGGTTGTTTCATGATTCCCTCGTGTGCATGGAAATTTGAAACTTTGATGCATGACCCTGTACAAGCGCATGTGAGGCCCAATGATGGGTGCAAAACCAAGCTGAACTCATTTGGAATGGAATTAGACGTGTACATGTGATGTAATCAGCTTGCACATTAAGTTTCACCATGAAATGTCAAAATGATCATAAAGAAAGAGCTCTTCGAAATTCCCTCATGGAAAGTCCAAAAACGTAATGTGAGTAATGATTGGGAAGCCATTGAAATAAGGGACAAAACTCATGTTGGGAAAAAATTCATTTGGCATTTGGAAATTAATGTAAACTGGATGTGAATGTTTGGGCATAAAATATGTCTAAGTCACCCTTTGAAAATTTTCACCAAAAGTAAACCTATTCAAACCCCTCTGTTTGTATGATGCAAGCTTCAAATGGATTTTTCATCAAAACTTTATGGGCATTTGAAGTTAGGTACTTTTTCAAATTCAATGACTTAGGTCCAAGGTGACCTATAATGTTTTGTATTATCACATGTATTTCTTTTAAAATTATGAAATTTTGTCCAACATAACCTTTGAATTAGACATATTATTATTTCCAATGCATTTGGTCTCACCTCAAAATCATAAAAATTAAGGAAGTTAAGTCCTTGGGAAGTTGACCCAAAATGAGGGTTTCAGTCAAATTGACCTATAATGTTTTGAAATGAATGATGACCTTCCAAGCTTAAAATGGATTTTTATGAACATTAAAGCTGTTCATATGGTTCTTAAGAACATGTTTTCTCTTGGGGTCATCTTCATTTGACAAACACATCAAAAGTTATATCTTAGTGGACCTCAATTTAGTCAGGTGACTTGACTGGTCAACTTTTCAAGGCCAAACTTCCAATCTTGATGAATGAGTGATTGAGGATCCTCAAATAAGCTCACATATGCATAAAATAATGAATGAAAGAACTTACCTTGATAAAATTTGATCATAGGTTGAGGTTGCTTCATGAGCAAGGCACAATTGAATTAGGGTTTCCTTAGGAAATAATCCTCAAGCCCTTTGGGTTGTCTTGATCAAATTGGCATGTTAAGATACTTGGGAGACATATATGATGATTAGGAGCTTTGTGGATCATTTTCATGCTTTTTCTCATCTTCATCTAGCCATTGCATTGGGCTTAGGAGCCTCCTAGGAGCATTGGAGCACATGATCACTTGAGCTTCAAAACAAAAAGAGTTAGTGACATATTTTTATGCTTTTGGTTAGTAAACAAGTAAGAAAAGCAATATAATACAATACAAGAATGCTTGGTGGTCTCAAACCACTCACACAAGTCCCAACCCTAGGGTTAAGGAGTCAAACATGCTATGATCCTTGAGGCAATACACTGAGCAATGATATGATGCTAAAAGGGATCTTAGGATCAAAATTAGGGTCTTACAGATGCCCCTATTTAAGGTCATTCTAGCCGGAGATATGAAGGTTAAAATCTTCGTCTCGACGAGGTAGAATAGGCTTAAATAATAAAAAAGAGACGAATTTTGGTCCCTAAGAGACCTCATGATGCAAATGTATGCATGCAAAATAAAATCTTCATGGTGAATAATTGCCACAAAGGAAAAGAAATCAGAAGAGACTGAAAAATCCATAGGAGTATCGCACTCACTAGGGAGACAAAGACTCTGGGGGAAATAAAAGTAAAAATGTGCGAGCAGGCTATGACTTGAAAACTTGCTGGGAGACACGAAGGGATCCCACGAAAATAAATCGATGGAAAGACTCGAGCTGACGCAAAGATGCATGTATTGGGGAATATGCCAATATAGCAAAACTATCCACAAAGGATACATCGGATAAAAATCCGGACTCAGACGGGGAAATCCACAAAGGATTCAGCTGAGGAAGAAAAAACGAGATATTACCGGTTATTGGGTAATAAACTCAAAGAGAGACATGTCCTCAGAACACCGATTACTGGGTGAGAAAACAACAAGCTGAGGGAGAAAAAAGTATCTAAGACCGGTATAAGGGTGAAAGATATCAATCATCCGAAACATCTGAGGAGGACCCAAAAGGCACATCTCAACTCAGGAAAATCTGACTCCACAGGAGACCAAAAAGTCATAATAGGAAGCAGAAGGAAGGAACACCAGGGATATCTGTTACTGGGCATATAATAGGTGACCAACCAGGCATGAATTGGGAACATATCCAAGAGACTCATCATCCGAAAGGAGGGCTGAAAAAGAAAACTCGACTTACAGGATGGACATTCGATTTCATAAGGAAATACGAATCTTACTCGACTAGGGAAGAACAAAGACTTCAACTAAAGAGCGCATGAGATACATTATCTATTACCGTCATAACGTAGATAACATACTTACAAGGAAGATTATCCACAACCGGTTACTGGGTTAATGAAGGATAAAATTGACCGAAAAGAGAAAGGACATCGGGATACCGGATACTGGGTATAAAATGATGACCAATTAGAAGGAGAAACAATCATTACCAAACAAGGGTAAGCGAAATATGGCTCGCCAGGGATGAATTTCCTGACAAAAGCAATTATCCAAGAGATATATCACCGGTTACTGGGTGGTATACTCAAAAATGAAGGAATATCAATATCGGTTACTGGGTAAAGATAACCAACAAATAGGGGATTACATCTACCGATTATTGGGTAGAAAACTACAAAAATAGGACTTAGAACTACCGGTTACTGGGTAAAAGGCCACAAGATCCACTAGGGAAAGGATGAATAATTACTGGTTACTAAGTAACTGAACAACTAGACCACATGGAATTGCAGGGGATAACAAAAGAGGAAGTCAATCTAGGGACAAACTAGAAAGACACAATCAAACAAGACTCAACCCAATGAGAATATATCTCAGGGGAGTAATTCACATCCCAATACACATTTAGGGTGGAAACTGAAACAATAATCATCCACGAGGACATAGCTCAGTGGGGAAGAAAGAAGAAAAGATAGACACTTTCTTCCTATGGGGCTGACTCTATATGGAGAGAACAGACACAAGCATCTGCTTGGGGAAATATATTTCGCCAATAGCAGGAGATGACAAACAAGGATATATGGCAAAGGATGCAACATGAATATCTGAATGCTATGATTATGTGTGTATATGCATGATTTGTGTATGATTAATGCTGACAGACATACATATTTAACACAAACAGGTCCAAGAATCACAAACAAACATCCGGCATAACATCTCAACAAGAAGGGGCAATGCCTACTGGAGAAATCAGCTTGGGAACAACCCGAGCAGGATGAAAATAAATCATCGAAGATATCAAACCCTTCCCCACAGCTACACTCGCTGAGGATACAAAGAAGATGTACTCAGGAGCAGCGAAAGAAGATGATCAAACAGAGAACTTAACTCTGGTGGGGATTATCTCTGGAAGGAGAAACACGAGAATACGTCGATCACAGTTGGGGACAGGAAGAGTCACAGCTTCCAACTACAAGAAACAAAATTCTACACAAGAGGAGTCTTCCAGGGGCCAACCATCCTGACATAAGGAAGATGCAGAAGAACCTGTCGGGGACTTTCCATCAGTTCTCGGGAACAGGTTGCTGAATATCAATAAGATCCGCCGTAGAAGAAACTCTACTAGGGAACGTACCAAGGGATGATGTGAAATTTCGTGGGGGACAAACACCAACCAGATACACATCAATCAAAACATTTCCTTCTATCGGCTGGAGAGAAAACTCTGCTAAGAGGAGAAAGAACAACTTGCTCCACTGGGGAAGGAAAAAACACATCTTCCACATTATCTCTCCATACTAGAAGGACTCTTCAGACTCAAAAGGGATACGAATTATCAAACTCGAATCAGGAAACCCTATTGGGGATAAACTACAAGTATTCTCAAAGGAATTGCCTTGGCTGAGGGAATTGGAAATGAATCCTTCGTCAACACGTGACATGCTGGGGACGAAAAGGGAAAAAAACCCGTCATTGATTGCTCTTAGGCAACTTCCTGCTGAGGAGACAACTATCTGAAAGATACCTCTGCAGGGAACACATACTTACTCCGCTGAGAGCTTCTATTCATACTGGGAAAAGACCAAGTCTTCGTGAGTAGAATATCATATCAACTTTTATCAATCTATAAGGGATTTTAAGTCTGCCCCCCACAAGGGGTGACAACCATCTAATTGATAAAACACAAATGCTAGTGCCTGATATAGAGGGATACACATCTCTAAAAGATCAAGGAAAAAACTGGTACAAAAGGGATCATCCACAGATCAACCAACCATGGAACGCTAAGACTCCGCAGGGGAAACAAGCATGTGTGCATAAACAAACTATCCGGGAACTGTTTGAATGAACATCCACAGATTCTGCTAGGAGAAAGCAATCCAACAAGATAGGACAATCTACTGCCATCAGAGAAGACTCATACCAGACTCTTTGGGAAGCTGCTGATGTAACAATCTTTATGCGCTCGACAGGGAGACAACTGAAAGCTTACGAAAAGGATATAAAAATGCCAGAACATGAACAAATATCTTACCCATTTGGAAATCATACTATCCTTGGGAAAGTACTGAGGCGGTCCCACTTATCCTTTCAGTCATTGTGAATGTTCATTTTGTTTACATCGGTTTATTTATGAAAACTTTATTAAAACAATGATATTCATTTAAAACATGCAAGCATTTGTTAAACAGAAACAAATAAGACTGCAAAAAGTTGGATAAAGGTTCAAATTGATTTAATAGAATCGTAGTCCGCAAATGGCGAGACTCTATGGATGTTTTCAAATTTGAAATTAGTGATATACATGGAAAAAGGGCTACACTGAACATAATGACCATTTCTCCACCAACTCTGAATTCACTATATTCGAAGCTTCAGTTGACGATGATTGAGCGAGAATCCTTGACAGATGATAGTTGTAGAACAAAGTCTTGTCAGGATGCAGTTACTTGCCAAATCCCCAATTTTTGCCTAGATTGCCCCAAGGTGAGGTACTCAATCTAGCGGGATATATATTCATTATTCTTTTTCATGTCTTTAACTTTTTCCTGGACCTCCCTTACGGGTTTTCAATCCATCGAGACGCTCATTTTTGCCTAAGCCGCCCTTTCGGGTTTTCAACTTAGCGAGCTATTCTGTTTTTATTTTTAGGCGAAGTATTTCTTGACTGCATCTGAATTCACGGGACAAGTGAAATCCTCCCCATCCATAGTTGTAAGCAACAAAGCGCCGGCTGAAAAGGCTCTCTTAAAAACATATGAACCTTCATAGTTTGGAGTCCACTTGCCCCTGGAATCGGGTGCGAAAGACAAGACTTTCTTGAGCACGAGGTCACATTCTCGGAACACACGAGGCTTGACCTTCTTATCAAAGGCTTTCTTCATTCTCTGCTGATACAACTGACCATGGCACATGGCAGTTAACCTTTTCTCTTCAATCAAATTCAACTGGTCATAACGACTCTGAACCCATTCAGCCTCAGTCAACTTGGCTTCCATCAAGACTCTCATTGATGGGATCTCAACCTCCACGGGGAGCATAGCCTCGATGCCATATACAAGAGAGAAAGGGGTTACCCCTGTTGAAGTGTAGACATATGTACCATAGCCATGCAAAGCAAATGGCAGCATCTCATGCCAATCTTTGTAAGTAACAACCATCTTCTGGATACTCTTCTTGATGTTCTTGTTAGCAGCTTCAACAACCCCATTCATCTTAGGTCTATAGAGAGAAGAATTATGATGCACAATCTTGAACTCTTCACACAGCTCTTTCATCAACTTATTATTCAAGTTAGATCCATTATCTGTAATGATCTTGTCTGGCACACCATATCGGCATATGAGTTGGTTCTTGATAAACTTCATAACCATCTGCCTGGTCACATTCGCATACGATGCCGCTTCAACCCACTTTGTGCAATAGTCAATGGCTACGAGAATAAAACGGTGACCGTTCGACGCCTTAGGTTCAATCATGCCAATCATGTCGATTCCCCACATGGAGAAAGGCCATGGTGAGGAAATAACATTCAGAAGTGTCGGGGCAATATGAATCTTATCCGCATAAGTCTGACACTTGTGGCATTTCTTCACATACTTGCAGCAGTCAGACTCCATTGTCAGTCAATAGTAGCCTGCTCTCAACATCTTATTCGCCATAGCATGTCCATTGGAATGAGTACCAAATGAACCCTCATGGACTTCAGTCATCAACAGGTTTGCTTCATGTCTATCCATGCATCTGAGCAGAACCATGTCAAAATTTCTCTTGTAAAGCACATCACCATTAAGATAGAATTTGCCAGATAATCTCCTTAAAGTCTTCTTGTCTTTAACAGATGCCCCGGGTGGGTAAGTCTAACTTTGGAGAAAACACTTGATATCATAATACCAGAGCTTATCGTCTTTTACTTCTTCAACTACAAACATGTGAGTTGGTCTATCCAAGCGCATTACAGTAATATTTGGAATTTCATTCCAATACTTCACTACAATCAATGAAGCAAGCGTAGCGAGAGCATTTGCCATCCGATTCTCATCTCAAGGAATATGATGGAAGTCAACCTTAGTAAAGAAAGTTGAAATCCTCCTCGCATAATCTCTGTATGGGATGAGGCCAGGCTGATTCGTATCCAATTCACCCTTAATCTGATTAACAACAAGGGCCGAATCACCATAAACATCAAGATGTTTGATCCTAAGATCAATACACTCTTCCAAACCCATAGTACAAGCCTCATACTCCGCCATATTATTCGTGTATTTAAAAGTTAGTCTTGTTGTAAAAGGAAAATGTGTTCCTTGAGGAGTAATAATCACTGCCCCAATACCATTTCCATACTGATTAACAGCACCATCGAACACCATACCACAGCGGGAACCAGGATCTGGTACTTCATCGAGCGTAGGCTCATCACAATCTTTCATGTTCAAATACGAAATTTCCTCATCAGGGAAGTCGTATTGCACAAACTGATAATCTTCAATTGGTTGATGTGCCAAATGGTCAGGCAAGATACTACCCTTAATACCTTTTTGAGCTCGATACTCAATATCATACTCAGATAACAACATCTGCCAACGTGCAATCCTCCCGGTTAAAGCAGGCTTCTCAAAGATATACTTGATTGGATCCATTTTGGATATCAACCAAGTTGTATGATTCAGCATATACTGGCGTAAACGCTTAGCAGCCCAAGCCAAAGCACAACATGTTTTCTCATGCATTGAGTACCGAGACTCAAAGTCAGTAAACTTCTTACTTAAGTAGTATACCGCATATTCTTTCTTCCTTGATTCATCTTGCTGACCAAGGATACAACCCATGGAATCATCAAGCACAGTTAAGTACATAATCAATGGTCTCCCTTCAATAGGCGGAGACAGAATCGGAGGCTCAGACAAATAGTCTTCGATACTATCAAAGGCCTTTTGGAAATCCTCAGTCCAATCATGATGCTGATCTTTCCGGAGGAGCTTGAATATAGGCGCACATGTGGCAGTCATGTGGGATATAAATCTCGAAATCTAATTCAAGCAGCCAAGAAAACCTCTGACTTGCTTCTCAGTTTTGGGTGCATGCATCTCTTGTATTGCTTTGACCCTGGCAGGATCAACCTCAATACCTCTGTCGCTGACAATAAAGCCCAATAACTTGCCGGAACGGACTCCAAATGTACACTTGTTCGGATTCAAGCGGAGCTTGTACTTCCTCAAACATTGGAAAAGCTTCAACAGGTGTTCTACATGTTCAACTTCCGTTTTCGACTTTGCAATCATATCATCGACATACACCTCGATCTCCTTGTGCATCATGTCATGAAACAAGGTAGTCATAGCACACTGATACATGGCTCCGGCGTTCTTCAAACTAAAGGGCATCACTCGATAACAGAATGTTCCCCAAGGTGTGATGAATGTTGTCTTCTCCATATCCTCGAGTGCCATTTTAATCTGGTTATAACCGGAAAATCCATCCATAAACGAAAAAACTTTGAATTTAGTCGTGTTGTCTACCAACATATCAATGTGTTGTATAGGAAAATCATCTTTCGGACTAGCTTTATTCAAGTCACGGTAATCCACACACATTCGGACTTTTCCAACTTTCTTAGGCACAGGCACAATATTGGCCACCCATTGAGGATATGTAGAAGTCACCAGAAATCCCGCATCAATTTGCTTCTGAACTTCTTCTTTAATCTTCACTGCCATATCAGGATGAGTTCTTCTGAGCTTCTGCTTCACAGGCACACACTCAGGCTTCAACGGCAAGAAATGTTGCACGATATCAGTATCTAGACCAGGCATGTCTTCATACGACCAGGCAAAGACGTCTACATATTCTCGTAACCACTCAATCAACCCCTTCTTAATAGACTCTTCAAGGAGTGCCCCAATCTTCACTTCATGAATGCAGTCTTCAGACCCCAAGTTGACTATTCCAAGATTCTCAAGATGTGGTTGAATGATCTTCTCCTCATGATCAGGCAGATGGGTAATCTCATCAGGAATCTCTTCAACATCATCTTATTCTACCTCAAATATAGGGAACTCAAAGTTGGGAGATGGTGTTGGATCATTATGTTCAACGGGTTTGATCATCCTGCATAATGATTTCGAGTATAAAAGAGATTTTAGAATTCAAACAAGGCAAATCACTATGCAGATGAAAAGATTGATTTTATTTTCTTTTTAGGGTTTTATGGTGATCACCAATTTCATGCAAAAAGCAAAAAGGAAAAATAATTTGAGAAAAACAAACATTTGACATGCGATTATTGAATGAATATCATTGTATTAATCATGCCAACAATGTCTTCACTTCTCCTTTTGGCATGGGAAAAGGGTTTTTTGAACAAAATGAACATATTACGTTGACTTATGGATAACAGTTGGAACATCAACAACGACCTAATTATTGCAAGTTCCTCCGGTTATAACAAAGTTGCCAAGGTATTCCTCTTCATCATCTTCAACAATGGCAGCAACTTCTTGATCTTCAACGGCGTGGATGAAACCTCCATTCTGTAATAGCCCAAGATCATTGGAAACACCAGAAGAGTACCTTATGCCATCTCGGGACTTGTTATCTTCCATCTTGATCATTTCCCCTAAAACAGTAGTTGCACCATGCTCAATGGCCAACTTCGCATCATTATAGGAGACAAATGAAGAAAGTCCTTTCCTCGAAGGCTCAGCAATAGACAAAGCTTGGAACGGAGCCCCAGCCTCATCCTTAGCGTCAATGTAGGAGAAGGAAGATAAATGGCTGACCAAGAGAGCCTTCTCTCCCCCTATCACTACCAACTTTTTTTTCTTCATGAACTTCAACTTTTGGCATAAGGTGGATGTCACGGCGCCTGCCTCGTGAATCCAAGGTCTGCCAAGCAAACAGCTGTAAGACGGATGAATATCCATGACCTGGAAGGTGATCTGGAAATCACTAGGTCCAATCTTGATCGGGATTTCTAATTCGCCAATCACAGTTTTACGCGATCCATCAAACGCCTCCAGAACCACTCCACTTTGCCTCATGGGAGGCCCCTGGTATGATAGTTTAGCAAGAGTGGACTTTGGCAATACATTGAGTGATGACCCTATATCCACCAACACATTGGACAGGGAATCCTCTTTACAATTCATAGATATATGCAAAGCCAAATTGTGGTATTTTCCCTCCTCGGGAAGATCAGCATCATAGAAGCTCAAATTGTTGCAGGCTGTTATATTTGCAACAATGTTATCAAACTGCTCAATCGTGACATTGTGATCCATGTATGCCACGTCCAACACCCTCTGCAAAGCTTCGCGGTGTGGCTCTGAATTCATTAACAAAGATAATACAAATATCTTTGATGGAGTTTGTAGCAACTGATCAACAACATTATATTCACTCCTTTAGATAAGCCTCAATATCTCATCACCATCCTCTCTCAACATGCCAGACTGGCCAACTAGGATAGGAGAATTATTGGTTTTCACAACAACAAGGTCAACACCCTTCGCAACAGGAACATAATTATTTGAAGAAGTAGTCCCCACGAGACTGGCAGGATTAACAGCAGTTCTCTTCTCAACTTCTTTGTGGGATTTCGGGTGAGCCGAGAAAACACGACCGCTACGGGTCACTCCACTGACATCTGAAATGCTCACCACGGAAGTTGAGGGCAACGACATCTCCTTTTCATCCTCTAGCATGACTGCATTATATCGGTAAGGAACGAATTTGTCTGATACATACAGGACAGGACCCGCTGGCTTAATCATAAGAGCTGGCAATGCTTTCTTCTTGCTGCCATCATATTTGATAACAACAGGCTCAAGAATTTTAAACACGGGAGTGATAACATGACTTCGTCCTCATTACAATTCTGAAGTATCTCAATCATCCCTTGATCCAACATCTCTTTGATGTCCTTTCTCACTTGACGACATCCTCTCACATTGTTAGTGAAAACCTGGCACCTATCATGATCATGCTCATAATGGTTTTGTTCACACAATAGCTTATGCATCTCAACTAAGGATTGCCTTATGTCATTCACAAAAAGGACTCTATACTTGCCAGGGCACCCCTGAACCATGTTAACAACTACTTTCCCATGTTCGAGCAATGGGTTCTTCTTCACATTCGGACCTACATCCTCAAAAAACAGTATCCCACTTCTCACAAGGTCTTGCACCTTGGTCTTCAATGGATAGCAATTCTCCACATCATGTCCGGGAGCACCAGAATGATACACATAATGGAGTTCGGGCTTGTACCACCATTGAGGATTGGCTGGCACAGCAGGAGGATCACGAGGAGTTATCAACTTCCTATCGATCTAGGAAGGATAAAGCTCAACATAAGTCATCGGAATCGGGTCAAAAGTTACCCTCTTCCTCTCATAGTTGCTGGTTTTGGTGTTGTTATTGTTGCGAGGCTAGTAAGCTTGTTATTGTTAACGATGTTGTTGTTGTGGTTGTTGTTGAATTTCTCTGAAGCATGTGCTATAAGAGCCACCTGGTGTTGGTTGATTGTTGGACGAACATCCTTCCTCCTCACAGAGGGACTTATTTTAACATGGAAGGACAGAGCATGAGTGTCTCCCTCCTTCTTCCTAGCAAATCCTCCATACTTCTTTATTGAGGAACCCTCATCACGAAATAAATGTCTTTCACGGACCCCTTCTTCTAGTCTTATCCCCATATTCACCATTTCGGTGAAGTGCGAGGGAGCACTAGCAATCATTCTCTCGTAGTAGAAAAAGCTCAAAGTCTTCAGGAAGATCTTTGTCATCTCCTTCTCTTCTAGGGGTGGCACTATCTGAGCTGCCAGTTCTCGCCATCTCTGGGTGTATCCCTTGAAGGTTTCGTTATCCTTCTGGGACATCGCCCTCAGTTGGTCCCTGTCTGGTTCCATATCCACATTATATTTGTACTGCTTTAAAAAGGCCTCACCTAGATCGTTGAAAGTGCGGATGCTTGCACTCTCCAACCCCATATACCACTAGAGCGTAGCACCTGCCAGGCTATCCTGAAAGTAGTGAATCAGCAGTTGATCATTGTCAGTTTGTGTTGACATCTTACGAGCATACATCACAAGATGGCTAAGCGGGCATGTATTTCCCTTATTCTTCTCAAAGTCAGGAACTTTGAATTTAACAAGGATTTTAATGTTGGGCACCAGGCACAACTCAGCAGCAGTTTTCCCAAAGACGTCCTTACCCCTCAAAGTCTCTAGTTCCTTGCGCAACTCAAGGAATTGATCTTTCATTTCATCCATTTTTTCATATATGTTCGGGCCCTCAGATGGCTCGGTGTGATAAATGGTGTCTTCTACACGGGGAAGGGTGTGCACAACGGGAGGTGGCACAGACAGGACCGAGCTAGATTCCGGCATAGAAGCGAGAGTAGGAGCGAAGCCTTGTGGCATGAAGTTGGATGGCATTCCCCAAGGGAATCATGCTGGCATAGTCGGAGCAAAGTGGGATGTTGCTGTAGGCACTGTTGATGTAGCCACTTCAGAGATGGCCGTCCTCGCAGGAGGAGTTGCAGGAGTTGGTGAAGCTTGGCTTTGCGCGACCAAAACTGACTCCATCATGGCGGTTAGTCTAGAAATCTCCTCTTTCAAGTCCTTGTTCTCTTGCTCGAGATGTTCCATTATCTTCGGATGATTTGCTCTGGTGTTATACCGGTGCGTCAGCTTGTCTTCAAAATAAATGAAGAGCAAAGAGTTAGACCACTGATCAATTTGGAACAAAACCTGCGTATGCATATGATGCATGCAATGTTTGTGCATAGGATTTGCTTTTTAATTAGAGGAATTTTATAGAGGTCTATTCGCAAATATTTGGAAAATATTGATTTTTTTTAAGACATATATGGAATACTCATAGCAATAATATTTGGAAACTTTTTACACCAAAGAAGTAGTACAGTTTGGGTAACCAAATATAATACAAGAGAAAAGGAGAACAAACATCCTATGGAGCCCTAGAAGCAATCATCCAAAGCCTTCAAGATCGGAAGATAAGTTGCACGAAGCCTCTTTACCTCTCTCTCATAAGCTGCTTCCATATCGGCCTTCTCCATGGCAAGCTGATCATATTTCCTGTTCCAAAACCTGGATGAGTGAGGAAGAAGATAAGTGACTACATCATCAGGCTCATCAATAACCTAATGCTCTAGAAACACTATCATTGCATCCTTATCTTTGAGTTACTGAAGAAGTTCCTCACGCTCACGAACCCATGCACGCGAACGGTCTTCATCTCTCAACTCCTCTACTCCTTGATTAGGGAGGGTTGAAGGCCTAACCATAACCATAGGGGTAGGTCTCGGATATTCGTACATCATACGGTACTCAAGAGCCCTCTTCCTTACCCAAGCGATGTAAGGTTCCAAAGCAATACAATTCTTCGGACCAAGCTCATTCCTCCCTTTCCTATGAATTTTGCGCCAGGCGCGAACCATCCTATCCTTCAAGTTCTGGGGATCTTTACCCTCTAGAAAGAACAAGCCTTTAGAAAAAATGTTGTTAGGTTTATCCTTTAAGGGCAACCCAAGCTGATGACGAGCCAAAGCAGGGTTGTAGTTAATTCCACCACATGTACCAAGAAGAGGTACATTGGAGAACTCACCACAAGAGTCAATAACCTGAACGCCATCATAAACATGATTATACCAAGAGATATCATCATTAGTGAGACACATAAGTCTCGTGGACCCCCGTAGAGATCCCTTGTTCTCCTTGAAGGTGAGCGTCAGAGGCAAGTGCGAAATAAACCACTTGTACAACAGAGGCAAACAACACACAATGGAACCACCACCCTTTGCATTCCTCATATGCAAAGAGAAATAAGTGTCACCCAACAGAGTCAGAACGGGATTAACAGAAGAGAAAATCCTAATAGCGTTCACATCCACAAAGTTGTCGATATTGGGAAATAACACTAGCCCATAGATGAGGAGTACAAATATGGCTTCAAAGGCTTCCTTACTCATGGCATTCCCAAACAAAATAGCTTTGGCAATCAGAAATTCAGATGGGAGACCTTGAACTCCACCTTTGGTAGTCATATTAGCAACAATGTTAGATATATCTACATGAAGCATGTCAGCAATCTCTTGGGAAGACGGAATCTTCTCTAAACCACTGAACGACAACTGATCAAGAATAGGTATACCCACATGATAGGCATACTCCTCAAGTGTAGGAAAAAGCTGGAAATCCAGAAAAGTGAAGCAACGATACAAAGGATCGTAAAACTGTACCAACACACTCATCAGGCCCTCATCTACCTTAGTAGAAAGAATAGAGAGGAGCTTTCCATGGCGAGCTTTAAACTCCAAAGGCTCCAATACATAAGATGTCAAACTCCTTAACTCTTTCAAGTCGGGTTGTCTGAAACTATACTTCTTCGTATTCCTTCTTTGCTTATCTATGTCTGAAAATTTACAAATAAACCTCTTAAGTTCCTTGAAAATCTTTATTGTTGATGATATGGATGCGAATGAATGCTTGATGCATGGATGCAACAATCACACTCAAGGATCAAGCAAGTCACACCACACAAAGGTCACGGGATGGCTCAAATCATCTTCAATATAAATCATCCATTTTGGTGGATTATGGTTTACACCTTATCAACACTCAAGTTCCATTGATATTGAGGATATACGAGAACGGATCAACCGCGAATCAAGGGTTTGTTGTAAATCGCGAGCATGGAGTCTCGGTTAAGAACCACCCAACAGGAGTGTACTATGGTTAAACCTGACAATCATGTTCTAAAAAGGTCCCCATAGTCATCATCTCATCTTTCGGATATTATCGGATAAAACAACTACTCGTCTTCCCAAAAATATTCTCAAGAGGAACTCTTTTGAGTGTAGTATCGCGTAATAATCGTATCAAATCTTACACTTGAACGACCTTCGCACTACGTCCTAAAATAGGCTAAGATGGGCTAGGTATCTAAGGTCCTTGGCTTCTAAGGTTTATATCGGAAAGAGTAATGCCTAACCACAACTACTCGTGTGACATTATTGATCCCAACAAGACCTCCACCAAGTGAATGGACTTGCAAGTTAACTTGTTAAGGAATAACTCCACACAAGTCAACAATACTATGCCATTCTCCTATCATAAGTGCACTCGAGTTCGGGTATAGAAATCATCTCACAAGAAACCACCAAGCATACAAGCATTTAATATATCAAGCAATTCATACATTACAAACAATACAGTCATCCCAAATTTGCACAAAAATACGTCACCAATAAATATAAACATATAACACACATAAGCAAAAAGTAGGCTAAACCCACTAGAGTCAGTGTCCCCAGCAGAGTTGCCACTTTTATGTAGTGGGGTTTTCGTTACCTTTAGGTTTATTGATTAAGCCAAAAGTCAACATACAATTCAAGTCGCCACCACACTTTTATTTGTCCAAAGGAAAGGCTAAAAAGCGAACAAAAGCCAAGTAAGAAGTTTTATCAAATCAAAAACTAATAAAAATGTCAGAGATTCTAGGTAAGGGGGTTGGTTATGACATAGGAAGGTTTTACGCAACCAAAACATCCTTAGTACTCTAAGGGAACCCTTTTTGCAAATACGTGTTATAGGTTTGTATTTGTGAAAATATATGTACAAAAGATTGGGGGTGATGAGAAGAGAATATATTATATTTACAAATTTTGTTGTTTGAATGGATGAATCCATTGCCTACGTACCATCACAAAGGAGGATCAAAACCTCGGAGTTCGGGGTAAAAATCTCAAAGATTGCTGAATTGATTTGATCAAAAGCCTTAAGGTCTTTTGTTATCAAGGGGAGAAAGCTCAACCTAAACCAACAATCCACCATGTGAGGAGGGCTTCAACATACTAGTGAGGGGTTAACCCTATAATAGGTATGGAAGACTTATAATCCGATCACTATGGATGAGGTGAGATTTACATCAACCACTATGGCAACTCAAACCTATGACTAATGTTTATGAAAAGTTTTAACAAGGTGGCCATTGGAACCACAAAACAACTTGAAATGAGTTATATTTACAAGTTAGGTTTATTTATAAAATGAAGTCAAAATTGGATTAAGATTCATTCACAATGAGTGTTTATGAAAATGGTTTTGAAAAGTCAAAGGCTTAAGGCATAGGTTTCTAATTTAAAACAAAGTCAAAGTTTGAAGAAAAGCTTTTTGGCTTGGGTTAGAGTGGGGAGAAGAAGAGAAGGGCTAGTCCTAAAGCATACAAAGATAAGTGAGAAAAGATAAACCCTTGGAGTTCCTTTTTCTTGGAATCATAAAGATGATTTTAAGATGCTTCTTTCCTTTGGACTTAGCAAACAATCAAGCAATCAAACAATATTTGGATTTGAGCTCCTAGGATCTCCATTTCGCTTATCTCTCTTAACATGGCTACTCATGACAATGGTCCTCTTTTCATAATCTTGAGGTATGATCCCTATCACACAAGAGCAAACATCAAAAAGTTCATAACACAAATAATGGGAATGAACAAAGAATAAGTTTGGATGAGAGAATCCTTTGAAGTCAACTTTGAAATTTAGCATTCTAAAGGCATGAGGCCTAGTTGCTCTTTCACAAGTTTTAGCATTCTAAAGGCATGAGGCCTAGTTGCTCTTGAACTCCTTTAAGCATAGGTATGTCCTAATTCTAAGTCCTTTCTCCTTTTTGCATTTGGTTCACACAAAACAAATACAAAAAAACACAAGACAACAATATATTTATATACAATAATGAGCTCAAATGAGCAAAAGAAAAGCATTATGAATAAATGAGCAAGAAATAAATGGCATTGAAAGTAAAGGGCAAGAAATTAAATGCTCAAATTAAAGTTAGTAATTAGTGGAGGTTATGTTAGCCTGTATTAAGACAATGTAGCTCTATGTTAAGCAATCATAAGTGGACTAATGTAATAGTCACACCTATCTGAGGCCGATCAATAAAAATATAGGCAAATAAACACAACTTAGAGATTATGACTAGTAAGCCAAGCTCCATAAACTTGCCATGCCAAAACAAAAGGGGAAGGGCCTTGTATGGACTTTAGGTTATTTGCTTGACCAAGAAGCAACCTATCTTGGACACAAAACAACTCACTTGATCATGGATCAAGTTGAGTTTGGTTTGGATCAAAGAAGATTAAACCTCTCATTTGTCAAGACCAACCATAAGATATTAACTCATTGGCCAAATGATGAAAAGAATGGGATGAAGATGAAAGGGAGGGAAAGAGAGTACAAGTATCAAATACAATTGATCAAATGGGAACCAAGTCATCATCAATCAATGCCAAACAAAAACGAAATGAAGATTACAAGTTAACAAGTCAACCATAATTTTTTGTATTTTTTTGGATTAAAATAAAATGCAAATAAAAATAATAAAAATAAGGTCAAACCTCAAATTTAATTCAAATCAACTTCTACAAGTCCAATTAAATTCTCATAGGTCTAACATGGTCAAATAAACTTTGACTAATTTTCTCAACAATTTTGGAAATCAGAAAGTATTTAAAAACAATTAAAAACAATAAAAAATAACACAATATGAATTAAAATCTCAAATAAATCTCAACTCAAATAAGAAATTGATGAGACTATTTTTCATTGACTTATCATAATCCATAGGTGTTAGGAAAATATTTTTGGATTTTTCAAATATTAGAAAATATTTTAAAATGAATTAAAACAATTAAAAACCAAATAATTCACAAAAAATATTAAATGAAGTCACAAAAGTATTTAAAAATCAAAATATGAAACTAGATTTTTCAAGAAAATTTTTGGGATTGGTCTCATATTTTTGTGACTTCAAATAAATTTTTTTATGAATTTTTGAAAATAAAAGGAATTAACTGAAATTAAAAGAAAATATAAATAATAGAAAAAAGGGAAGCCACTAGATCAAGATCATTAATTGATGTGGCAAGGAGAAACGACTCAGATTTGAGGACGCATGTTGGACATAAGTCAAACGCGCGACATAATGCATTAAAACAAGTAAACGCAATGGATGCTCAGGATTATAACGTTGAGACACGATCGAAGGGCTGGGAAAGCGTACACGTGGTGATGGTGGTGGAAACCACCATCTTCTCCGGTGAACTACCAGAATCCGACCACCACTTGCAGAGAAAAAAATTGTAACGAAAATGAAAAACAAGGACATCAAATTGAAGCTCAGGTGATGTACATCACCACTGTATCCTTGGATCTTCCTCTACCTTCCTATTTTAAGAGAAATGTGAGGTGGAAGATCATGGTGCTCAAACTGAAAGTGCATGAAATAGACAATTGAAACCACCATTGTCTTGCCTCAAGTGTGAGGACTTCAGAAAACCACACAAACAAGATAATACTACATTGAATTGCAAGATCTAGATCCAAAAAGTTTGAAGTTCTACCTCTGAGTTGGAGCTCTTAAGGCCACAAATTCTTCAAGATCTTGATCCCTTTTTGCTCTTGAGATGTAATGGAGATGATAGGCTAAGGAATTGAGTTTTGAAAATCAACTAATGATGTTGAATTTCAAGCTTGAAAATGAGAGAAAAATCTGAAAATTCCTTTGGTGTGGGTTGGGATTTCAGTGCTGCAGCATTTCAAGTCTCCAAAGGGTTTATGAATGAATGAGAGGGAGCTCTTATTTATAGCTGAAAAGGGTTGAGTTCATGAT